>NC_136997.1:6761867-7137356 GCF_032717465.1 Coenobita brevimanus
AGGCCAAACAGATCCATGGAAGAAATAGTTTCATGTGGGAATATATGTTTACAGAGAAATTTTCCCTAAGGAACACGTTCAATACGTAAAAGTAGGTCCATAGGGGAGATGGGTCCTTAAGTGATAATATGCCCATATGTGAGTTGTTTTCTTATAGGAAGAAAATTTGTCACTAATGGAAAACAGATTAATAGAAAAATTGGCTCAAAGGAAATAGATAATGGAGCATTGGGAAAGAGGTCCAAGGAGAGTTAAAGGTCGATGAGGAAACTATGCCCATGGTGGAAAATCAGTCCATGGTGGGAAATATGTCCATGGTGTAAATAGGTTCATAGGGAAAAATAGGCCATTTGGGATACTGGGTAAGCAGGAAAAAAATTGGTTAATGAGGAAAATACAGGCTCATGTTGAAAATATTTCCATGAGCAGAATTATGTCCATGAGAAGTTAAGGTCCAAGGTGGAAAATAGGTTCTGGGGAAACATGGGTCATCGGTAGAAATTTTGTCAATGAAAGAACATGTCCTTGAGGAAAATAAGTGAGTGGAGTTGACACTCGGGGGCAGTAGATGGAAGCGGGTCAGTACAGTACATTGTTTCACCCCAACGTTACTCGTAAAGGGAGAGTGTTTCAATATTCCAGCTGCCACATGCTCCCCAGCTTCAATTGATATTTCATTATAAACACAATAATAATCATTGTTACAGGATTATTTCCAATGGTAGTGCAGTGAAAATAATGAGCATTTCTAAATAATAATTAGTGCTTTTCCAGGGAACTTCGTTAACAAACAAGTTAACTCTGTCTGTCTGTCTGTCTCTGTCTCTGTCTCTGTCTGTCTCTCTCTCTCTCTCTCTCTCTCTCTCTCCCTCTCTCAGTAACCAATGTCATTTTGCAGGAAACCACTTCTTACTCTTAGAGGTAACCATATACCCAATAAAGGGAGTGATTGCAGGCTACTGTGACGCCCCTGTCAACTGGGCAGAGAAGCAAATGCAGAGTCTATCCAGGAAACAAAACTTCGCACTCTTCCTCACGCCTCTATGTGGCGAGGCATTGTTTACCGCAAAGAACATGGTTCGCTGCCCGGGATAGCCCGGCAGGGGCGAATGCATGCCTGCAGTTAATGAGTCTACTCAGCCAGAAGGACCGGGATTGCTCTACAACAGCAACGGGTATCTTAAAAATGTCATCGATATCAGCAAGTTGCCTTAAAAAATAAAAAAAGCCCATGAGGAACTTTTATTAAGTATTAATGGATACCAGGAATAACAGTACTCCAGCAGCCAGCCATAGTTATGAAAAAAAAAAATAATAATATGTAGACCTTTAATACTTATGGGATTCAGATTTCTGCCTTGGTTTTGCCCCTTAATGGTGTTGACGGTATTATAGCCCCAGCTTCAGCTGGAACTAAACCAAGTGTAAAGCAAGCTGGAGATGCTCTTGAATTTCATCATGTTCCTTTTGCAGGATAGGGAGCGTGGTGAGGAGTTCATACTCGTATATAACTAGACAAATCTGCTGCCCACTAATATGGGTGCCACCACTAGATATCAACAAAGTTCAGCACCAGAGTTAACAGATTACACACACACACACACACACACACACACACACACTTGAGAAGCGAGAGAGGCAGGACGTACCACACATCGCTCCGTGCTTGGCCAATCTTGGCCACAACTGGCCATACCTAAATAGTATCTATATATGAGTCAGGCTCTGAACTAGGTTAAACTAAACGGTGTTCTAATATAAAAAAGGAAGTTTAAGTAAAAGTGTTGTTCAAATAACAGAATACAACAAAGTAGTGCAGGAATGTGCCGAGCAAGCTAATCAGCTGTTTAGTGTTTCCTGTTTGGTCTGCGGCGAACAGGAATGCAAAACTGTAAGTTGAATCTTTCTCTTAGTACCACAAGATGACCACCATCTTTAGTAATACAAATTTGGAAGGAGTTAAGAAAAGGGATAAAGGCAGAAAGCAGGATGATGATTTCTACCAGGAACTTGTTTAATGGAGACGTACAGTAAGCTGGTAGAACGGGTACACAGATTAGAGAAGGCATTTCAGAGTGAAATGGATGAAATTAAGAAACAACTGCACATGCAGAAGGAAAATGAAAAATTAGTCTATCTATCTACTGTCAGATGCCTTAATCTCGTAAGAGGTGGCCACAAACAAGTCGCCTCCATGTCACCCTGTCCCATGCCATTTCACTGCCCTGCTCCCAGCTCACACCCCTCTCTCTCATATACCGCTCCACTCCCCTCCATCTCATTCTTGGCTTCCCCCTCTCTCTCCCATCCTCCACCTCACTCACATTAACTTTCCTCATCAGTCTCTCACTCTCCATCCTCTCCACATGGCCCAACCACCGCAGTGTGTTTCTCCTAAAGGTTCCTATCACGTCCACATCCACACCACAATGCTCCTTCACATCCTCATGTGTCAGTATGTCTCTCCATGTGACTCCACAGGCTCCTCTCAAATAACTCATTTCCACTGCTCTCACTCTTGACTTTTGTCCCTCCAATAACGTCCAAGCTTCACTTCCATACGTTAGAGTTGGTATCACAATACTGTCATGTAGTAACTTTTTTACTTCCATGCTCAATTCCCTGTTTTTTATCACTACTTTCAAGAAACCAAAAACCTTTCTTCCTTGTTATATCCTTTCAAGCACATCATCCTCCAAACTTCCATCCTTGATCATCACATTACCCAAATATTTAAATGTGCTCACATTTTCCATTTCCTCCTTGTCCAACCTCACTGTACGTTCACTGACTTCACTTCTCTCAAAGACCATAACTTTACTCTTCCCTACATTCACCTTTAGATTCCGTTCCTTACACACTCTCCCAAACTCATCCACCAAGCCTTGCAGCTCCCCTTTGTCTTCACTTAACAACACAGTATCATTTGCAAACAACAGTATTGTATAGGGAGTTTCCTAACACTGCCTTCTCTCAATAGGGTCACTCCAACATCCACTACCCTACCGTGTATCTCTTTCATAACCCCATCCATAAACAGATTGAACAACCATGGAGACATGACATATCCGTTTCAATCCAACCTTCAGACTGAAAAATTCACTCAATTCACTATCCACACACACTACAGCCTTAGCACCCTCATACATACTCTTCACAGCATTCAACAACTTCCCATCTACTCCATATATTCTTAATACTTTCCACAGTCCTTGTCTATCCACCCTGCCATATGCTTTCTCCAAATCCATGACGGCTACATACAACTTTTTTCCCTTCTCTAGAAACTTTTCCTCTAAAGACCTAAGAAAGAATATCTGATCTACACAACCTCTTCCCTTCCTAAAACCTCCTTGTTATTCTCCAACTAATTCCTCTGTTACTTCCCTAACTCTGTTAATAAATATCCTACCATATACTTTTCCTATTATACTAAGAAGACAAATGCCCCTGTGGTTACCACACACTTCTTTTTCCCCGTTTCCATTGTACAAGGGAATAATTATAATTATCCCTGACTTCCAATCCTACGGGACTCTACCTTCCTCCCAGGCCAATCTCCTCATCTTCCACGTCCATTCTACTACTATCTCTCCGCCATGCTTCAGCATTTCACCACACACTCCATCAATTTCTGGGACTTAGCCCATTTTGACTTTCTTCATTGCGTCCACAACTTCCATCCTACTGATTTCTTCCTCTTCTCTCACATCCCTCCTTCTCCCAGCCATTCCCCAGCCACTTATACCCACATTACTTTCATTCTCTATGTTCAACAATTTCTTAAAGAAGGACGCAACTGTCAGTAGAGGTGGATTCACTTAAAAGAAAGAGTAAAGTTGTCAACCACGAGAGTGTTATGAGCATGTTGAAGGAAGTATCAGAGGAAATCTGTAGTAAAGACATAGAGGAACACAAAAGGCTAGGGAAATATGAGAGAGATAAGTCAGGGGCCCTAAAAGTAACCTTCCAGAGTGAAAACACTGTGGAGGAGATACTAAAAAATGCAAACAAACTTGTGGAAAAAGAGGAATTCAAAAATGTATGGATAAAAAGATGCCTAACTCAAGAGGTACTGGGCTGACTAAAAGAGAAAAGGAGGAGCACATTTTTTTTTTTTTTTACAAAGTAATATGATTGCAGGAACAAAGGTGGTACATATCCAGGAGGGAATAAAAAGGAGGCAGGTCTTAGACTCAAGTCATGACAAGTATGTAAGCAAGATGATTAAGTTGATTTACTCGACTGCAGATGGAATGGTATCTAAATTATTAGAGATGAATGATTATATCAAAGAAAAGGAACCAAATTAACACCAAGGATATCAAACGATATCCTTAGTCTAGAGGAATACAATATATGGAGAAGAGATAGGAACTTTAAAAAAGGAGAAGGAATTATAATATGAACAAAGAAAAGTCCGGAAGTCGAAGAAATAGAACTAGATATACCCTCACAAATAGAACTGATTGCAGTAGAGATTAATACATCTGAAAGGAAAGTAATTGTGCCAAATTTATGCATGCCGTCCAGATCAAACACTTGGGAAAGTTTAAGAGCATTACTACATAGAGTGGAGGAGAAATCTGAAAGAATTATGCTAACTGGATATTTGAATACAAATATAAATAGGAATACTCTAGATATGAAAAACCAGGAAAGCTGTTGGGACCAAAAGCTCCTGGATCTTGTGCAGGAGTTTTTCCTAACGCAGCATACAAAGGAAAGCACCAGAAAAAAATTGGACTTGATGTACCATCAGTACTAGGTCTTATATTTACCAGGCAAGAAAATGACAATATTATGTCTCACCCTCCATTCGGCAAAACCGACCATGCAGTGTTAACTTGCAACTTCTGGATTGTATATGACGTAGTTAACAATAATGAAAGTTACAAAAAGAGCGTTAACTACAAAAAAGGCAACTATGATGACCAAAAGAAATGCTTCTTAGAAATAGATTGGGAAAAAGCTTAGAGGACAAGATTCAATTGTTATATATGGAAAATTCTGTGAACTTTATGAAATAGGAGTCCAGAAGTACATCCCCCAGCACAAACAAGCAGAAATGAAAATAAATAAATGGTTTAATAAAGAATGTAAAAAATCAAAATAAACAAGAGATTTGTTGTGGAATAGATACAGAAGACACAATAGTGAGAGGGCATATAACAACTATAAACAGGCAAGAAACAATTATACAAGAATAAAGAGAGAAGCCCAAAAACAGTTTGAGGAAGACATCATAGCAAAAGTAGTGGTCAACCGACGCTATTTTACAGCTACATCAGAAGCAAAACCAAAGTAAGAGAAAAAATACAGTCCATTACGATGAAGGGATCCTCTATACACAGGAGAAAGATATTTGTGATGCACTAAATAAAAATGTCCAACAAGTTTTCACAGAAGAAAATGATTTTGAGAGGGATGATGTGGAACATCCATGCTCAAATATATTACCAGATATACAAATATTAGAAAAAGAAATACAAGAGGAGCTAAGTGAATTAGACAAAGTGAAAGCAAACGCTCCTGACGAAATTTTATGTTGGATGCTACATGAATGTGCAAAGGAGTTAAGTAGACCATGATCCTTAATATTCAAGAAATCCTTGGGTCAAGGTATTCTACGTGATATTTGGAAGAAAGTAAACATTGTTACCTTATTCAAGAGAGGGAACAGACAAAATCCACTCAACTACTGACCAGTATCACTAACCAGTGTTGTAAGATACTGGAAAAGCTGATCAGAAAAGTTTGGGTAAACCATCTAGAAGAATATAATATGATAACAGAAAGGCAATTTGGTTTCAGAAGGGAAAAATCATGTGTTACTAATCTATTAAGTTACTATGACAGAGTTGCAGAAACATTACAGAACAGAGAAGGATGGGTGGACAGTATCTATTTAGATTTCAAGAAAACATTTGGCAGAGTACCACACCAAAGACTTTAATGGAAACTACCGTCAAGGAGGAATCCGAGGGAACCTGTATTGATGGATGCAAGATTTTGTCATAAAAAGAAAAATGAGAACAGTACTAAGGGGAAATTACTCATCATGGAGGGACGTGACTAGCAGAGTTCAACAGCGCTCAGTGCTGGCACTAATCATGTTTTTAGTGTATATAAATGACATAGGTAGTAACATGGGAAATGAAAGCTATCTAAATATGTTTGCTGATGATGCAGTAATACGAAGGATAATTACTAACATAGACTCTTGTAAAGAGGTACAGGAAGATTTGTATAAACCTCATGAATGGAGTAATACATGACTAATGGAATTCAATGAGGACAAGTGTCATGTAATCAAGTTTGGTAAAAGTGGGAAAAGATCAGTGCTGGGCAGGAGTGCAAACACTTGCGCAAAGTGTAATTGCGCACCGTTGCGCTCCAGTGAATATCGTTTGTGCATTGCGCACCGCACGAGACCATGCGCAATATTGCGCTTTTGCACATGAAAAGGCAGGTGCGCAAGCACAAATTTATTTACGTTTGCACAACTAAATTGCGCTTGTGCACCTGCCTTGCGCACCTGTCCTGTGGATTGTGCCCTGCACAATCCAAGGGACACGTGGTCTTGGGAGCTTCCCGTATGTCTGGACAAGGGTGGGGAGGCACGGGCGGTTGCAAGGGTTCTGCTGGGGGGAGGCGGGAGGGACAGAGGGTAGTAGCATTTCTTAAAATGCTTCAACAGAGATAATGTATTTTAATATTTTTTAAATTATTATTAGTAAATAATAATAACTTAAAAATGCATTATTTATTAAGAGTTGCATATGCAATTCTTTACAAAAATCATTAAAACATATTATTTAAATCAAATATCCACAGGCTAATAATTAATTAAGCTGTGGATATTTGATTTTAGTAATGTTTTAATTACTTTTCCAAGGAATTACACATGCTATTGTATATCTATATTGAATCATTAAATAAAACGTCATGCGAAAATGCAGATAAAAGTAAAACTGGCAACATCAGAGCCTTTGTTTCCTTGTCCCTCCGCTTCGCAGCCCGCTCACTCCTTTGTTTGAACTTCCACGAGTGAAAAAGTTCCTACATGACAGATACCAACTCTAATGTATGGAAGTGAAGCTTTGACCTTGTTGGAGGGACAGAAGTCAAGAGTGAGAGCTGTGGAAATAAACGAGCTATTTGAGAGGAGCATGTGGAGTTACGTGGAGAGACAGACTGACAAATGAGGAAGTGAAGGATCGTTGTGGTGTGGATGTGATGGGAAGCGATAGGAGAAACATACTGAGGTCATAGAAGAGGATGGAGAGTGAGAGACTAACGAGGAGTGTATGTGAGTGAGGTGGAGGGGGGGAGAGGGAGGGGGAGGCCAAGGATGAGATGGAGGGATGGAGTGGAGAAGTATATGAGAGAGTGGGGTGTGAGCTGCGAGCAGGGCAGTGAAATGGTGGGGGACAGGGTGACATGGAGGCGATTTGTTGCCTGTTTGTGGCCAGTGGCCACCCCTTACGGGATTAAGGCGTCTGGCCATAGACAGATAGAATAATGATAAATAAAAGTAAGTATGCTATTTGATTCAAATATATCAATATTTTACAGTAATTCCCACAAATATTTGGAAATGGTTTGTGCTTGTGCTTTGCGACATTGCGTAAGCTAAATATTTGTCAGATTGTGCAAGGTAGTGAACTGTGGATTGCGCATTGTGCTTGCACAAGGTCCTTCTTCGTTTGCGCTGCCCACCACTAGAAAAGACCAGATTGGTATTATAAGCTAGGAAGTAAAACCTTACATCAGAAAGACAGAAGGACCTAGGTGTGATTATTAATAACAGACTATCTCTGGCTGACCACACCAATGAGAAGGTGCGGAACATGTATACACTGCTTGCAAATATGGGAATAGCATTCACATACATAAATGATGACATGCAGAGAAAGATAATAATGTCATTCATCAGACCAACCCTTAAGTATGCATCAGGAGCCTGGAATCCTCATCTCAGAAAACACATAGATAAGACTGAAAAAGTTCAAAGGGCCGCTGCAAGATGGGTACCAAGCTTAAGGGATCTAAGCTACGAAGAAAGACTAGATAAACTAAAACTGCCAACACTACAGGAGAGAAAGAAAAGAGGAGACATTATTATGATATATAAATGCATATCAGGGAAAGAGAAAATAGACATAAATTAATATATATCCTATGGGGAAGCATCAGCAACAGGACGCTGCAAAAAACTGCATAAAAAGAAAGGCAATAAAGCTTATAAAGCTTATAAAAAAAGCTTGGGTAAATCATCTATAAGAACACAGTATGATAACAGAAAGACAGTTTGGTTTCAGAAAAGGAAAATCATGTGTTACTAATCTGTTGAGCTACTATGACAGAGTAACAAACACAATACAGGAAAGAGAAGGATAGGTGGACAGTATCTATTTAGATTTCAAGAAAGCTTTTGACACAGTACCAAACCAAAGACTTTTATGGAAACTGTACCATCAAGGAGGAATTTGAGGCAGACTGTTTTGTTGGATGCAAGTCTTTCTCATAAAAAGAGAAATGAGAACAGTAGTAAGAGGAAACTACTCATCATGGAAAGAAGTGACTAGTGGAGTACCACAGGGTTCAGTGCTGGCACCAATCATGTTTTTAGTGTATATAAATGATATAAACAGTAACACTGGAAATGAGAGCTATCTGAATATGTTTGCAGATGATGCAAAAATACAAAGGAGAATTACTAGCACAGACTCTTGTAAAGAGCTACAAGAAAAATTAAATAAACTTCATGAATGGAGTAGTACATGGCAAATGGAATTCAATGTGGACAAGTGTCATGTAATCAAGTTTGGTAAAAGTGGAAAAAGACCTGATTGGGATTATAAGTTAGGAAACAAAACCCTATACACATCAGAAAGAGAGAAAGACCTAGGTGTGATTATCAATAACAGACTATCTCCGGCTGACCACATCAGCGAGAAGGTACGGAACATGTATACACTGCTTGCAAATATGAGAATAGCATTCACATACATAAATGAAGACATGCTAAGAAGGATAATAACATCATTCATTAGACCAACCCTGGCATTTGCATCAGTAGTCTGGAGTCCTCATCTCAAAAAGCACATAGACAAGATTGAAAAAGTTCAAAGGGCCGCTACAAGATGGATACCAAGCTTAAGGGACCTAAGCTACGAAGAAAGACTAAATAAACTGAATCTACCAACACTACAGGAGAGAAGGAAAAGAGGTGACATGATAATGCTATATAAGTGCATATCAGGGAAGGAGAAAAATGGACATAAATGATTACTTAATATATGGAGAAGCATCAGCAAGAGGACACTGCAAAAAACTGCATAAGAAGAGAGGTGATAAAGACGTAAGGAAATTCAGTTTCCCAAACAGAGCAATTGATCAATGGAATGCACTACCGAATGAAATAGTGTGTGCCATAACAATTCACAAATTTAAGGATATGTACGATAAATATGGTTTAAGACACGGGACAGTACGAGCTTGACTCATTCCTGTAAAGATACAATTAGGTAAGAACAATTAGGTAAGGTAAGAACACACACACACACACACACACACACACACACACACACACACACACACACACACAGATGGATAGACAGATAGATAGATAGATAGATTGATAGATAGTTATAGATAAAGATATATAGATATATGGATCTACTTGCTGAAGATTTCCCTGTTCCGGGACCAGTTCCCTCTCACCCCTCATGTGGAACGAGTCCTGAAGCAGATAAAGGTCTTCATGGTCACGGTGTACCTTCGAGCTTGGTACTTGTCGCCAGTCGGAACTGACGCACCCACAATTGATCTGGCTATCCTCAAGACACTACAGATCTACAAGAACCAGGTTGACGAGGAAGTGGGTGGCAATGCGCTCAAAAAACTTCAGAAACATGGCTGGCGTCTGAGTGAGGATCTCACAGGCTTTGGCTTTTTCTCGAACCTCGTGCCTGAGGAAGAAAGAGCTCAGATGCTCCTCAACCTTCACCAGAAGCCTCCTCGAAAGATGAGGATGAGGAAGATGGATTTCCGAGTGTTGTGAGACCCCACAGACTTGAAGACTGCTGATTTCGTCACGATCAAAACCTGGAAGTTCCTAGGGAGCTCAAGGACATCGAGGAGCACTGCGACCAGGTCATGGCAGTCAACTTAGTCAACGATTGTGCTGAACGTGGAGTCAAGGTGGCAGCTGATTCTAATGAGAAACTCACGAGGGGCGAGGAGGAGAGACAGCTGACCCTCCAAATCATCCCGAACCACATGAACGAGGTTCCTCAACAGCAGAAGTCCGTATTTGTTTATCATTATGTTTCCTGCTGTGAGTCTTGAGGTGTCAGGACATTATCCCCTTGAGGACAATGTCCCAGCGTCCATAATATCCCCCGAGGACAAAATACCCCCTGGACAGTATCCCCCCATGCACAATATCCCCATAAGACAAAATACCCCTGGACAATAACCCCCCATGCACCATATCCCCATAGTACAAAATACCCCTGGAATATATCCCCCCATGCACAATATCCCCCAAGGACAAAATACCCCTGGACAATATCCCCTTATGCACAATATCCCCCCGAGGACAACAACCCCCGGATATTCCCCCATGCACAGTATCCCATGAGGGTAAATCTTACCCCATTTTCTGTATTGTACCTCTGTGCCCGTATTGGTTACATATCGCAGCTCTTATACATAGATTAGATTAGATTATATATATATATATATATATATATATATATATATATATATATATATATATATATATATATATATATATATATATATATATATATATATATATATATATATACAGTATGTGTGTGTGTGTGTGTGTGTGTGTGTGTGTGTGTGTGTGTGTGTATTTCGTTCCCCCGTCTTGGTCGTGCCTCATGCCACCGCTGAAGAGTGTCCCTGATGCCACTGCAGCCAGTGGCATAGCTAACGGGGGGACAGGGGAGGGGGTGTACGGTACTGTTTGGAAACTTTCCTTGGGTCCCCAGATGGACCCTTCAGTTTTTAATAACACAAAAATATGTACCAAGTTAAAAAATATATAAATATTTACATAAAAAATGAAAAGAAACATTGTGTCTGACCAGAAAATTGTTCATTTTTTTTTAATGATTTGCAAATTTTCTTACGTTTCTGGGGATTTTACTATGAATCATCTATATACACTTGACTGAGTGGTAATTTTAAACATTTATATTATAAGTAGTGTTATGCCCAGGAAAACTTAACTCAATGGATGCTATTGAAAATCTAAGGAAGTTTAAAGAATGCTCTTTGCGGCTATATGGTTTCAGAAGACTTGAAGAAATTTGTTTTACCTGCTTGTAAGACCTTGTTCATTTACACTAACAAAAATTCTCATGCTTTCATCATTTATTTTAGTTAACGAGTTCTTCACAGTGTAAGGGTATCCTGTTTTTAGGGTAGCTCTACATCGAGTGGCAAGCCAAATGATTTCCTATAAACCAGGAAAGCATTTACAACACTGGGTGGTAACCTTATAACCAACCGACACGTGTTCCCTACGTGGCAGCAAGTGGGTTGGCAAAGGATTAGTGCCCCTTTCCGGAAAACAGCTAACTAAAAACGCGAACAAGAAGCCTCGGTCCAGGACTGACCAAAAGATGACAACAAAGGACCGAACAAAGGACTGATATGGATGGCGACATGGAATGTAAAGGGTGCAAATGTTGAGGTGAAAGAGAGAGAGATTGTCCAGTGCTTGATGGTGCGAAAGTTGATATGTGTGGAGTAACTGAAACTAAATGAAGAGGTGAGAGTGCGAGAGAATGGGAGTATGGATGGGGTATATGTGCAGGAGTACATGAGAATGAGAGGGCAAAAGAAGGAGTGTGTATTGTTGTAACAGATGGAAGGAGAATATAAGAGAGTATGGACCAGTGGGCTCAAGGATTGTGTGGGTAAGATTGAGAGTTGGACTACAAATTGGGTGATTGTGTGCATGTATGTGATAATGAAAGATCGTGCAAGCAGAGTGAAAGAAGAGTTCTGGACAAATGTGGAAGTGTGCATGGAAAAGTTTGAAAGGAATGAAAGTGTTTTTGACTGGTGATATGAATGGTAAAGTAGGGAATGTGAAGGTGGATGGAGTAGTTGGTGAGTGGGGTTTCCCTGCTGAGATAGATGAGAGTGGCAGTGCTTTACTGGACATTTCTACTGGGATGGGGTTGGTGATAGCCAATACCCTCTTTAGGCACAAAATGATCCACAGGTATACATGGCGAGTGACAAGAAGGGTGGGTGGTGAACTGAATGAAAGGAAGGCAATGATTGATTATATGTGTGTGGATGAAAGGATGTGAAGAAGTGTAATCGATGCAAGAGCATAGAGGTTGGGGGAGTGGACTTTCTGACCACCATTTGGTGGTGGTCCGAATCAAGGTCCAAGTAAAATGGAGAAATAGAAAAAGGGAAGGACGGGAGGTAGGAGTAGATGCAGAGAGAATGAAAAGGTTACAGGAGGGTAAGACATAGGCAGTACATAAAAGAGAAGTGGAGGAACGATTAGGTAAATATCAACTGGAGCAGACAGGGGACGTGGAAGGTGTGTGCAAGATATTCACAGAAGAAATATGTGCAGCATGTGAGGTGGTGTGTGGGGTGAAGAGATGATGCGAGATGTGAAAGGAACAGCATGGTGGAATGAAGAGGTGAGACAGGCTGTGGGACAACAGAAAAAAACATATAATGAATGGATGAGAAATAGGGGAGTGGAAGAAGTTGAGAGACGGAAGAGAGAGTTATATGTAGAAAGGAAGAGAGAGGTGAAAAGATTAGTAAGAGAGAGTAAGAAAAGAGTGGATGAGGAATTTGGAAGGAATTTGAGTGTAAAGTGGAAGGACTGTAAGAAAATGTTCTGGAAAGAGGCAAAGAGAGTTAGACAGGGGGGCAATGAAGTTAGTAGGGGAGTGAAAGATAAAAAATGGTAGAAAACTAGTGGAGAAGGGAGAAAAAGTGAACAGATGGAGAGAACACTTTAAGGAATTGTTGAACATAAAGAATGAAAGTAATGCGAGTATGAGTGGCTGGGGAATGGCTGGGAGAAGGAGGGAGGTGAGAAGACAGTAAGAAATCAGTAGGATGAAAGTTGTGGAGGTAATGAGGAAAGTCAAAATGGGGAAAGCCCCATGAATTGATGGAGTGTGTGGTGAAATGCTGAAGCATGGGGGAGAGATAGTAATAGAATGGATGTGGAAGATTTGCAGATTGGCCAGGGAGGAAGGTAGAGTCCCGGAGGATTGGAAGTCAGAGTATAATTACTCCCTTATACAAAGTGATCATACGGGCATCTATCTTCTTAGTGTAATAGGAAAAGTATATGGTAGGATACATATTGACAGAGTTAGGGAAGTAACAGAGGAATTAGTTGAAGAAGAACTGGGAGGCTTTAGGAAAGGAAGAGGTTGTGTAGATCAGATATTCATTCCTAGATCTTTAGAGGAAAAGTTTCTACAGAAGGGAAAGAATTTGTATGCAGCCTTCATGGATTTGAAGAAAGCATATGACAGGGTGGATAGACAAGGATTGTGGAAAGTATTAAGAATATATAGAGTAGATGGGAAGTTGTTGAATGCTGTGAAGAGTATGTATGAGGGTGCTAAGGCTGCAGTGCATGTGGATAGTTAACTGAGTGAATTTTTCTATCTGAAGGTTGGGTTGAAACAGGGATGTGTCATGTCTCCATGGTCGTTCAATCTGTACATGGATGGGGTTATAAAAGAGATACAAGGTAGGGCAATGGATGTTGGAGTGGCGCTAGTGAAAAAGGGTAATGTTTGGAAACTCCCTGCACTGTTGTTTGCAGATGATACTGTGTTGTTAAGTGAAGACGAAGGGGAGCTGCAAGGCATGGTGGATGAGTTTGGCAGTGTGTAAGGAACGAAATCTAAAGGTGAATGTAGGGAAGAGTAAAGTTACCGTCTTTAAGAGAAGTGAGGTCAGTGAATGTACAGTGAGGTTGGATGATGAGGAAATGGAAAACGTGAGTACATTTAAGTACCTGGGTAGTGTGATGTGTAAGCAAGGAAGTTTGGCGGGTGAAGTGCTTGAAAGGGTACAACAAGGAAGAAAGGTTGCTGGTTCTTCGCGAGCAGTGATAAGAAGCAGTGAAGTGAGCATGGAAGTAAAAAAGTTACTACATGGCAGTATTATGATACCAACTCTAATGTATGGAAGCGAAGCTTGGACGTTGTTGAAAGGACACAAGTCAAGAGAGAGCAATGGAAATGAGTTATTTGGGAGGAGCCTGTGGAGTCACATGAACAGACAGACTGACAAATATGGATGTGAAGGAACGTTGTGGTGTGGAATGGATGTGATAGGAAGCGTTAGGAGAAACACACTGAGTTGATTTGGCCATGTGGAAAGGATGGAGATTGAAAGACTAATGAGAATGTATGTGAGTGAGGAGGAGGGGAAGAGAGGAAAGGGGTGGCCAGGGATAAGATGGAGGGATGGAGTGGAGAGGTATATGAGAGAGGGGGGTGTGAGTTTGGAGCAGGGCAGTGAAATGGTGTGGGACAAGGCGACATGGAGGCGATTTGTTTGTGGCCACCCCGTATGGGATTAAGGCGTCTGGCAATAGATAGATAGACAGACAATTTTTTTTTTTTAAATCTAGGATCTGGCAGTGTTTTATTTACAGTACTTTTGCAAAATATATTCTTTAAAAAAAAATCATTTTTAGTGATGTAAATATTCTGAGAGATGTCGTTTTTGTTCTGGCACAAAATAAAAGATGATTATGAAATTCTTCACTAAACCTTACAAGATTTTATAGGGCCCCTCAAGGAACAAAGCCCCCGGGCCCCCAAATGTCTAGCTACACCCCAGCCTACAGCTTACTCTGCATCTCCCTACCTTTCCGATGAGTCAGGGGAGCAGCTGAGGAGTCTGAGTGTGAGGAGGAAGGTGGGGAAGGCGAATGCCAAGAGAAAAATATTTGCCGCGCAAGCCACGTGGAGCCTACATGGTACCCTCAATCACGTGAGACTCACCCTGCGTCGCCTCTGGCAGGTGTATTTTTCAATTATCATTGCCACATAACCTACTAAGCACAGCTTTGTAAACAATGTGTAATAAGAGAGTGTGTATATAATGTGTAAATGGTGTCTGCAAACAGAAATGGTGCCTCCATAAAATTAGATGAACTATCGATAAGTGAAATAGAAATAAGGCTATTGAAAAGTATAGCCAAGAAAACAGAATTGTAGGGAAGTGATCTGTATATTTGTTTTAGAGTATAACACCAGAGAAGTATGCTGTATGATAAGTCAAACTACTCCAAGGAAAATTTGTTTTAAGTGAAGTTATATGTAATATGCTGTATATGTTTTAGGTTGATAAGTGTTTTATGTTGTAAGTACAGCTACAGTGAAGTTTATAGCCCATTTTGCCTCTCCTCCATGCACCACTGTGCATAGTGCACCTGGGGATGTGACAGCAGCAGAGATAAGCTCAACTAGCCAGTATGCCAGAGCCAAGGATGCGATCATGTTTCAGGACACAACCGGTGAGTGCCACCAAAGTTACCCCTATTCATCACCTCTTCATTTTTCATCACCAGTGCCTGGCCTTCAGGGGTTATTTGCTGTGGAAAGATGATGGTTTTGAGAGTCGTTTGGTTGTTTATTGAATGTTCTAGGTCTAGTATTAGCTGAGATGTGAGACATTGAAAACAGGCGATTTTGTGAATTTCACCCACGTGTGAGAGTAGGCAGATTCAAAATACTGTATAGCCGAAGTCGATGAGTTGATTACACCTTAAGTCTGTTGATGGTATTTCCAATAACAAAATAATCCCCATGAATGCCCCGTAGGGCTGGGAATCATATTGCGCACTGAAAGCTACACTGCAGACTGTACTGACATTTGAGCCTATGGATGTCCGGCCTGATTTGCCTGAACACATACTCTGGACAGTTCCAACCACTGTCACAAATACTGTGATGCACATGTTTTAAACACTGCCACGAGCATCTGCTTCAATGTCTGAGCCATATTTGTAGCACAAGTGTGGGCATTGTTTAGTACGGTGGACATGAGCTTAACAAGTCATATGCGTATCCCTGAAATGGGGCAATACATTAATGTTGATTTGCCTGCATCATACATACCCAGCTATTTGCTATGTTAATGATGAGGACTGTAAGACAAAGTAAATAAAACAAATGCCAAAAAAGCTGTAACAGACACACTGTTACTCGATAAAATAGAGGGTGAGAGAAATAAGTTGTGTCCCCATCCCACACTGCCACAGGCTCCAAGAGCAGTAGTTCGGTATAGGAAGGACGTTGCCCACTGAGCTATTCTTCCTATGGTCAGCCTTTCGGTGTGCAACAACAAGATCAGCTCAGGCGTGGCAAATAAACAATGGCTTCTTAAATTCGAGGTTTTTATTCACAAGATAATTACACTTATCCTTGCCAACTACACTTCACTGTTTTCGCAAGTACCGGAGCTATACAATCTTCACTAGGCCACACTGACACTGAAGTGCACTGAAACTAAAACTGAAACGAAACTGACTCCCCTAGGCACTTCTACCCCCTTATATACCCTTGCATAATACTCAAATCCTCTAGTTTACTCCAGCACCTACAGTTACCAAATCGGAAATATCCACAACGTGCCAGTTTTCTTACATTATACAACACTCTAAATGCTTTAGCATAAAAACTGAAATAAAATTACATAACTGAAAAGTCACATAAATAAAACGATACAGAGAAAAAGTGCATAAAATTTAATGCATAAATTTTAAAATACCTCCACTCACAAAAAGAAGGCTAACTGGCAACTCTGACTCATAACAAAAAAAAAAAAAAAGAAGTACTGAGAACCTTCCACTATTTCCTATCTAGCAAATCCCGCTTCTCAACACTACCCCCTCACTAAACCTTTTGTCGTCCTGACAAATCTACACTTACAAACATAATCATTAATCCTAATGAAAAATCTAATTATACGCAAAATAATCCTTCAACTTACCAGATCGTCTCCTATGCTGCTGGCGACGACGTCCCTGCTCCTCCTCACAGTCCACTCCTGGAAGGTCTTGGTCCTCCTCCTGATTCACTTCTTCCCTCGGGAAACTGTCACCATCCTCTTGTTCTTCAGCTCCTTGGTCCTTCTCAACATCCTTGACTGGGGGTGAGCACGATTCCTCAGAGATGTCCCAGTTGTACTGTCCTGGCCCATGGTACTGCCACAGATGATTCACATGTAGCACCTTTGGACGAGACTTCCTGCCTCCCCAAGTCCGGTACGTTAAGTCTGACAGGTGGTCCATCACAGTGTAGGGTTCATCCCACTGGCTCTGCAGCTTTGGTGACTGTCCCTTCTTCCACTGAGGATTGTATAGCCAAACTTTGTCACCATCCTTGAGGCTCACCTCATTTGCTTTGGCATCATCCTTATGCTTTATCACTTCTGAAAACTTAAGGGCTCCTCGTACTTGATGATGTACCTCAGCCAGCCTTCCCTGAAGATGTTTTGCATAGCTGGAGGTGACTGTAGGCAGCTCTTCACCAGGTGGTCTTCCCAGTAGCAGGTCAAGGTAAGCGTAACTTGTGACCAAATATAAGGTTTGGAGGGCTGTAGCCCATAGACCCATGGGATGCAGACCAATATGCCATCAGCAATGCAGGTAATTTCTGGTCCCATTCCCCTCGTTCCTTTTACACAGTACTTCACCAGTTCTTGTCCCAGGGTCCAGTGAATTTCTCAACCATCCCATCTGACAGTGGCCTTAGTGGGGTCGTCCTGGTATTCTTGATCCTCAGTAATTTGCATCACTCATGGAACACAGCAGACTCGAAATTTCTAACCTGAATGTTGCTCTTGTGGCATCCCAAAATGGCAGAAAAACTGGTCAGCCAACACCTGAGCAACAGTTGAAGCCTCTTGATTCGAAATAGCATAAGCTTCTGGCCACTTTGTGAAGTAGTCCATGGAGACACACATGTACCGATTTCCTCTTTCAGTGAGTAACAGTGAGCCAGCGATGTCCATCACGACTCTTTCCATCGGTACACTCATTTGGTACAGCTGAAGAGGGGCACAACCACGTTTCTTGGTTCCCTTCTTGGCATCGCATACATCACAGGCCAGACACCACTCATCAACATTCTGCCGCATGCCAGTCCAGTGGAACCTCTGTCACGGCCAACTTAGAGTTTTCTTCACTCCCAGGCACCCACTAGTGATCTTGTTATGTGACTCATCCAAAATATCAGATCTCATTTTCTTTGGAACCACCAGATGCCAATACTTGCTGAGGTCATTGGGTGTCTCCGACTGACACTCCAGTAGTCTGTTGTTTAAATGGAGAAGGTCCCATGGACTCCAGTAGCTCATAGTCACAGGGCTGAATCTGGAAACCTCATCCCAAGATGGTCACACTGTTCTCTGCTGCAGCCACTCTAGCACTGGTTGTAAATCTCCATCCTCTGTCTGCATTCTCTTCAGATCTTCTTCATCTTACGTTGGCCCTGTCACTGCGGTACGGCAGCATTTCTTGCTATGATCTTTCATACTACACTGCTTGCAATCTAGGTCACAAGGCCGACAACTCAGGTTGTCAGCACTGCCATGTACCCACCCAGGACAGTGCTGCTTCTCATAGTTGTGCTGGTCCAACTTCCGATGCCAGCATGCTAGGTGTCCTTCCCGATTCTTTAACCTTTATCCGCGGGGGTTTTCCGCCATCATCCACTCGTCCTTACGGGAAATTTCTGAGATTTTTGGGAAAATACCCTTACTTTAAACCCTAATATCTGCCCAACCATTATAGCTAGATATAAAATTAAGTATATATTAGACTCATCAACTCTTCCTCTTTCAAATGAAAGTATCCTGAGGTCTCCAGGTGGTCCCGTCGATGAGTAAGGATAAGTTAAAAATGAGTGGTTTTCCGTGTTTTGGCAGCCTAATCCAGTTGCGTGCCGTTGTCAGTAACCTTGGACTCCCTGGCTAGTTTTGACAGCACTGACCAGAGTGGTGATTGTAACACTGCCCGGCCTCTTGAAATATTCCAATAATTTTATCGAATTTTCTTTACTAACCCTCGTAAGGATGAGTCATCACCCTCTCCATATGGCTCCCCATAGGGTTTTCTGCCCGTTTTATAACGCCACTATGTCCCGTAGATATATGGGAAAAGAATAGCTCTTTATTTTCTGCACTCACTTCTTGCATCAGTTATAATAATTTGCCTCTACTACGGCACTTATATTTGCACTTGACATCACGATTACGGGTAATTGCATTTTGAGAAGTAAATGCTTTGACTTTTTTACACAGTATGGTTGAATATGAGGTAGTTACTTGTACAGAAATTGTGACTAATTTGTACTAATCAGGGGCAATGTGAAAATATTACTAATATTACACACAACTTACATTTTTTGCACTTCTCATCACAAATACTGTTATGCAGCTTATTCTGTGCCCAACTTCTTTGGTTCAGATATGGGTAGGGGCCCGGGGGTCTTTTATTCTGGACCGGGCTAGAGTATGCAGACAAGGGATAGGGCTCAAACACAGGCTAACCAGTTCCACACGTATATAACCTTACAAACAGAGTACAACCGTTCACATGCTAGTACATGGACAATCCTATATAAAATACAAGTACACTCTATGATAAGTACACATATGTAGCATGAACACAGTATAACACACGACACTATATATCGCAAACAACAGAATATGTAGCACAAGTTAGGTATGTATTGCACAGGGAGGGAACAACACTATAGACAACCCAGATACACTATACTACACTGATATATACTACCGATCAAATATATCACATGAGTCTTTCACATAGATGTATGTGTATCTCGGGGGAGGGGGGGATGAATATTCCACTGCACTAGGACATCATATGTCACCACTTGTATGACACAGGGGTCGCAGTACACTTGTGTGGGGCCAAAGATATTACAGTGGCAAGTATGGGTATTACCTATGGGGTGGAGGGGCACACACAATGGGGGGGAGGCACACAGGGGAATGCACACAGGGAAAACTACATGAGGGCTTAGTATAATTTAGGACACACAGGGCCATGACATTGTGGGCAGGGGGGAGCGGTTCACACACAGGGTCTGTAGCACTGGGAATCGTCAGGGGGAGCACCTTGCAGTGTAGGCAGGGTCGTGGGTTGGCGTGAGGGGCACGCCCAAGGCTACAGCATAGGTGACAGCCTGGTGTGGGAAGAGGGCCATCTGAGTTGCGTTCCCAGCACAAGTCTCGTACCGTGTGGTCAGGGGTCCAGGTCAAGCTGAAGGGCGGTGTGGTGGGCGGCCCTTTCCTGGTGGGGGCCCTGTAAGCGTGGTAGTCCTCTGGGCTGGGGCTGAACAGGGCTAAGAGGCACGTGGTGCAGCATCTGCCCTTGGCAGAGGTGGGAGTCCTGGGGGCCGATCTGGGCCTGGGGCCGGCTGCTGGGTGCCCTTCGTCGTCCTGGGGTTGCAGTCACACCAGGAGGAGGAGGTCGTCAGGGGTTGACTGTGGCCGCTTGCCCTGGGGGAGTCCGTCAGCTGCTGGGGAGCATCGGGGGCTTGGCTGGAGGGACAGGACGCCTGGTCTCAGGGTTGTTCCATCCCAGATACTCTCTGATGGGGGCCCTGTTGAGGAGCAGTCTCCACTCTCCTTGGAGGAGGGGAGGTGGGAGGGGCATCTCGCTCGGCCACAGGAGGGGTGGGCTGAGCAAGGAACGGTGCCCTCCTAGGGAGACTCTGGGGTCGTGGAAGAGGAACGACCGGTGGTCTGTCCCTCAGCCTGGTGGGCCTGATGGTCCCTGCCGAAACTCCACGCCAGGGCAGAGGAAGGGGGTCCAGAGGACACTTCTTCCACCTGGCAGGTCTGGGGGACACTGCTCAGGCTCCCTCCTGGAGTAGTGGTTGAGGGAGATCCGGAGGTCACTCCCTCAGGCTGACAGGTCTGGGGAATGCTGCTGGAGGACCACTCATCCCGGGGACAACAGGAGAAGTCCCAGTGGGTCTTCTGTCTTCACAGTGGACTCTGCCACCCTCCTGCTGTCAGGGGAAAGTGCAGCTGGGGGATGACCGGTGGTCTCTCCCTCAGTGGCAGATCTGGTGGATACTACCAAAGGCCCACTGCCCTCCTGGGGAGCACAGGCGAAAGTTGTCGAGGTGACAGTCCGAGACGCCTGCTCCCGGAGGTGGGTGGCAGAAGGAGATCCGGTGGACTTTTCGCCTATAGCAGATCCCTGCGCTGCAGCTCCCCTGGGGTATAGTAGGACTGTGAGCGCTGGCTGGAACTCTCCCTCTTGTGAAGGCAGGTCTGGTGGACTCTGCATCCAAGGACCTACTTGGGACTGTCACAGGGCAAGTCCCACCCCGATTCTGGTGAGCACTATCACGGTCAGAGGGTAATGCAGCAGTACTGCATACCTCTCATTGGGTCCGCTCAAGAGGAAGAGGGGTGCATGATGGTGAGGGATATAACACTGTCTGGCCCGGGCCCTCTACGCTCTCTGTGTACCTCCCCACGGTTCCTCCATGGGATGGGTGTTGTGCCACCCCTTCTGTGGCTCTTCCATGGGGTGGGTCTTTCAAGTACGTTAATGTTCACATATTCGACATTAGTCTCTGAGTAACGACGGACAAAATTTAGTTACAGCCAACCAAATCTTTTTCTTTCTCTCCCCTGCACTTTTGGTTTTCTTTCATTGTACTAGATAGAGATACTCAAGGTATTTCCAATCATTGTTTCACAAATAACCGTAAACAGTAACACTTATTGCAAAGCACTTGCAAAACGTATTATTAAACACTTATTTCTTAACATTTACTAGATATAACTTATACAGTAATACTGTATCTTACATTTCACTTATGTAATAAAAGAAACACACTTGTGCATACCTATTTACTGTTTAAAGTTTCCCACACACCTGCTCAGTCTCTAGTCCTTTCCCTGGCAGTAAGGTCAGAACTTTCGTGGGGGTCTATGATGCAATTGGCCCCATGCATAGAGGGACAGAATCGGATGAGAAGGATAGGAAAGACATCACTCTACACTCTACTAGCGCCATGTACAGACTGAGCTGTGCGTCAGTGGAGTACCTTGGGTACCTACCTACCCTCTGGCTGTCATAGAAAATGGCCGCGAGTTCAAAGGGTGGCTGGAAGATGCTTGCGGTATATCTAGTCAGCCGGCGGCGCTCCGCACCCTTAATCATGATGGCTATACATGTCAGCCGGTAGTTAGGGGTTACTGCCTTCACGCACTTCAGCGTTGCATGGTCTGTCCTGATGATGAAGTAGGTCCCATACCAGTAGGGATGGAAGAAATCAAGGCTCTTCATCACTGCCAACAGTTCTTGACGGGTCACACAGTAGTCCAGTATTGGAAGGATGTTGCCCAGTGAGTTATTCTTCCTATGGTCAGCCTTTCGGTGTGCAACAACAAGATCGGCTCAGGCGAGGTAAATAAACACTGGCTTCTCAAGTTCACAGTATTTATTCACCAAATAATTACACTTAATGCTTGCCAACTACACGTCACTGTTTTTGCAAGTACCGGATCTATACAATCTTCACTAGGCCGCACTAACACTGAACTGCACTGAATTAAAACTGAAACAAAATTGATTCTCCTAGGCTCTTCCACCCCCTTATATGGCCTTGCATTACACTCGAATCCTCTAGTTTACTCCAGCACCTACAGTTACCAAATAAGAGACATCCAAAACGTGCCAGAGTGTTCTTACATTACACAACACTCTAAATGCTTTAGCATACAGACTGAACTAAAATTACATAAATTAAAACACATAAAACATTACAGAGAAAAAGAGCATGAAATTTTATGCATAACTTTACAGAATTCCTCTGCTCACAAATAGCAGGCTAGCTGGCAACTCTGACTCGTAATTGAAAATAATGCGAGAAGTACTGAGAACCTTCCAGTACTTCCTACCTAGCAAATCCCACTTCCCAACATTACAAACATTATCATATTACCTATGGAGAGAGGCAAGCAAAATTTAGTGGAAATCTTGTGGTGGAAGAGACGACATATACAGTATATACAGTAAGTACATTACTTGTCTTCAAGAGCCTGGGTTTCATGTTTAGCACCAAGAAACCTTACCTTGTATGCGATTATTCCCTTGCCCACACCGTTCCACAGCAGCAGGTGCAGCAAGGACCACATTTCACCTGCATACACTGTGATGAGTACCTACATAGCAGCATACCTCAGGCTGAGTTGGATGGTGTTGGCCCAAGCTTTGAGTAGATTATCTGTGTGCAGACGTTACTTAAACAGTGTTTGGTATAGAGTTTTTTTGGACTTGGGCTTAAGCTAACGATTAGACAGTGGTAAGACCATGGTTTGGTTAGATTTAACAATGTGGAGACATTACATAAACCATGAGTTTTTGCAAGTTATTACGGTTGGATTATGGTTACCCTATGGTTTGGTCAAATTTAACTGTGTACAGACTTTGCATAAAAATTACAGCAGAGTTTGAACTTGAACAAAGCTTAGGGTAAAGTTCGGATATCTATTACAATAAGCGTTAATTAATATATGAGTAAATACCTGCGTGTTCTGTTGACTGTATGATTAGTATTTTGTTTTCGTTGCTCCTGGATGTCCCTTTTTTTTTTTTTTTTGAGAATCATTCAACTCCAAAGAGTAAAGATCAAATTATTAGCTCATTCCAGCCATGGAACAAATGTTACCATAACTGTATTTAACTAACAAAGGAAATAAGTGGAAACTTGCAGCCTACAGAAAATGTTAAGGACAGGATGCTGATATTATTATTTAAAATGCCGGATACATGAATAGTAATATTCGCCAAGTTGTGCATCAGACTCTGACATTGCATAATGTGCACCCTAAGTTTATAATTTTGCAAATAACTGTTGGCGCAACAGTGGTCTCATCACGCAGATTCATGAGAATGTACAAATGTACTGAACTAATCTAACAGCGTGATTGGTAGAGTACTCGGACTAGAAAATATGGAGGATCAAGTGCCACGCTTTCAGTCGAGGAGGCATTTTCTCTCTCTCTCTCTCTCTCTCTCTCTCTCTCTCTCTCTCTCTCTCTCTCTCTCTCTCTCATGCTGCCAGAGACACCCTAACTAACTTTCAGCCCCTAAGCTCAGAAGCGACCAAAATTTGATTTGGCAGTTTGAGTAAATCGAAATCTGGTTTGCTACCGAGAGTTTTACAAGTCAGATCCTGGCTAATGGCTTACGGTTCGTTTAACATTGCACTAAACAAAAAATTACCTATGCGTTTTAACGTTCACTGAAAACCATATACCAACTTTAGCCCTAGTTTGCTGGCAACTTTATCCTGACCTCGAGACAAAGCTTTTTACTATAAGGGATAGTGTCTCAGATGTGTGTGGACTGTTTTTTCCCATCACATCTGTTTCTACCATGTTGGTGACTTTACCTCCAAGGGTGCGGTCAATGTGACTGACGAAAGGAAACGAAGTACCAGCTTAGAGTCGCATCAATATCCGAGCCTGAAAGTTGGACGAACCCCTGAGCCTCGCTTCCTCGTCTTGATCATATGTTTAGCTCAAGTGTGCCTGCACCTTAACATTGACATGCTTCTTACTTGTGAGCGACATGTTCCATGTATGTTTCTAACAGTGTTACGGGCAAAATTTCCGGCAAGTGTAGCTGGACCCTAGTATTTCCCTTACATCTTTATAACACTAAAATGTTGTTATACAGCGTATTCTGAGTCCTGAATTCTCGGTCACAGATACGAGCCCTGGGTTCTTTTTTCCCAACCGGGTCAGTCAGACAAGGAAGGAGAGCCCAAACACCACTGGGCAAAAGGCATGCTTATATATTACCAATAGACAATTACACACATATTCTATGAGCAAAATTTGTGAAATAATACAATAGCTCAAAATAGCTCTTACAATAATTCCTTTCCATCTAGTTCAGCAAGTTTGACCTTTACACAGTATTATACCTTCCCTGATATGGAGTAATTCCCACACAGTGTCACAGGTAGTTTCACAGGTACACCAGATGCATTGAGCTTCGAATATATAGCAAGTACAAATCAGTATATCTCAATATATCAGACGTGTAACATAAACGGCACTGTATACTCTAGTCCTTAGGTATAGATGATCGCGTAACACAGATGGATTCCTATGCTAGTTATATGTAACCGTGTGACATGGACAATACCCTAGCTATCCTTATGCTACGTGCGCATTATATAGGACGAGACGATATAGCACTTAGATCTAACCGCATGGGAGGCTCAGGGGGGAAGGGAGAGGGGGGGGACTGAAATATCGGGTCGGTGGCAAGGTGGATTATTCGGGACTGGGGATTCGGGGCTTTGGGGTGGAGGGGCAGCCCTGGAGGGGGATTGCACTGGCATAAAAGTTCCGTGTGTAACACTGGAGGTGGGGGGTTTCACATCTGGGGCAGGCCTGTGGTTGGGCGCCACACACTCTGCTGTATGGTTATGAGTACGAGAGTCCACAATTGCGCACAAGCGGAGACGGAGGCGACACTGGGTCCACCAGGGGGGAAGGGCAGGTGCTATTCCACTGGGGTTGGGTTCACAAACACTGGGGGAACGCAACAGGACAAGGAAGGAGGCGCACTGAGGTGGGGAGGGGCAGGGGCTAGTCCACTGGGGTAGGGCTCTCAAACACTGGGCTGGGGGGAACACAACCTTAGAGTTTCTTACTCATGGTACTGGCGGAGTGAAGGGCATGGATCACGGGTGGCAGAAGGGCCTATGCCGGGAACCTCAGGTGGCGGCCGGGCGTGGGGGCTGGGTCGTCCAGAGTAAGGTATTGTGGTAGGTTGTCTGCATGGTCGCCACAAGTCCTGGAGGAGTTGGTTGGTGGGGTGGTGGGTGGCTCCCTAGCCGCGACAGCCCGGCAGGAGGCAGGGCTCTCTGGGCTAGGGCCGAAGAGGGCCAGGAGGCGTGCCACTCAGCGCCGGCCCTTAGTCATTGTCAGGGTCCTGGGGATGGACCTGGGGCGGCCCAGGCCTAGGGTCAGCTGTGGGGAGGGTGACGCCCTGGCTGAACTGTCGTCACGTCCGGCAGGGGTGGCCGTCAGGGAGGAACTGCGACCACCTCTGCCGGGGGAGGTCCGGTGACTGCAGCAGGCATCGGGGGAGGCCCACTGACTGCGGGGGCTGCTGTCTCATCTGTGGGAGGAGGCCATCAGGACTGGACTGCGGCTTTTCGCCCTGACGGAGTCCGTCAGCACCTGGGGAGGATGGGGCTGCAGGGACAGGACACCTGGCCTCGGGGACGTCTCGCCCGGTCTGGTCCCTGGTAGGGCTCCTGTAGGGGAACAGATCCCACCCTCTCAAGGAGAGAGGCGGGGAGAGGGGCGCCTTGCTCTGCCGCAGGGTTGGGTGGAGCAAGAGGCATTACCCTCTGTAGGAGCTTGGGGACTTGCTGAGGGAGAGCTACCAAGGGCCGGTTCTCCTACTTGGCGGGCCTGTGTGGCCCTGCCAAACTCCAGTCCAGGGTGTGTGGGGAAGGTCTGGGGAACGTTCCCTCCGTCAGGCAGCCCCGTTTGGCACTGCCTGTGCTCCTACGGAGAACAGGGGTGTAACAGGAGTTGGGGGGGTCTCCTCCTGGCACCACAGACCATGGCAGCTGGGAGAAGGCACCCAACAGGCTCTCCCGGCAATAGCCACAGCTCCGGTGGAGCCTGCACACCCGCCGCAGGGCCTGGGACTCCTGTCCCGGTTACGTCGGGAGGATGAGGCCTGGGGAGTGCTCTTGGCCTAAGCCACAGCTCTGACGGAGTCTGTCCTCCTTTCGTCGGGGTTGGGGCAGCACTGGGGGACGACTGGCGTTCTGTCCCAAGTGGTACCTCTGGCAGAGTGTACCCCAGGGCCCGCCTCTCTCCTTGGGAGTACCGGCAAAGGTCGTCTGGTGGACGTTCTGACGTGCCAGCTCCAGAAGGTGGTTGGCAGGGGATGGAGGACCGGCAGTCTCTCCACCCAGAGCATACCCGATGGGTGCTACTGTGCCGCTGCTCCCTTGGGGGATAGCAACCCTTGAGGCTCCTCCTGAGTCCTCTGTTAAATAGGAGGCTGATCCAGGGGACTCGATGTCCGAGGGTTTGCTTGGGATCTCATCACTGCAAGTCTCACCCTGATTCTGGCGAGTGTTCCCTCCGCTGGAGTGCAGTGTACTTTTCCTGTACACTGCCAGGTGGTCTGGCTGTGGGGAAGAGGGGCATCGAGTCACAGGGGAGATACATCGCTCTTGCCTGGACGGTGTGTCAGCTAAGCCAGCCTTCCTGTCATCTCTTTGTGGGATTGGTATCACCCCCTCATACTCTCCTCCTGGGGTGGTGGTGTCAGGTTCACCTCACTGTGCGGATATTTTACCACTGTTGTGGGGGTAAAAGTCACATCCCCATGACTGGAGTTGGAAAGTGTCAGCAATGGTGATGTGGTCTGAGAGTGTGAGGTGGTGGAGAAAGTTAGTCCAGTGGGTGGTCCGTGGGTTGCGTTGGTGATACAGGGAATAAATGATGATGAGAGACGAAGGTCCAGATGTCTGCCGCAGGAGGCGGAGGAGGTGGTTGGTGCCCTGGACGCGGTGCCTGCACCCTTGGTGTGGGGTCCAGATCATGTATGTGATTTTCATCTCTGGTGGTAGTGATGGGGCACGCTGGAGGAAGTCTGGCTGGAGACTGGAGAGGGAGGACGCTGTTGTGCTTTTATTGGGGCGTCTTATGCTAATCAGCTTAGTGGGGTGGGCAATTGGGATATTCCCTGGGGAGTGGCGTGATTTGGGGATGAGGGGGGGTGTTAGGGGTGGGGATGGAGGGTGGGGAGGGCGTGTGGGTGTAGTGGGCGGGTGGGTGGAATAGGCGGCTGGATCTAGTGCGGGTGGTGGTGAGGACGGGTGTGGATGGGGAGGGGTTGGTGGGGGAAGGGCTTGTGGGAGGTGTGGAGGGTTCAGGTGACGTAGAGGGTGGTTGTGGTCATGAGGGATCTTAGGTGAGGTGCGGGCGTGGGGGTGAGGTTTGGAGGGTGGTGGGTGATGGCAGTTGGAGGGGATGAGGATGGTGATGTGGCAGGAGGGGTGCGAGAGGGTGTGAGGCCCAAGGGGTTGGGATGGAAGGTGAGGAGGGGGAGGATGTCGGAAGGCCAGGTGTGAGCGAAGGGGTGGTGGTGGCTGGAGTGAGGGTGGTGGACGTGGTGGGAATGTTGGTGGAGGAGAAAGAAGGGGAAAGGTATCAGGCATAAGAATTTTCCGGCACTGGAGGGGAGGTGGGAGGCGGGGCCAGCAGGCTGTGTGGATGAGGGGGTGGTGCGCTCAGTGCTGGGCAGCGACGCATGTGTCCGTTCCTGTAGGTGTGGGTGGTGTGGTGGTAATTGATAGTGACTTGGTAGGGGTTGGGGACACTATCTCATAGGGGCTGGTATAGCAGGGGACAAGCTTATGTGGGGTGGGTAGGGTGGTGACCATGAAGAAATCGTCTGTTTTTTACGTGATGGTAGGTGCAGCATCGGGGTCTAGGTCCTGTGTGGCTTGCAGGTGTTATAGGTTTTGTTTAACCCCCCCGTGGCCACCGGTGTCGAATGACGTTTAACTGATCAATGGCCGCAGGCGTCGTTTGAGCGCGGCCTATAAAAAACTGCAAAAATTTTTGGGAAGTGAACGAACATTTTGAACGTCTTCACACTGACCTACATTACACTCCCATACACCGCATCAAGCAGTTCAAAGCCTGCTGCTGTGATGAGTGGATTTTCGATTTTTTCACTCCTAGCCATGTCTAAACAAGCACAACTACACCCATTATCTCGACCCAGGCAGAACATATCATCTTTGTCCTCTCTTGCAAAACACACAAAACCACCTGTTTATGATTATGGAGTAATACAGGCACATGCAAAAAAGACATGATAATAAGTGAAAAATACATTTTTGTCTTGGTATCTTTACCTATTTGCTCAGGTTTGCTGTAATGGTTTGGATCATTTGATGCAGTGCAACTTGTACAAAACTGTGAAAACCTTCGGGAAGTGAACGAAAATCTGGGACATACATGAGACTGACCTTGACTTCACCCTCCCACATATCATCTGTCAGTTCACCACCTGCTGTCATGGCGAGTGGATGTACGATTTTTTCGCTCGTGGTCATGCCTAAAAACACATAGTTACACCCATTATCTCGACCCAGACAGAATATACAATCTTTTTTCTCCCTTGCAAAACATTCAACCAGCCTGTTTACGAGACAGCAATATATATTGCGAAAATAACAAGGTAAAATGATAAAGATGAACGTAAAACTATAGAGAAAGATGAACATGTTATTATGGAAAAAATACGTTTTCCCTCGTCCGTAAACTTATTTATTTCTGCTTTGTATCTGTATTCGTAATAATTAGACTTCTGAAACTGCATTACGATTCTATTTTTAGCCATGCTCGTGGTGTGGGAGCTCGAAATTGCGACTCAACTTACGCATTGCTAATCGGATCTGACCCTCCACTTTATTCTCCTGTGGCAGAGTCTAGCCTTGGAGGACATGCAGTTTTCTCATTTAGGACCGAAAATTCAACTCTTTCTCTCCCTTTTCCAAGCATGGGCACAACGATAACGTAAAAAATAACTACCATAAACATATTTTATATAAAAAAGGTGAAAAAAATTCATAATTTTTTTTCCAGCCATTCCTAACAGATCATGTACTGAAATCATTTGATATCATCATATATATGCACAACATTTCAGCACCATTCGCATTGTTTTGGGAGGTAAAAATAAAAAATAACAACACCCGCCCAGTTGCGTTGCGGCAACGTCCCTGGGTGGCAATATCAGTTGCCGATATTTCTGCAACTTCCGCGCTCCATTGCAAGCCATAAAATGCGTCTAGGAAACTGGGATTTGTACTGTTAGGTGCATCTGAACTTTCTCTTCATTATGACAAGAAAAAAAAAATCAATTTTCGAAACTTCAAAAAATGGCCCCAGCGTCGGCCTGGTGTGCACGGAAAATTCCTGGCCTTCGGCCACGGAGGGGTTAAGATGATGCAGGGGGTTGGATAAGGTGGGGTTTGCAGGGGCTTGTAGGTGACGTCGGAGGAGAAGCAGCAGGAGCGGTTCGCCGAGTACCCACTCGTGTGGTGTGATGCTGTCCTCACATGGGCAGGTGTTCATGCCCCATGTATTATCTTGACATGCACTGGCCAATCTCCACTTAGTATGGCTTGGATCCTGGTCCGCACCTGGTTGAGCAGAGTGCTTTGGCTGCACTTGCAGATGCCGTTTCCTTGCGGCCAATATGGGGAGGAATGGGAAATATTATATCCAAAGAGAGTGCAAAGTTCTGTCCAGATTTTGCCCATAAATTCAGGTGCATTATCGGAGTGGAGGGCTTGGGGAATGCCGAAATATGGGAACACATTACGAGTCAGGGCATCAGAGATGGCACGGGTGTGGTATTCTTTTGCCTGACATGCTACCAGAAACTTACAGTATGTGTCCACGAATTTAATTATGTATCGGTAGCCTGATTTAGGTGAGAGGGGGCCGACAACATCAACGGATAGCAGATGCCACGGTTTGTTGGCCATGAGATGGCCCGAGAGGCCTGGCGTGCAAGTGATGTCTTTCCCTAGGGCACAAGCTCGGCAGGCTTGCACGACTTGTTGCACGAGTTTGGAGGGATGTGGGGACCAGAAGGTGTCATTAAAGACCTGGAGTAATTTCTTCACACTGAGGTGTATCCCGTTGTCAGCATGGAGGTGGGTAAGGGTGTCCAGGGCAGTGTCCGGGTCGAGAGCAATGTGGCCGGAGTGGGTGTATAAGAGGTCTCCATGCCGTTGCAGCTTGGAGAAGAGATGGGCTGGCATCCAATCGGGATGATTCCGGGCCTGCCAGCGCTGCATGAGGGTGGGTGCAGCCTGGATGGCAATCACAGGGAGTCTGGAGAGGGTGTCGGCATTCATGTGGAGTTTTCCAGGCCGGTATGCTATATCAAAGTTGAATTCTTCTAAGGTTTCCCTCCAGTGGATCATCTGTGCATTCTTAGTGTCGGATTGGCGAAGCCATTGGGGGGACTGGTGATCCATAATGATGGTAACGTGAGTTCCCGCCAGGTAGGCATGGAAGTGCTCAAGCACCCATATGATGCCGAGGCACTCCCATTTTGTGGCTGCATAGATGCGTTCCGCCTGGTTAAGGGTGCGGCTGGCACAGGTGATGATATGTTCCTTGCCGTCTTGTACTTGAGCTAGCACGGCACTGATAGCCACCACCGAGACTTTGGTATGCAGGCAGAAGAGGATAGTGTAATTGGGGAATGCCACTATGGGAGCTGTGATTAGCTTGTCTTTGAGGGTCCGGAAAGCTTGGAGGCGATCTTCTGACCATGTGAAAGGCTCCCCCTTCTTGGTGAGGTCATGCAGCGGCTTGGTGATGATTGCGAACCCTTTCACAAAGCGCCAATAGTAGGAGCCAAGATTTATGAATGTGTGGATCTCATGTACATTGCAGGGCAGGGGGAGTTCAGCTATGGCCCTGAGTTTCTCGGGGCCGGGAGCGATGCCTTCTCTAGATATGACATGCCCCAGGAAGGAGACTGATCTTTGAGCGAAGAAGCACTTAGGTGGACGGAGTTTGAGTCTGGCTTGGCATATCCTGGAGAAGACCTGGTGTACACGGTGGAGGTGTTCGGCCCAGGTCCTGCTATAGATGATGACATCATCAAGGTGGGCGAGGCAGGTCTCCCAAGTGAGGCCACTGAGTACGGGCTCCATCAGGCGGGAAAATGTGGCAGGGGCATTGCAGTGACCAAAAGCGAGCACATTAAATTCATAGTGCTTCCCGTTGCTGGTGGAAAAGGCGGTCTTTCCTCAGTCCTTAGGATGGACGGGGACCTGCCAGTATCCTGACTGTAGGTCCAGGGTGGAGAACTAAGATGCCCCGTACAGGGAGTCCAGGGAGTACTCGATTTTTGGTAGGGGAGTGGCATCCTTGGTGGTGACATCATTAAGATGATGGTAGTCCAAGCAAAACTGCAGCATCCTGTCCTTCTTCTTGGCGAGGACGACAGGGGAGGACCACGGGCTGGTTGATGGTGATGTAATGCCAGCATTTAACATGCCTTGGACCTGCTGGTCTTCTTCCGACTGTTGCGTGGGGTTTTTCTGGCCTGCAGGCTGCCAGATAGGGGGGCCCGTCTTGTGTATCTCGTGGGACAGGATGGTGGTGTGGCTGATGTCTGTGGGTCCCAACAAGAAGATGTCCTGGAAGTCCAGAAGGAGGCATCTCAGATTGTTTGTTTGTTGGGGGATAGGTGGTTGGGGAGTGGGGGCAAAGTCATTGAAGTTGGGTGGGGGCTGTGCAGGGCTCGGTTTCCTCCATCTCGCCCACTACTAAGCCCTTAGGGAGGGTGAGGGGTGAGTTGGATAAATAAGCTGCACAGACTGTGGCAAGGTGGGGAGGGAGGAAGGTGGGGGACAGGAGGCAGGAGGTGGTGGTGCCCACTGGGAAAGCTGGGGAGAACACTACGTCGGTGCCGGCGGGTCGTTGCAAGGGGAGCCAGGCTTCATGGTGGGGGGGTGATGGTGACAGTGGAGGAAAGGGTAGCAGGAAGGTGCGGGGTGAGGCAGGAGTGGGGATGGGGTCAGGTGGGGACAGGTGAGGGCAGAGGGGGGGAGAGGGCACGGGTGTCCAATGAGGGTGGCGGTGTCTTGGTGTGGCACGTGCAGAGAGGTTGTGGGGACAGATCTGGTAGCTTATCAAAGTGCAACCGCCTTCTGTGGCAGTCAGTGTTGGCCCAGAGTTTCTGTAATAGATCCAAACCCAGGTAACCATCATAGGCACGTCAAGTGGAGTCAGATATAATGAACTGATGTTTCGTTGTTGCTTTCTGATGTGTCTGGACATGGAGGGCCCGTGTCTCCCCACGGATAGGCAGGGGGCCATCCGCCACATCTATGAGGTGGGCCGAAGTGGGGAGGAGAGGGCCGAAAGCTCCGGCGTGATGGGAGTAGAAATGATGGTATAAGCAAGACCTGGCTGCTCCCGTGTCAATTAGCAGTTGAGCTTTCACCCCGTTCAGCCTGACCTTATCGTAGACTGGGGGGCGATATTTGTGTGAGGAGGCCCCCGCCACTGTGGTGAGGTGCAGGGGTGGTCCTAAAAATCCAGTTGGGGTGAGGCGCCCTCCCCCTAGCCACCTGTGCCAGCCTCTTCAGCATCAGGGGCATTTATGGGAGAGGATGATTCATCTGGTGGGTCGTCCTCAATGGCCAACACCTTGCGGCGCCTCTGGTTTGCAGCCCTACGCCTGGCATTTTTCAACTGCTCCCGGATGTTGTGTATGGGGCAGCAGTGGCTGCATGTGATGAACTCCTAGGGCTTCATGGAGATGAGGTTGGACATCTCCCTGGGAGTGGGTTGCTTTTTGGTGGGGATGGCTCTTGACAGGGCTGAATGTTCTGGGGCGGCGGGTTTGGGGGGGGGTTCTAAGGCTTGGTGGGGGGTGGTTTGTGGGTGAGGATTCTGCTTACTGCCCCTATTTGTCAGTGGGCAGTGCGGGCGAAGAGAATAGGTGCTTCACCAACTGGATATCCCTGTCAATATCCCCAGTCGGGTCGCATGTGGTAAAGTGTTCCCTGATGACACTGGGGAGTATCCTTAACAGGGTATTAAATACATGTTGGTCCTGGGTTTCTATATCCGCCTCTGGGTAGGCAGTGGCAACGAGACGTCGTGTTTGAATGAGGGTGTCATCTAGGTTCCCATCATACGTGAGTGTGTACAGCTGGGAGAAGGCAACTACTTTCCCTAACAAGGGTGTGACAGTTTGGGCCACGATTTGTTGAAATTGTTCCCATTTCAACCCCGTGACTATTTTGGTGGCTCTACTTGAAACAATTTTTCTGAGGTGGGGGAGTGAAAAGGGTATCTTCTCTTGGTCATTTTCAAAACTTATATCTAGTATAGTTTTGATCATAGACATATACGTGTGTATGTCATAAAGTTCGAAGTCAAACTTGGGAAGTTGCACGTGCAGTTTGGCCGCCATGTTTGCGAATTTCTCGTTCCTTCCTGTTCCACTGCTGAGTCAAGAACCACCACTAGCCACCAGTGTTATGCAGCGTATTCAGAGTCTTGACTTCTCAGTCACAGATACGGTAAACCTGGGTTCTATGTTCCTGACAGGGTCAGTCACAGACAAGAAAGGAAAGCCCAAACACCACTGGGCAAAAGGAATACTTATATATTACCAATAGACAATTACACACACATTCTATGAGCAAACCTTGTGAAATAATACAGTAACTCAAAATAGCTCTTACAATAATTCCTTTCCACCTAGTTCAGCAAGTTTGACCTTTACACAGTATTATACCTTCCCTGATATGGAGTAATTCCCACACAGTGTCACAGGCAGTTTCACAGGTACACCAGACGCATTGGGCTTCGAAAATATAGCAAGTACAAATCAATATATCTCAATATATAGACGGCACTGTATACTCTAGTCCTTAGGTATAGATGATCGCGTAACATAGATGGATTCCTATGCTAGTTATATGCAACCGTGTGACATGGACAATACCCTAGCTATCCTTATGCTACGTGCACATTATATAGGACGAGACGATATAGCACTTAGATCTATCCGCATGAGGGGCTCGGGGGGAGAGGGAGAGGGGGGGACGGTAATATCAGGTCAGTGGCAAGGTGGATTATTTGGGACTGGGGATTCGGGGCTTTGGGGTGGAGGGGCAGCCCTGGAGGGGGATTGCATTGGCGTAAACGTTCCGTGTGTAACACTGGGGGGGGGGGGTTCACATCTGGAGCCGACCTCTGGTTGGGTGCCACACATTCCACATGTTCGGTTATGAGTACTAGAGTCCACAATTGCACACAAGGGGGGGGGTGACACTGGGTCCACTATGGGGGGGGGGGCAGGTGCTAGTCCACTGGGGTAGGGTTCACAAGCACTGGGGGAACGGAACAGCACAGGGAGGGAGGCGCACTGAGGTGGGGAGGGGCAGGGGCTAGTCCACTGGGGTAGGGCTCACAAACACTGGGGGGTAGGAACACAAGTTTAGAGTTTCTTACTCACAGTACTGGCGAAGTGGAGGGCATGGATCACGGGTGGCAGGAGGGCCTACGACGGGAACCTCAGGTGATGGCTGGGTGTGGGGGGTAGGCCATCCAGACTATAGTAAAGGGGTAGGTTGTCTGTGTGGTCACCACAAGTCCTGGAGGAGTTGGTTGGTGGCGTGGTGGGCAGCTCCCTAGCTATGACAGCCCGGCAGGAGGCTTGGCTCTCTGGACTAGGGCCGAAGAGGGCCAGGAGGTGCATGGCTCGGTGGTGGCCCTTAGGCATCGTCAGGGTCCTGGGGGCGGATGAGGGGTGGGTTGGGCCTAGGGTAGGCTGTGGGGAGGGCGGCGCCCTGGCTGAGCTGCTGTCACATCTGGCAGGGGTGGCTGTCAGGGAGGAACTGCGGCCACCTGTGCTGGGGAAGGTCTGGCGACTGCAGCAGGCATCGGGGGAGGCCCGCTGACTCCGGGGGCTGCAGTCTTGTCTGTGGGAGGAGACCGTCAGGATTGGACTGCGGCTTTTCGCCCTGGCGGAGTCTGTCAGTACCTGGGGAGGACGAAGCTGCAGAGACAGGACACCTGGCCTCAGGGACGTCTCGGTTGGTCTGGTCTCTGGTAGGATTCCTGTAGGGGAACAGATCCCACTTTCTCGAGGAGAGAGGCGGGGAGAGGGGCGCCTTGCTCTGCCACAGCAGTGGTGGGTGGAGCAAGAGGCATTTCGCTCTGTAGGAGCTTGGGGACTTGCAAAAGGAGAGCGGCCAAGGGCCAGCTCTTGTACTTGGCAGGCTCGTGAGGCCTTGCTGAAACTTCAGTTTGGGGTGTGTGGGGAAGGTTCGGGGGATGTTCCCTCCGTCAGGCAGCCCCACTGGGCACTGCCTGTTCTCCTACGGGGGACAGGGGTGTAACAGGAGTCAGGGGGGACTCTTCTTGGCATCACAGACCCTGGCGGCTGGGAGAAGGCACCTTACGGGCTCTCCCGGCAATAGCCACAGCTCCGACGGAGCTTGCACTCCCGCCACAGGGTCTGGGACTCCTGTCCCGGTGACGTTGGGAGGAAGAGGCCTGAGGAGCGCTCTCAGCCTAAGCCGCAGCTCTGGCGGAATCTGTCCTCCTTTCGTCGGGGTTGGGGCAGCAATAGGGGACGACTGGCGTTCTGTCCTGATTGGTACCTCTGGCAGAGTGTACCCCAGGGGCCACCTCCCTACTTGGGAGTACCGGCAATGGTAGTCTGGTGGACGTTCCGAAGTGTCGGCTCCCAAAGGTGGTTGGCAGAGGATGAAGGACCGGCAGTCTCTCCACCCACAGCATACCCTCTGTTAAATAGGAGACCGATCCAGGGGACTTGGCATTTTAAATAGGAGACCGATCCAGGGGACTCGGCATCCGAGGGTTTGCATGGGATCTTGCCACTGCAAGTCTCACCCTGATTCTGGCGAGTGTTCCCTCTGCTGGAGTGTAGTGTGGTTTTTCTGTACACTGCCAGGTGGTCTGGCTGTGAGGAAGACGGGCATCGAGTCACGGGGGAGATACGTTGCTCTTGCCTGAACTGTGTGTCAGGTAAGCCAGCCTCCCTGTCATCTCCTTGAGGGGTGGGTATCACCTCATCATACTCTCCTCCTGGGGTGATGGTGTCAGGTTCACCCCGCCGTGCGGATATTTCAAATTTATTGCTTTACACAGTCATATACAGCATATTTTGTGTCAGACTACTTACTCTTGCTGTCCATTTAGTAAAAATTGCCCCTCCATTCTTTTTGTCCCATTAGGAACGTAAATCCGACACACATACACACACACGCAGCTTGATTTATATACAGTATATATATATATATATATATATATATATATATATATATATATATATATATATATATATATATATATATATATATGTATATATATATATAAATGGATGGATGCACATAATATGGACCTATTATCCATAAAGGGCCTATTTTCTCTAATGACCTATTTTCTCCTTGGACCAATTTTTCCATGGATTGTTTTCCCCCGTGGACCTGATTCTCTCATATGCCTGTTTTACCTCTGTACTGTTTTCACCTTATGGGAAAACAGCTTCACACACAGACTAATTTTCTCCTGTGATCTTCCTTCCACAAACCATTTATTACCATCTGGATGTATGTTCTTATGTGGGCCCGTGTCCCGTGCTTCATATTTATCAAGGATATACTTTTCTACATGGTCCTGTTCCTACCGCGGACCTATACACGTGATCAACCTAACTGTCATGAACCCCCACTACCCATCCACCCTGCCCTCCCTTATACTCACCCATCAGACAACCCACCCTGCCTTTCTTGGACTCCCATCCACCCACCCTACCCACCCATCCTGTCCACCCAGCCCAACCCACTCACACTGCCACGCACCCATAAACTGAGGCCACCCCGCCAGTTTTTACACCCACCCACAATCCAGCCCCACCAATCCGCTTAGCATCACTTCTTCCAGGCAACAAAACTCCAGTAGGATGATTTGGAAGTTCTACACACACACACACACACACACACACACACACACACACATACACACACACACATACACACACACACACACAGATACACACACATACACACACACACAGATGCACACACACACATACACAAACACACACAGATACACACGCGAGAGAGAGAGAGAGAGAGAGAGAGAGAGAGAGAGAGAGAGGGGGGGGGCACGTATACCTTTATAATATAGATACACACATAAACAGAGAGAGAGAGAGGTGGGGGCACGTATACTTTAATAATATACATACACACAAACAGAGAGAGAGAGAGAGAGAGAGAGAGAGAGAGAGAGAGAGACAACTACTTTGATAATATAGAGCACACACACACACACACACACACACACACACATATATATATATATATATATATATATACCGGTATAAAGAGAGAGAGAGAGAGAGGGGCACGTATACCTTTATAATATAGATACACACATAAACAGAGAGAGAGAGAGGGAGGGAGGGAGAGAGAGAAAGACACTTATACTTTTATAATAGATACACACATAAACAGAGAGAGAGAGAGAGAGAGAGAGAGAGAGAATGTTTTTAATGTCTGGATAGTTACTCTATAGTTTATGCAGTATTATTCAAACTATGTGTCCATGTGTCTCTTCATATTAATTTTGAACATATAGGCTAATGTAGTCTTGAAAATGTTCACTTTACCGTTTTTAAAGTAACGGGCCAATGGCACATAGTAATTTAGATGCATTCTTGAAGGCTAAATGATTTTTTTTTTTTTCAATCAAAGTAATAATTGTCCTGTGTCGCTAGTAACCATCTTTTTTGGAATAGGCTTTCCCAGAGTAAGTTAAATAACCTGAATATTAGTTCAGTATAACCTCTTTCGTAAAGCTTTGGCCTTTGTGGCAGTTTGATCAATTTTGTTTGTTTAAATCAAGTTTAGTTCGTGTCGTTCCAAATGCAACACTTTGTTTTGCATTCTAATATTGAAATCCAAACATTTATTGGAAAATGAGTAAGAGATATCATTAGGTAGGACGAAAGAAAGAAACTAAGAAAGACATGAGAAACATAAATTGAAAAAGAAGAGATGAAAAACTGAGAAGTGCATGATACAAGAAAGATAGAAAAGGTTGGGGGGGAAGCAGTGTTCGCATCAGGTACCGTATCCTGTTAGCCGTGATAAGCAATAATACGGCATCACCTGGATCTCACGAATTTTAATAAAAAATGTACAGTCGCGATCCAAAGAAAGTATCCAGGTCATGTTGATGTCATGGCCAGGAAACTAAAAATGGTCTGGTGTTCGGACACAGCTCTAAACCACCTCCCTTCCTCCTCCCTCCATCCATTCCCAGCTAAAACCACCTTCCTTGATTTCTTGATCGAGAGGTAGCTCATTCTTTTGCTTCGTGGTATGAAACACACACACACACACACACACACAGAGTTGAGGCGTCAGAGAGGCAACATGTATACCACATCGCTCCGCGCTCCCCGCCCTTGGCCACAACTGGCCATACCTAAATATTATCTTTATATGAGTCAAACTCTGTACTAGGTTAAACTAAATGGTGTTCTAATATAAAAGAGGAAGTTTAAACAAAAAAGTGTTGTCCAGATAACAGAATACAGTATATTAGTCCAGGAATGTGCTGTGCAAGCTCACTGACAGCTGTTTAGTCTGTGTGCATCAAGGAATGCATACCTGTATGTAGAATTTTCTTCTCTTAGTACCACAAGATGATCACCATCTTTGGTAAAGCGAACTTCGAAGGAGTTAAGAAAAGGGATAAAGGTAGAAAACAGGATGATGATTCTACCAGGAACTGGTTGAAATGGAAATGTACAACAAACTAGCAGAGAAAGTGTACGGATTAAAGAAGGCATTCCCCAGTGAAATGGATGAAATTAAGAAGCAGCTGTGCATGCAGAAGGAGGAAAATTAATAATTAGTAAAGGAAGTAAACAAGAAAGAGACAACAATAGATGAGCTGTCATTTGAGGTGGGTTCACTTAGAGAAATTAGTGAAATGGCAAGCACAGCTGTCAACCATGAGAGCATTATGGAGGAGCTCAGAAATGATACAGAGACAGTTATGCAAGCAAGCAGTCTGAGATCTCAGAGCAGTAATATTGAGAAGATAACGCTGGTGAATGAAGCAATGCAGAGTTACAAAAACGATGTGGAAACTGCGTATCCTGAAATGGTGAAAGCAAAGAAAGCCTTAGAAGCAAGAGTTGAAGAAAAAAAACATTAAAAAGTTAGTGAAAAAAAATTATCTAAAACAACACAAAATTGGTCACTGGTTCTGCAGATACCAACAAATCTATAGTAATCACTGGTATAGATGGGGAAGAAAAGAAAAACAAGATTTCGAGAGACAAAAAGGAGATGGCGAATATAATGAGCATATTGAAGGAAGTATCACAGGAAATCTGTAATAAGGACATAGAGGAACACAAAAGGCTAGGGAAATATGAGATAAATAAGTCAAGGCCCCTAAAAGTAACCTTCCAGAGCATTAACACTGTGGAGAAGATACTAAAAAATGCAAACAAACTTATGGAAAAAGAGGAATTTAAAAACGTATGGATTAAAAGATGCCTAACTCAAGAGGAATTGGGAATACTAAAGGAGAAAAGAGGGAGGAGGCAAAAACAAAGAACAAGGGAAGATCAGAGGAAGAGATGAGTACTTTTTTTTTATTATAAAGTAATTGGATTCCACGTACGAAAGTGGAACATAAACAGAAGGGGATAAAAATGAGGAAGGTAGTAGACACAAGTCATGATAAGTATATAAACAAGATGATTAAGTTCATGTTCTCAAAAGCAGATGGAATGGCATCTAAATTATTAGAGATGAAACATTGTACCAAAGAAAAGGAACCATATATTATTTGCCTAACTGAAACAAAATTAACACCAAGGATATCAAAAGATATTCTAAACTTAGAGGAATACAATATGTGGAGAAGAGATTGGAACTAAAAAAAAGAAGAAGAGGAATTATAATATAAATAAAGAAAAATCTACAAGTCAGAGGAACAGAACTAGATATACCCTCACAGGTAGAACTGATTGCAGTAGAGATTAATACATCTGAAGGGGAATTAACTGTGGCAAATTTATACATGCCACCCACATCAAACACCTGGGAAATAGGCGAATATGAAGACATGGCGGAGAGTACAATTCAGAGTTTAAGAGCATTTCTACATAGAATGGAGGAGAAATCTGAAAGAATTATATTAACTGGAGATTTCAATACTAGTATAAATTGGAATACTCTAGATATAAAAAGCCAGGAAAGCTGTTGGGACCAAAAGTTCCTGGCTCTTGTGAAGGAGTTTTTCCTAACACAACTAGTAAAGGAAAATACCAGAAAAAGAGGACTTGATGTACCATCAGTACTAGATCTTATTTACTAGGCAAGAAAATGATACTGACAATATTATGTATCACCCTCCATTCGGCAAAAGCGGCCATGCAGTATTAAATTGCAACTTCAGGATTGCATTTGACATAGTTAACAGTAATGAAAGTTACAAAAAGAGCCTAAACTACAAAAAGGGCAACTACCATGGCCTAAAGAAGTACTTCTTAGAAACAGATTGGAAAAAAGAGCTTAGAGGACAAGATTTAAATGTTATATATAGAAAATTCTGTGAACTTATGAAATAGGAGTCCAAAATTACATCACACAACACAAAGAAGGGAAGATGAAAATAAATAAATGGTTTATTAAAGAATGTAAACAATCAAAAGCAAAGAGAGACTTGTTATGGAATAGATACAGAAGACACAATTGTGAGAGGGCATATAATAACTATAAACTGGCAAGAAACGATTATACAAGAATAAAGAGAGAAGCCCAAAACAGTTTGAGGAAGACATTATAAATAAAAGTAGTAATCAACCGAAACTAAATTACAGCTACATCCGAAGCAAAACCAAAGCAAAAAATAAAATAGGCCTACAATCCACTCCAGACAAGGTGATTATCTATACATAAGAGAAAGGTATTTGTGAAGCACTAAATAAAAATTTCCAATCAGTTTTTACAGAAGGAAATATTATTCAGAGAGATGACATGAACATGCATGCCCACACATATTACCAGATATACAAATATCAGAAAAAGAAATACAGTAGGAGTTAAGTAAATTAGATAAAACAAAAACAAATGGTCCTGACGAAATTTCATGTTGGATGTTACATGATTGTCCAAAAGAGTTTAGTAGACCATTATATTTAATAATCAAGGAACCCTTTGGTCAAGGTAAACTACCCGATATTTGGAAGAAAGAAAACATTGTTCCTTTATTCAAGAAAGGGAATAGACAAAATCCACTCATCTACCGACCAGTATCACCATCTAGTGTTGTATGTAAGATACTGGAAAAGCTGATAAGAAAAGTTTCAGAAAGGGAAAATCATGTGTTACTAATCTATTAGGCTACTATGACAGAACAGCAGAAACATTACAAAAGAGAGATGGATGGGTAGACAGTATCTATCTAGAGTTCAAGAAAGCATTTGACAGAGTATCGCGCCAGACTTTTATGGAATCTACCCCCTGTGGCGGGGGGGACACAATCTGGCCGCACTATGGGGTGGTACTACTACTCTGCGGCCAGGTTGTGTTAGGAAGAATACTGCCACCGTATTCCCTGCGTGTTGTAAAAGGTGACTAAATGGGGCGGGGTGAGGGGACTAGGGACCCACTCCTGTTTTTTAGTTCCTAAAAGGAGACAGGCCAGAGAAAGGGATGGGGGGATTGAGTTATCCCCGTACCCTGAAGACTGGGTCTATGAATGTGGGTGGATGTAGTATGATTGAGGCTAAAAGGGAGGAGATTGGGAGAATGTTTGTGAGAAGAAAGTTGGATGTGTATAGCTTTGAGTGAAACGAAGATGAAAGGGAAGGGTGAGTCTATGTTTGGAAGTGTGAATGGAAGATTGTCAGGTGTTGATAGAGGAAGGGCAAGAGAAGGTGTGGCCTTGTTAGTGAGTACGGAAGTACAGCGGTGTGTGACTGAATGGAAGGAGGAGTCATCGAGACTGATGTGGGTGAAAGCGAAAATTGAACGTGAGTTGTGGGTGTTTGTGAGTGCATATGGGTCTGGTAATGAAAGAGATGAAGAAGAGAGGGAGTCTTTCTGGAATGATGTTGATGAGTGTCTGCAGAATTTTGGAGCGAATGTGAATGTGGTAATGATGGGAGATCTGAATGCTAGGGTGGGAAATGTAGCAGTTGAAGGTGTAGTTGGTATGCATGGTATGCCTGGAAGAAATGAAAATGGGGAACGAATGATAGCGATGTATGTTGAGCGAGAAATGGTGATTGGAAATACGCTGTTTGAGAAGAAAGATATTTATAAGTATACATGGGTGAGACAGGAGGGTGGAAGGGTTGTAGATAGAGCTTTGATGGACTGTGGTTGTGTCTAGGAATGTAATAGGAAGATTGTTGGATGTGAGAGTTCTGAGAGGGGAGGGTGGAGGTATGTCTGACCACTACCTGGTGGAGGGAAAGTCAAGAGTAGGTAAGAGATGGGTGAGAGCTAGGAGGGTTAGGTGTGGCAGGGAGGTTTTGATAGTGAATAAGTTGGATAAAAGAGAGAAAAAGATAGAGTATCAGGAGAAATTGAAAGATGAGTGGAACGCAGTGAAAGATCAGGAAAATGGCAGTGTGGAGGAGGAATGGCAGTTGTTTAAGAGTGCTGTGGTGGGGCATGCAGAAGAGGTGTGTGGTGTGAGACGTGTGGGTGGTGGTGTAAGAAAAGGAAGTGAATGGTGGTGCGAGGAAGTAAGTATGGCTGTGGCTGAGAAGAGATGTGCATATGAAGTGTGGCTGCAGAGGAAGAATGAGGTGTCATATGAGAGGTATAAGGAAAAGAGGAATAGGGCGAGAAGGGCTGTGCATGATGCTAAAGTGGCAACAGATGAGAGGTGGGGTAGGCGGCTTACAGAGAATTTTCAACAGAATAAGAAAATGTTCTGGAAGGAGGTGAAAAGGGTGTGAAAGGGAGAGTCTGGGAAGGAAGAGCGAGTAATAGCAGAGGATAGAAAGATGTTAATTGAGATGGATGCAGTAAGGAAGAGATGGGCAGAGTATTTTGAAAGATTGTTAAGTGTAGAGGAGGAACAGGTGGCTGAGATTGTGGCGGATGGAAGGGTGCAAGGAATAAATGTGTTGGGAGAGTTGATTGATTCTTTGATCACAAAGGAGGAACTGGAGAAGGCAGTAAAGGAGATGAAAACAGGGAAAGCTGCAGGTATGGATGGATGTGTTGTGGAATGCCCGAAGTGTGGTAGAGTGACTATTGTTGACTGGTTAGTAAGATCGTTGAATGTGTGCTTTGTGAAAGGTATGGTGCCAGTTGACTGGGCAAGTGCTTGTGTTGTCCTGTTGCATAAAGGCAAGGGTGATAAGTATGAATGTACTAGCTTTAGGGGTATAAGTCTGTTGAGTGTTGTAGGTAAGGTTTATGGTAGAGTGTTAATTATGAGAGTTAGAGAGGGTACAGAGGGAGTGATTGGTGATAAGCAGTGTGGCTTTAGGAGAAGGAGGGGATACGTGGATCAGGTGTTTGCTGTGAGACGTGTGTGAAATGTATTTAGCGATAGGCAAGGATGTGTTTTGGCCATTCATGGATTTAGAGAAAGCGTATGATAGAACTGATAGGGAGGCTTTGTGGACTGTTTTAAGATTGTATGGACTTGATGGTAGGTTACTAAAAGGGGTGAAAGCTTTTTATGTAAACAGTAGAGCGTGTGTAAGAGTGGGAAATGCTGTGAGTGATTGGTTTCCCATGAGAGTGGGGCTGCGACAGGAATGTGTGATGTCGCCTTGGTTGTTTAATATTTATATGAATGGTGCTGTAAGGGAGGTGAATGCAAGAGTTTTAGGTGGAGGTCTGAGTCTGGTGAATGTTGATGGTGGAGAGTGGAATCTGAAGCAGCTGTTGTTTGCAGATGATACTGCATTGGTGTCTGATTCAGAGGAGAGATTGAGACAGTTGGTAGAGGAGTTTGGAAGGGTGTGTGAAAGGAGGAAATTGAAAGTAAATGAAAATAAGAGTAAAGTGATGAAGTGTACGAGGTTGGTAGATGGTATGGGGATGAATATAGTTTTGAATGGAGAGCTTGAAGAGGTAGAGTGTTTTAAATATCTAGGGTCACATGTTGCTGTGGAGGGAAGAATAGATGCAGAAGTGAAGTTTAGAATGAATGAAGTAGGAAAGGTGCTGGGTGGATTGAAAAAAGCGTTTAGATGTAGTTCACTTAGAATAGATGTAAAGAGAAGGCTGTATGAGGGTGTTGTGGTACCGACTGTGTTATATGGGACTGAAACATGGAATATGGGTGTAGCAGAGAGGAAAAGTTTGATTGTTATGGAGATGAGGTGTCTGAGGAGTATGTGTGGAGTGACACGTATGAATCGAGTGCGAAATGATGAAGTGCGAAGGAGAATTGGAGTTGTTCGGGAGATGACTGGTAGAGTTGAGCAGAGGGTGTTGCGATGGTTTGAGCATATGGAGAGAATGGATAATGAGCGATTGGTGAAAAAGATAACTAGATCTGATGTGTGAGGTATAAGGCTGAGAGGAAGACCACGAATAGGATGGATGGACAGTGTGAAGAAAGCGCTGGTTGCGAGAGAGATGTCTGTTGAGCAAAGAAGAGTGGCTGAGTGTGACAGAAATAAATGGAGATATACTGTGAATGAATAACTGATAACGCAGCCCTGAGGTGATATTCTCCCACATTTGGTCTGATCAGCTAGTCAGGTCAGGTGCGGGTAAGGGGATGGGTCTATTATGATGTGGTGGGGGTAAACCAGCTCTGTTGTCGGGCCCTGCTGCGGATGTCACCCATTGCCCTGCGCAGTTGACCCTTGTGTGGTGTGGTATGGTGAGAATCTGTCCCTTCTCCCCTTTGGAGCTAAGATGTGAATGAATGTGTTTGAATGGATGAGTAAATGGGGAGTGTGTCGTCCCGTCTCGGCTACCTCCCTTTCCTTGGGGGAAGCAGCCTAGGTATATAAAGAGATAGACCATCAAGAAGGAATCCGGGGCAAACTGTACTGTTGGATGCAAGATTTTCTCAGAAAAGGGGAACTAAGAACAGTACTAAGGGGAAATTACTCATCATGGAGGGAAGTGACTAGCAGATTTCTATAGGGCTCAGTGCTGGTACCAATTTGAGTACGTCAACTTAATCATCTTGTTTACATACTTGTCATGACTTGGGTCTACTATCTTCCCCCTTTTTATGTACCTTCCTGTTGGTTATGTACCACTTTCTAACCTGCAATCCAATTACTTTGTAAAAAAAAATGTGTTCTCCTCTTCCTCTGATATTCCCTAGTTTTCTTTTTCTTTTTTTTAATTGCTTTCTCCCTCTTCTCTTTTAGTAATTCCAGTTGCTCTTGAGTTAGGCATCTTTTTATCCATACATTTTTGAATTCCTCTTTTTCCCTGAGTTTCTTTGCATTTTTTAGTATCTCCTCCACAGTGTTTACATTCTGGAAGGTTCCCATTACGGGCCTTGACTTATTTCTCTCATATTTCTCTAGCCTTTTGTGCTCCTCTATGTCTTTATTACAGATTTCCTCTGATACTTCCTTCAATATGCTCATTACATTTGCCATCTCCTTTTTGTCACAAGAGATCTTGTTTTTTATTTCTTCTTCTATACCAGTGATTGCTATAGATTTGTTGATATCTGCTGAATCTCTGACCAATTTAGGATAGTTTTGGATTATTCTTTTCACTTCCTTTTTAATGCTTTTTTCTTCAACCCTTGTTTCTAAGTCTTCCTTTACTGTCACCATTTCTGCATAAGTGGTTTCCACATCATATTTGTAGCTTTGCATCGCTTCATTTACTTGTGTTATTTTCTCCTCAATATTACTGCTCTGATCTATCAGACTGCTTACTTGTCTAATTGTCTCTGTATCATTTTTGAACTCTTCCATGATACTCTCATGATTGACTACTGTACTTGCCGTTTCAGTAATTTTCCTTCTAAGTGAACCCATTTCTACTCTCAGCTCGTCTATTGTTGTGTCTTTCTTGTTGACTTCCTTTCCTAATTTTTCTATTTCCTCCTTCTGCATGTGCTACTGTTCTTAATTTCATCCATTTCATTCTGAAATGCCACTCCAGTCTGTTTACCCATTCTACCAGCTTATTGTACTGTATGTCTCCATTTCAACCAGTTCCTGGTAGAAATCATGATCCTACTTTCTACCATTATCCCTTTTCTTTTCCAAATTTGCATTACTAAAGTAGGTGGACATCATGCGGTACTAAGAGCACAGATTTTACTTACATTCCCTGGCGCAGACAAAACAATCAGCTGACACTGCTCGGTGCATTCCTGCACTACTTTGTTTATTTTTTTATTTGAACAACAGTCTTACTTAAAACTTCCTCTTTTATATGAGGACACCATTTAGTTTGACCTGGTACAAAGCTTGACTCATATAAAGATTCTAATTTTGGTATGGCCACTTGGCCAAGTTTGGCCAGATGTGGAGTAATGTGACGTACGTGTGTGTGTGTGTGTGTGTGTGTGTTTACCTAGCTGTTGTATACTGGATCTGAGTTAAGCTTGTATTGTCCTGCCTCCATCTTGACTTTTATCCAATCAAGCTTTAAGTACATCAAGTTTTTTAGCCTTTGCCACCTCCTCTTCCAACCCACTCGAGATATCTATGCGTCTGTTTTAGGATTTTTGTTTGTTTGTTTGTTTAAACATAGTTGAGACTCCTGCTCTTATTTAGTTTGTATTCATGCTCTCTTGTCCGTCCACCATCCGTTGCAGAAATATCCTATCAGTCCAGTCGTTCTAGACATCTTACCATATGCATTATAATCAAGATATTTATTTATTTTGTTGCCGTTTTATTTTCTATTCCTCATAAATCAATTGCGTTTTAGCACGCAGGTTTTAACCTTTATTCGGCACAATATGACCGAGTTGTTCCGATGCCAAGACTTTATCTAATAATTCACTCATTCATTCACATCATAATCAATTCTACTCTCTCTCTCCTTTCCCATAATGTGCGTAACTTTAGCTTCTCGAGTCTTCCACTGTAGGGGAAGCTCTCTCAAATCTGGAATCATCTTCATGGCCATCATTTCCACCTTCTTCAGTTTATAGATGTGCCTTTTTTCTTATGTGGTGATCATATCACAGCAGCCTACTTACGTCTTGGCCTTACCATAGACACTACCAGTAAAATGCCTTTGTCAGCATTGTACAAGTGAGGCCAATTAAATCCGAAAGCATTAAAATGTCGCCTTACACCCCGAGGATGCTTAAAGTATTTTGATGGATATCTACGTACCAAGTTTCATGACATTACGAAAAACTGTCCGGCCTGTGGCCCTCTTTTGAAGATTTTCGACATGCTGCACATGGCGTATGTCACGTGCCACGTGCACCACCTGCGTGTAATGAAACCTGTCAAAAACAGATCTTAAAGAATTGGGTTTTCATATGGTGCAAACGACGCAGTGATCGACCCTGTGGTTGATGAGATATAAGTTTCTCAAAAGTGTTATGGTCAAGCTGGGTTGGGCCAGGCAGGGTTGGGTCGCTCATATGTGAAAAATGCCACTGCTTGAGAGACTCACGTGGGCATTGCCCTTGCTCACAATGATCTCTGTCAACATCTCATCCATAAAATTAAAAGCTACTCTCATGATTGTCAAGAGTCCATAGCCCATATACCCCTCCAATAATCCTGTTAACCCGCCACGTGCCGGCTATTTTTAGCCATCTGAGTCACCCCAGTGCCGGCCATTTTTCACCTTTTTTTATTTTTTTGGCTAAAATAATAGATTTTGATGCGGAAACAACGAGTTTCGCCATTAAAATGCTCACTGAGGCTCGGAAATCAGTTTTATTGAGTCTCACATACTCTTGTACAGGTAAAGCCGCTCTCTCACCCTCACCACGTACGTGAGAGAAAGCCGTTTTCTGTGTAAGGTATACTCAGGTATTTATGCTGGGAAGGTATAGCAATGTTCAATGCACTTTTCTGATCACTTATTACTTCAGCATCTATCACAATTTGTGTGTCTTTCTCACTGTGAATGCATTATCTTAAATTTTCTTTAAGATAGGTACATCCTGACTTTATTATGTACAGTTCTGGCACTTACAAGAAGGTACTTACAACTTGACTTCACTATATAGTCCTTACACTTACAAGAAAATATTTACAACTTACACATACATGAAAATATTTACAAAATCCCTTCACTATGTACAGCACTGGGTGAGGCACACAGGCAGAGTGAGGCAGAGCGAGTGTGAGGGGGGGAGCGAGTGAGTGTATGGCTTTGACAGCCTGGGGGATGGTAGAGGAACAGTTACCTTACAAGCCTGCCAATTGTTACCCGCGAATCTTGAAAAATGCGGTCACAGTGAAGTTTTTTATTTTAGACCATTGTAAAACGGCACTGGCACTGGCCGCGACATTATGTCAGACCATTTTAAAACAGCACTGGCACGCGGCGGGTTGATACGTTTTTCTGGTGACAGGTCACCCAGTATTACTCCCAAATCCTTCTTTTCTTTTGCTTTGTTAATTTTCTCTTTCCCAATATTTCATTCACATTTGGGTCTCTTCTCACCAACCCCTATTTCAGATATATAACATTTTTTTCCTTAAAAATCCATTTTCCTTGTCAGACTCCATTTGTATACTTTGTTTAAATCATATTGGAACTCTTTATGACTAGCTTCATTTATAATAATTTTCATTATCTGCAAACACGTTCATATAGCTACTCAACCCTACTGGCATGTCGTTTACATATATGGGAAACATGACCATGGCTAGCAATGAATCCTGAGGCTCTCTGCTGGGTACAGTCCTCCATTGGGATACTTTATCTCTTATAATTGTTCTCGTCTGTCTACCCAATACAATAGTCCCTCATTTATCTGGACGTGCAGTATCCAGACGTGTTCATTATCTGGACACTAGACCTTGGCTCTATTAAACCATTATACAAATTTACTTGCTCTTATCTAGATGTAAAAGTCCTCGAGAACTTTGGCTGGCCAGCTGACATGTTCAAACATTCGGTATCATGGCCATTGGGCTCAAGCCATGAGCGGGAAGTAGGCCGTAACCCTCACCCAGAGCTGAAATATCCGTATGCCCCCGCATTGAATGGTCAAAGTCATGTGCTTGTCTGATCGCTTCAACGAACCTCCAGCATCTGAGTAATATGACTATAATCCACAAGTGGTGTCAAAACGTCTGAACGAATACCCACCGTATGTCCAAAGTTGCACGGCCACTGGGCTGAGAGTTTCCTAACTGCCACTGAAGTTGTAACACAGACTGCAAGCCATGAGTACATGTTCAGTGACAGCGGCTGTCCGCCTTTCTACTGTACCGAATGTTTAAAATTCCCCGGTCGCCGTGGGTGGTGTTTCCGCATGGCCACGTGGTGTCACAAGCCGCGATCAAATTTATGGTAAAAAGCACCCATCCACCTCACAACAGAAGGGTGAAAATTCTGCCCACAGTCTCGCTTCTCCCCCCTCCTGGCTCCCCCCTCACTCCCTCAGTCACTACCCTCTTCCTTGGTGATGACTCTGACTTGTAAGTGTTTTTTTAATTTTTTTGGCTATTTATTTGACTACCCTTGGTAATATCGAAATTCTGCATAATCCATGAGAAAGCTCATGAAATTCTGCATCTAGACTTAAGCCTAATTCTTGGAAGGTGCTGGCAAACTTTTGCACTAGGATGGTGGGAAGTTATATGAAGGTAAGTTTTACCCTTGAACACTTTATTCTCACTGTATTTCTGTGCTTTTACTTATCAGTTTTATGTGTTTTTATTAGCTTATCTTATAAATACCAGCGAAGATGATGGTATACCATTTATACCAATACAACCAATTTCCGGTGACATATTTGGCTGTGGATTTTTCGTTTTTTTTTTTTTTTTTTTTGAGCCTTGGGAGTAGACTGTAGCACCAGTCGAGCAGGGCAGTACTCCCAAGGTAGGTGGAAAGCTGATGACAGGGAGAGCTGGAGCTCCCGTTTCATCAGCCCTCGGGACTAGTTCCCGATCATCCCCCTTTGCTGAACGTTTTCAGTGTTTCAGTAACACAGAGAGTAGGCCAGCATGCTCTCTAATACGTGTTTCTCTAACTGTCTACACCAAACTATATGCACAATACACACTACACTTCCTTTTCTAAATTAAAAGAAAAATGGCGCTCTTAGACATTGCCTCGGAGCCCCTTGGGGGGGGGACCACAAATGCCCCCACCATCCACCTCTTTCCCGGTGACGACCCTATGAGTTGCCTGGAACCACTGTCTGACTTGCTTCTTATTCATTACTGCAACATACGCAGACTTTCCTCTAAGTTTCTCTCTGTTGAACATCATCTCTCCTCTTCTAAACCTCATCTTCTCTTTCTAAGCGAGACTCAGTGGTCTGAGGCAACTGACAGCAAACCCTTTTCTGTATCCTCCTACTTTCTCTATACTCATTTCAAAGCCAAAGGTAGCCGTTGTGTATATGTATGCAACGACTTATCTTGCTCTCGTGTTCCTGAACTTGATTCTTCTGAATTCTCTACTCTGGCTTCGGCTTTCCTATCATTCTCTGACTAAATATTTCTGCGCCATTTACTTATCTCCTAATTTTACTGACTATCAAAAATTCTTCGACTATCTTACTTCTACGATGGAACACAGTCTATCCATTTTTCCTTTCTCTGAAATATCCATTCTAGGAGATTTCAATGTTCACCACCACCTTTGGCTCTCCTCTCCTTTCACTGATCCACCTGGTGAACAAGCCTACGTCTTTATCCTTAATGACCAAGAGCAGCTTCTACAGCACCCTACCCATATCCCTGACGGCCTTGGAGAGAGCTCCAACATACTTGATCTCTTCCTTGCAACTAATCCTTCTGCTTACACTGTTGATTTTTTCTCTCTGTTGGGCTCCTCCGATCACAACCTTATCACCTTAACCTGTCCTATCGCTCCGGTACAGCCTGTGGACCCTCTAAAGAAATGGCAACTGTGGCACTTTGGAGATGCAGATTGGGAGGCCTTCAGGCAGTACTTCTTTGATTTGCCCTGGAATGATTATTGCTTCCATGGTATGGAGCCATCTGAGTGTGCCTTGCACATTACAGAGGTTATTCTCTCGGGGATGGAAGCATACATTCCTTTCTCACATCCTTTGATTAATGCAAGAAAGCCTTGGTTTAATCATGCTTGTTCTAATGCTGTCCGCAACAAGGAGAGGGCCTATAAAAGGTACCAGCGCCAACCCACCCCTGAATCACATCTTTTTTATGTTTCCGCCTGGAATCGTGCTAAGTCTGTTCTTCGCTCAGCTAAAAATAATTTCATCCGCACTAAATGCTCTCAACTCTCCAACTCAAATTCTTTCCGCTCCTTCTGGCACCTTGCCAAAAACCTTTCTAACAACTTTACCTCATCATCCTTACCTCCTCTTTTCTACTATGATGGCTCTGTAGCTATTTCTTCTACTGACAAAGCAGATCTCTTCGCTCAGACATTCTCTTCCAATTCCACCTTAGACGATTCCAGTGCTGTTCCTCCATCACTTTCCCCCTCTGACTTCCTCATGGCTGACATTAAAATTTCTTCAGCTGATGTATTTTCTGCCATCACTGGCCTCAGTACTAACAAGGCATATGGGCCTGATGGAGTCCTTCCTGTTGTCCTCAAGAACTGTGCTTCTGTGCTTACACCCTGCCTAGGTAAACTCTTTCGCCTTTGTCTTTCAACTTGTACCTTTCCTTCTTGCTGGAAGTTTGCTCTCATTCAGCCTGTCCCAAAGAAGGGTGACTATTCCCAACCCTCTAACTATCGTCCAATTGCTTTAACATCCTGTGTCTCAAAAGTTTTTGAGTCTATTCTTAACAGAAAAACTTTAAAGCATCTTTCCTATCATAACCTTCTTTCTGATCGTCAGTATGGGTTTCGTCAGGGACGCTCAACTGGCGATCTTCTCACATACCTTTCAGACTCTTGGTCATCCTCCTTTCGGGACTTTGGAGAAAGCTTTGCCACTGCACTTGACATCTCAAAGGCTTTCGATCGAGTCTGGCACAAATCTTTAATTTCCAAACTGCCCTCTCACACTTTCTGTCCTTTCATCTGTCCCTTCATCTACAGCTTCCTTTCTGGTCATTCTATAGCTGCTGTTGTAGACGACCATCATTCTCCACTTAGGTCTATTAACAGTGGTGTTCTTCAAGGCTCTGTCCTATCACCAACTCTCTTCCTTTTATTCATCAATGATCATCTAAGTTGTACATATATCCCTATCTACTTGTATGTTGATGATTCCACCCTTCACCTTTCCATTCGGTTCCTGCAACGTCCATCCCAGCAGTTACCTCAACAATCAGGGGATGAGGCTATGGCACTCCTAATGTCTGACCTGGCTTGTATCTCTGACTGGGGTAAAAATAATCTTGTTTTTAATGCATCTAAGACTCAGTTTTTACACCTATCAACCCGACAGAATCTTCCACAGGAGTACCCATTAAAATTTAATAATATCCAGCTCAAACCAGCATCATCCTTGAACATGCTTGGGGTTTCATTCACTCGGGATTTATCTTGGAAAGATCATATTACATCTCTGGTAAAATCTGCTTCCAAGAGATTAGGTGTGCTAAGCCGACTCTGTACCTTCTCTACCCCTGCACAGTTGTTGACTTTATACACGGGATTTATTCGCCCCTGTATGGAGTACAACTATGTGTGTGGAAAGGCTCCCCACATACAGGTCTTCTTAGTAGGGTGGAGTCAAAGGCATTTTGTCTCATCAACTCTGCTCCTCTTACTGGGTCCCTTCAACCTCTGTCTCTTCGCCGCACTGTTGCCTCTTTATCTCTTTTCTATCGCTACTTCCATGGTCATTGCTCCTCTGAACTGTCTGCGTGCATCCCTCCACCTTTACAACGGATGCGTAGCACCCATCTAGCAATAAACTCTCATCCTTTTCCTGTCCAACTCTCTAATGCAAGAGTTAACCGTTACTCCCAATCCTTCATTTATGGAATAGGTCAATGCTGGAACTGTCCTCCTCTGTCTGTATTTCCATCTTCCTATGATCTCCAGTCTTTCAAACACAGTTTGTCCAGGCATCTCGAAATGAACAGATCTTGAATTTGACTCTCTTTTGTATTTTTTTTTCTCTTAGAACGAACTGCTTTGCGGGCTCATAGCCTTTGGTTCCTTCTTCCTCGCATAAAAAAAAAAAAAATCACTCATCACAGAAAACTGATTTTCAAACCGTTTTCAGGTTTTCTGTGGATTTTTGTTTTTTGTGCATTGTTTTCTCGATGTTTAGCATTAATATGGATAAGCTTATGTGTGTTTTGATCTCTGAATATGGCAGATGGGCCGGAAAACTGCCAAAATTACAAGGGGTACTGAACATACAGTAGTGTACAGGTAGGGCGTTTTTGGTTTTCAGTGTTTTTCTTTCGTGGTTTTCTTGGTGTTTAGCATTAGTTTGGATATTCCTAAGTGTGTTTTGACGTCAAAATATGCCAGAATGACATGAAAAAGGTGCCAAAATTAGGAAGTGTGCTTTATATACAGTAATGTGTAGGTAGGGTGCATTTTGGTTTTCATTTTTTTTTTCTTGGTTTTCTTGGTGTTCAGCATTACTTTGCCTATTCCTGTGTGTGTTTTGATGTCTAAATATTCCTGAAAGATCGGGAAACACTGCCGAAATAGGGAGGGGTACTGTACATACAGTAGTGTAAAGGTAGGGCATTTTTTTGTATTTTGGTGGTTCTTCTTCATGGTTTTCTTGGTGTTTAAAATTACTTTGGATATTCCTTTTTGTGTTTTATTGTCTAAATATGCCTGAATGACCGGAAAACACTGCCAAATTAAGCATAGGTACTGTACAAATAGGTTAGGAATTCTTTGGAAGTTGGGTATAGGTAGGGTTTGGATATAATAAGGGAATAGTATTCATTATCCGGGTGTTGTTACCACCTGGACGTGCCTTTGGCTCTATCATATCCGGATAAATGAGGGATTACTGAGTGTGTGTGTGTGTTTGTGTGTGTGTGTGTGTGTGTGTGTGTGTGTGTGTGTGTGTGTGTGTGTGTATGTGTGTAATCTCTCTCTCTCTCTCTCTCTCTCTCTCTCTCTCTCTCATTGTGTATATATATATATATATATATATATATATATGTATGTATATATTATCATCATCCGACCTCCTTTCCAACCGTAGGGCTAGGTGAGGAGTAGCAATGTCCATACAACTCAAATTTGCCAAGTCCAATGGGCCAAGCTTCCATTCACTCACCATTCAAGCCCCCAGAATCCTGGCATTATCTGATATGCCAAAAACATTCACCACTTTCTGTAGCTTCACATAAACGTATCCAATAGAGTCAATCTAGACGCTGTCACATTAAAAAGGGGTGCTGCCAAATCCCTGATCATGCGCTTCTCCTCACAGTGTTAATCCAGCCAGCTCAGTCTCTTGTCAGTCCCCTAGCCTGAACGACTTCCAAACCTCTGTTCCTCACACACTCCTCCAACATATCTCTCCATCTTCTCCTTGGCCTACCTCGCCTCCTTCCTCCTTCAAATTCGCTCTGATATACCTTTTTCACCACTCTATTGTTATCCATTCCCTCCACATGATCATACCATTCAGTACACTCTCTTCGATTCTGGTGTCCACAGACTTCCTCTCCCCACATCTTTCACGAATCACATTATTTCGTATCTTACCCACTCTCTGTACTTCACATACATTCCTCGGGAGTCCCATGTCCACTGCTCTCACTCTTGACTTTTCATTTTCATGCCACACCATAGTCTCACACCCATATGTTAAAGTTGGCACTAACACTCCTTCATGCAAGCCTTGTGCAGCTGCAACACTCAAGCCTTTGTTTCCTATCAAGGCCTTCATTGCTCCAGTTACTTTCCTTCCTTGTGTCACTCTACTTTCCACTTCTTTTGCACATTTTCCTCCTTTTTTCTATCACTGTACCAAGGTATTTGAACTCTCTCACCAATTCCAGTGTCTCTCCAGTCACTGTAACATTGCGCTGGGAGTCTCATTCTCTCTCAGTAACAGTCACTTTACTCTCTCCTACATTTACTCTCAAGACACGATGCTCACAAACATCAGCAAAACTATGCACTAGTCTACCAAGTTCTTGTCCGGTATTTGCAAGTAGTACTGTATCATCAGCACACAACAAATTTGAGATGTTCCATCCATCACCATTCATTACCAACGCCATCCCCCTCTCCATTACTCGTGTTTTTACTTCTCTCATCACCCCATTCATATACGCGTATGTATACTGAACAACATGGAAACATCACACAACCTTGTCGCACGCCCACACCGATCGTGATCCGTTCATGGAGATGCCCATTAACCCTTACAAATGCTTCACTACCATCATAAAAACTCTTGACGGCACCTAGCAGCTTACCATCTACACTGTACATGTGCAGAACCTTCCACAATCCTTTTCTGTCTACTTTGTCGTATGCTTTTTCCAGATCCATGAATGGCATAAACGCCTTATAGTCCTTCTCTCAAGCCTTCTCCACTATCTGTCTTACTGCAAATATTTGATCAACACATCCTCTGCCACTCCTAAAGCCACCCTGTTCATCACTTACCAGGACTTCTGATATCTTTCTTACTTTTTCTATAATAATTCTTCCATATAGCTTCCCCATCACGTTCAATAAACTTATGCCACAAAAATTTTTGCACTCACTTCGCTCACCTTTATTTTTGAACGAGAGTACAATTACAGTATTTTTCCACTCTGCAGGCACAGTTTCACTCATCCATGCCTTCTTACATATCTTCAACAAGCATTTCTTTCCACTCTTTCCATTACACTTAATCATCTCTGCATACACCTCATCAACCCCTGCTGCTTTCCCATTTTTCAGCCACTTTACAGCTTTCTTCACCTGTGCGAGTGTCACGTTTCCTGGTACTGCATTCCTTCTCTGTACAACCCCCAAACCCATCATGTTGACAGTGGCTCTGCTCTCTCTATTCCCATTGATCAGGCTTTCAAAATGTACTCTCCATCTGGTCCTTACTTCATCCTCATGGGTTAATAATCCACAACCTGCATGCTTCACACCTTCACATTTCTTTCCGCTTTCATTTCTACATTTCAGCACCTCCAACCAGAATAACTTCCCATTTTCAGAGTAGTTTGCATTCATTTTTCTTCCGAGAGCATCATTTACCTCCATCTTTTTCCTCTTCACTAGTCCCTTTACATGCTTCTTGCTCTCAGTATATTTAGTTCTTATATCAGTTGAGCCCCTATCCTGTAACCACTTTAGCCACTTCTTCCTCTTTTCCTCCACCGCTTTCTTAACCTTCTCATACCACCATGCCCTACTGTTCTTCTTCGTTGTTACTCTTGCCACACCACACACTGCTTTAGGAGTTATAACTAAGCAATCCCCTTATGCATTCCACAGGCTGTCCAGATCCAGTTCACTCCAATTCACTGATTCTAACTCCTCCCCTACTTTCGTCCTTTATTCATCTGCCATTTCTTTGATGCTCAGTTTCTCAACTCTCAGTCTTTCCCCCTCACTGCTCCTCTCTCTCCTGGTCCACATCACTTCTCTCAGATTGATCTTGCATACCACAATCATATGATCTGTCTGACCTCCACACCGTTCTTTCACGGCCCTTGTATCAGCAACCATTTCCATCATCGACCTCTCTACGAGCACGTAATCAATCAGGCTTCTTTCAACACGGTCCCCGTTCCCTCTATACCATGTATATTTATGTGCATCTCTGTGTTTGAAATACGACTTACAAACCTCCTTTCCTGACACATATCCTTTAGTTGCTTCCCATTATCATTTTCTCCTGGTACTCCTTTACAACCCATTATGTTATCCTCGGGACCAATGCCTACTTCTCCTTTTATATCGCCCATTACGATCATTTTATGGCTCCTGGGCATTTCTCTCACTGCTTCATCCAGCTCATCCCGAAACCTGTCTTTCTCTCTCTCACTCCCGTCCTCACACGGTGCATACGCTACAATCACCGCCGCTTTCACTTTCTCAGACTTGAACTTGAATTACATACACCTCGAGCTGAAACATCTGTAATCCCATTCCAATCTGCCACACCTGATTCATCAACAGAGCAACTCCTTCCTTGCATCTTCCTAGCCCATTCATGCCCGATCTTACACATTTCACACCCTCCCACTCCTCCACTTCCCACCCTATCATCTTTGTTTCACACAGTGCCATCACGGCATATCTCGCACTCTTGAACACATTCACTACTTCCACCCGCTTGCTCTCCTCCTTCAAATCTCTCACATTCCACACACACACACACACACACACACACACACACACACACACACACACACACTAGCTGAAATACCTGGCATTGCCCTGGTTAGTATGAAAAGGAATCCCAATTAGTTACTATTTTGTTATAAAATTCAGCAGTCGATCTGAATATCCATCATTAGTCCCAGTTATATGATTCATCAGTTAATATAACATCTTTGCTTCATACTTGCTTCTGCCTGACAATTTCACTTACCTTAGAACAAATCTCATGTAGTGAAAGAGGTAAAAAACATTCATCCCTTTCTGAGAACTGAATAACTTTATTAGTTGTCTCTTCCTCCACCAAGACCTTGTATGGCTGACTACGGAAGTTTTGTGCCTGAAGCCCTGAAGTCATCCAACAACCCCACTCTGGCTACCTTGGGGGATAAACTGTTCTTAGACACTAATCTAAATCCGTTTGACCCATATGGCTTCCTGCTAAGTAAGGTTCATGCTGGAACTCATGCCCTGATTGTCTCACTTGATTATCTCATCTTTACCCAGCATAAGAAGAAAGTTACTCGTTCTGCCTACATTATGGATGAGAAGGTAAATATCTAGCAAACTCGCATCAATTGCATTATTATAGTATCTTTCTGACTAAATGTTGTAGCACATGAATGATGAAATACGTGATGTTTCAAGAATTATATTAATGAAGTGCTCACAGTGGCCCTAAATAATGTATCTCCTGTTGTCCTCAACAACTGTGCTTCTGTGCTTACACTCTTCCTGGGGACATTCTTTTGTCTTTGTTTGTCAACTTGAACCTTTCCTTCTTGCTGGAAGTTTGTTCTCAATCAGCCCATCCCAAAGAAGGGTGACCATTCCCAGCTCTCTACCTGTCGCCCACTTGCTTTAACATCCTGTAGTTCAAAAGTCTTTGAATCTATTCTTAACAAAAACTTAAAGCACCTTTCCTATCACAACAGTCTTTCCGACCGTCAGTATTGGTTCCGCCAGGGATGCTCCACTGCCGATCTTCTCACCTACCTTTCAGACTCCTGGTCATCCTCCTTTCGGGACTTTGGCGAAAGCTTTGCCATTGCATTTGGCATCTCTAAAGCTTCCGATTGAGTCTGGCATAAATCTTTAATTTCCAAACTGCCCTTTTACGGTTTCTATCTTTCTGTTTGTGCCTTCATCTCTAGCTTCCTTTCTGGTCATTGTATAGCTGCTGTTGTAGACGCCTACCGTTCTTCTCCTAGATCTATCAACAGTGGTGTTCCTCAGGGCTCTGTCCTATCACTAACTCTCTTCCTACTATTCATCAGTGACCTTCTAACCTGTACATCTACTCATACGCTGATGACTCCACCCTTCACCTTTCCATTCGTTTCTCACAGCGTCCATCTCACCAATTACTTCAACAAACAAGGGATAAGGCTATGGCACACCTAATGTCTGAATTGGCTTATGTCTATGAATGAAGTAAAAGTAACCTTGTTTTTAATTATTCAAAAACTTGGTTCTTACAACTTTCAACCACTCCAAATCTTTCACTTGAGTATCCTCTAATTTTCATAATATCCAACTCAATCCTGCATCATCTTTCAACATACTTGGAATTTCATTCTCTCGGGATTTGTCTTGGAAATATCATATTACCTCTCATAAAATCTGCTGCCAAGGGATTAGGTGTGCTAAGCCGACTCCTTGCCTTCTATACTCTTGCACAGTTGTTGATATCATACACAGGTTTTATTTGCCCCTGTTTAGAGTACAACTCTCATGTGTGGGGAGGATCTCAACATACAGCTCTTCTCAACAAGGTGGAGTCAAAGGCTTTTCGTCCCATTAACCCTTCTCCTCTTGCTGGCTCCTTTCAAACTCTGCCTCTGCCGCACTGCTACACCCTTATCTCTTTTCTATCGTTCCTTCAATGGTCACTGCTCCTCTGAATTGTCTGCTTGCATCCCTCCACCACAACGGCGGGTGTATAGTACCCGTCTAGCAACAAACTCTTTTCCCTTTTATGTCCAACCGTCTAATTCAAGAGTTACTCCCAGTCCTTCGTACGTGCAACAGGTCATCTCTGGAACTGTCTTCCTCTGTCTGTTATTTCCTACTGCCTATGACCTTCAGTCTTCAAACACAATGTGTCCAGGCATCTCGAAATGAACAGAACATGAATTTGGCTCCTGTTAGCTTGTTTTTGTTTTGTTTTTTCCTTGAAGGAAACAACCTCGCGGACTTTTTGCCTTTGGCTCCCTTTTCCTTGCATAAAAAAAAAAAATAATAATAATAATGCAGGAAAGGAAGAAACCGTATTCTGTATAATTCATTTATGATAAAATTTCTAATGAAAACTCCATCGTCCATGATCATTTTTTATTTAAAGAACTGATCATTGCTGTACCGTCTTACAGCTCTACAAAGGCTACTTGTCGTGGTTCCTGCGGCGCAACACTCCCTACACCACCATCCTGTCCAATCATCTCACCCGTTTGGTGGAGACCGGAATATTGGCCAAGATATACGAGAATCACAAAGGAAGTCTCATCGGAAAAGAAAGTCAAGTGAGCAAGTGATTACGGTTCATTGTTTTAGCCGTTCCTTCCACCAGAAAAGTTAATTAAAAATTTAGGAAGATAAAGCTGCTAGAAATGTTCAATGCTTTCCCTCCACTATGATTTACACCAGCCAAGCACTGCTTAGTATGCTGTGGCTTAGCTATGAACTCGTAATTACCAAACCATGCAACTATTCATTCAGAGTAAATGAACATTTGTTTTTTAATGTGTGTGTGTGTGTGTGTGTGTGTGTGTGTGTGTGTGTGTGTGTGTGTGTGTGTGTGTGTGTGTGTGTGTGTGTGTGTGTGTGTGTGTGTGTGTGTGTGTGTGTGTGTGTGTGTGTGTGTGCCATTTTTATACAGGAAAACGAAATTTTTCATATATGTAGACCTCCTCCCCGATAAATATTTAGTCACGATGGAACCTGAAAAGATTCCTGTCTACACCCAGACAGGGAATAGGGGCCCTGTAGGACCACCAACCCCATGTGTTCCAGCTTTTATATAAACATGACAATGGTTACTCGGTGGGAGATGTTCGTTGGTGAGTAGTATTCTGTAGGTGGGAAGGGCATGTACGTGATTTTTTTTTTTTTTAAATCTTAAAAACGAAATAGTGCACTCGGGTAGACCTCCACCCTCACCAGGTCTCAGGTAGGATGGGTCGTTCCAGTAAATAAGATAGGATTCCGTTGCGTGCTGAGGTAGATCTTCATCCTGACTATTTACGCTCGGATATGGAGACGGGAGGGGGGGGGGGCATGTTTATGTATGAGAAGGATTACTGGAATGTTTGGTGTAGGTGAGAGGTTGGTAGAGGTGGATTTTTTTTTTTTTTTTTAATGGAGGCAAAAGACGTTTTGCACAGATGAGACCTCCATTCCATCAAGGAATAAGGCAGTTCTTAGGCTTATAAAGGTTGCACCCCCTTACGCCCCCTCCCGTATTGTTTCATCATGTGACAAAAATCTTTTTCTTGAATTACACAGGAACATTAGAAGTCATGAGTTTATCTGTTCATTTCATAACCACTACAAGATGTATAAGCACTACACCAGTACACAGTTGTGGCAGTTCCAGGTGCACAGCGTTACCTCCCATTCATATATTGGTAAGAGTTTCGTTCCAGACTCTGAAACCAGCTGGGTTTAAATTCGCCATACGTCTCTCTTTATGTTTCAGTACACTCAAAAAACACGTCAGCCACCCTTAGGCTGTGACACAGGGAGGTTATGTGTGGCTGCTGTTTCTGGTACATCGCTGTATTGCATAATCAGTATACTGGTGGAAAGTAATTTTAAAAATGTGAGAATTTAGCAAAACTAAAAGCGCTGATAGAGCTCTGTAATAAATGTGTCAATATATTTTGTCAATCTAAAAGTACTTGGTGGAAAAAAATATATATATATATATATATATATATATATATATATATATATATATATATATATATATATATATATCATAATGAACACATTCTTTCACAAAAGAACAGGAAGAAAGTGGACCTGGAGAAGCCCAAATGGAGAAACAAAGAATGAAATCGACTTCATTATAGCAGATAAGAATAACACGATCACAAATGTCTCAGTTATCAACAAAGTAAATATAGGTAGTGATCATAGAATGGTGGGTTACACAGCCAGATTCAATTTCAGAAATGAAAGAAAGAAGATGATTAAAGATAAAAAGATATGCCCAATAATAGTAAACGAAAACAAAGTAGCCTTTCAGTTGGAAACAAGAAACAGATTTCAGGCTCTAAGTAATGCTGAATGTGATATTGATGAACTGAATGACAGACTAACAAAAGTGCTAAGAGAATCGGCGGAGGTAGTAGGAAAACCTAATACAACCAAAGCCAAGAAGTATTCAGAAAAGACATTCGAGCTTATGAAAAAATAGAAAGGAAATGAATGTAAAAACAAAGAAAGATGAAATAGAACGAGCGGAATTAAATAAGCTTCTCAACCAAAGACAAAGAGAAGAAATAAGAAAGAGAAATCTGGATCAGATCAAACAATTAAAAAAGGAAAAAGTCTGAAACAGGTCCGAAGTAAAATAGCACTAGGAAACAACAAATGACATCGCTGAAAGACAAAAACGGTGAAATCATTAAATGCAGAGACATGATGGTGAGGAGAGTTGAAGAATTTTACAAAGAACTGTATGCATCAAAGACAGTAGTACCAATAGCTAACTTTTCAGTTGACACAAGTGAAATACCTGAGGTAACACCAGACGAAGTAAATATTTCTATTAACAATATGAAAAGAGGGAAGGCTTCGGGAGATGGAATAGTAGCGGATTTACTGTTGGATGCAGGAGTGGAAGCACAAAACAGGCTTGCTTACTTATTTATTCAATGTATACAAAGGAAGAAAATTCCCAAAACATAGTGTAATGCAATAGTTATGTTACTTTACAAAAAGGGTGACTCCAAAGATCTTAGTAACTATCGACCCATTAGCATATTACCAGTCATTTACAAACTCATCGCTAAAGTCCTTATGAACAGAATAACAACAAATCTGGAGGAAAACCAACCTCGTGAACAGGCAGGATTCCGAATCCGAAGCGAGTATTCGACTACTGATTATCTATACACAATGAATCAGCTGAGAAAACTACACAATATAATAAACCACTGTGCTTAGGTTTTGTTGCTTACGAAAAGGCTTTTGATTCAGTAAAGCACATAGCAAGTATAAATTCATTGCAAGAACAAGGAGTGAATGAGAACATTGTAAAACTGCGCGAAAACATACATTAAGAGGGACCTGCTACAGTTAAATTACATAAGGACTCAGAAAAAAATTAAGATTGAGAAGGGCGTGCGTCAGGGAGATACAATTTCACCAAATTTATTTACAGCATGCCTAGAAAGTATTTGCAGAAAGCTAGACTGAGAAAACAAAGGAGTGAACATAGATGGAGAAAAGCTAAACCATTAAAGATTTGCAGATGACATTGTCCTAATCTCAGAAACAGCAGAGACATTGCAAGAAATGTTAAATGACCTGAACAGAGAAAGTCTCAGAGTAGGGCTAAAGATGAACCGGAGTAAAACTACTGTTTAATCCACATACACCAAAGAGCGTCATCAGAATAAGCAAAGATATTCTTGAAGAAGTCGAGGAGTACAAGCACTTGGGGCAAATACTAAAATTAATGAAAGATCATTATAACGAAATAAAAAGACGCATTATAATTGGATGGAAAGCTTTCAGTAAACTTAGAGACATTAAGAAAAGTAGCCTGCCAGTTTGTATGAAACGAAAAGTCTATAACGAATGTATAATTCCAGCCATGACGTATGGTTCTGAAACCTGGAAGCTGACAAAATCGATGGAAAATATATTAATCCGTTCTAAGACAGCAATGGAAAGGTCAATGTTGGGAATATCTTTAAGAGACAGGAAAAGATCGACTTGGTTGAGATAGCAGACTAAAGTCAAAGATATTATAGAAAGTATAAAAGAACAGAAACAGAAATGGAGGTGGGCAGGCCATGTATCAAGAATAAAGGATAACCGATGGAGCAAGAGGCTGACTTACTGGACACAAAGAGATTATAAGCGTAGCAGAAAAAGGCCAGACAGAAGGTGGAGCGATGAGATAGAGAAATTTGCAGGGAAAACGAGACGAAGATTGGCTCAGGCAAGGAATTCGTAGAAATGGTTGGGGGAGGCCTTTGTTCAGCAGTGGACTTGTAATTGCTGATGATTATATATATATATATGTATATATATATATATATATATATATATATATATATATATATATATATATATATATATATATATATATATACAGTATATACATATGTGTATATATATATATATATATATATATATATATATATATATATATATATATATATATTACATCTCTCTCTCTCTCTCTCTCTCTGTATCTATCTATATATATATATATATATATATATATATATATATATATATATATATATATACATTGTTACGGAACAGAGAAAACTGTCCCGCTAAGTTCCAGGTTCAAAACAAAAGAGGTAAAATTACAAGTTAAAGTTTAATGCTCAAACTAACAACAAAACATTCAGGACTCATAAGGATAATGTAATGGCAAAAAACAGGTTAAATATATGGTTAACTGCAATAGCCTCTATTAACACGAAATTAGCAAGAGTAAGTTTATCTAAGTCAGCCCTGAATGACAATATATATTATTACAGATACAAAATATTATTAATAAGGGCTGACACCCAAAACACATGAATCACAAAAACCTTACTAGGCCTAAGAACTAACACCTTACGCTACACAGTACAAGAAAAAATGCAATAACAGTTATACTCAAATTACACAGCTGCTAGATGGTTGGAGACTTCCTGAGCACTCACAATAATAACAACTGTACAGGGGAGGACAGAGATGTGAACAAAATGAGGAGTAGATCTAAGTGGCAATTAATGCAGAGACTGAGCTCATTATATAGGGGCCGGCAGAGCTTGATACAACTTGTAAGAAGGACGCGCAAATGAAGCCATGGGGACAAAGATTTGACAATCCTGCTCTGAACAACAGAAAGAACGACTTACTCTACTATAAGGGAGGAGGGGGGGAGTGAGGTAGAACACACTCGTGATCAAACATGCAGCATACTGTACGTTTGAATTACACAAAGGATGATGAAATCATAGGCTATGTAACACCTCCTCACAAAGAAAAAAGAAATTTACAAAGGAAATTTCTAATTACTCTAAAACAATCTGTCTAAAGTCTAGATAAGCAATCTGCAATAACATTTTCTTTCCTCTTGGCATGTTGTATGTCTAATGAATACTCCTGAAGAAGTAGACTCCATCTTGTCAATCTCTGATTTTTATCTTTAAACTTACTAAGGAATTTCAGCGGGTTATGATCGGTATAAATGACTATGGGGTCAAAACCAGAACATAAATAAAATGAAAAATGCTGTAAACCCAAAATCAAGGCCAAAAGCTCTTTCTCAATAGTTGAGTAGTTCTTTTGAGGTGGAGTTAACTTCTTACTGTAATAAGATACAGGATGTTCAATACCCTGATCATCCTCTTGCAGCAAAACAGCCCCAGCTCTTGTTTCACTTGCGTCAACAGCCATCTTAAAAGGCTTAGCAAAATTTGGAGTAGCGAGCACTGGCTGACTTAATAGGATAGCTTTAAGTTTGCTGAAAGAGGATTCACAGTTATCGGTACAGACAAACTTAACTCCCTTTTTCAGTAGGTCTATAAGTGGTGATACAAGAATTGAAAAGTTAAGAACAAATCTCCGGTAATAACCTACTATTCCCAAAAATCTTTGTAGCTCTTTCCTACTTTTAGGTCTGGGAAGATCACTTATAACCTGAACCTTAGCTGCTGCTGGTGCAACATGTCCATCACCAATTACATACCTAAGGTACTGAACTTTAGCTTGACCAAACTCACACTTTGATAAATTAGCTACAAGATTAGCCTGAACCAGACGCTCAAGAAATTTACTGACATGGCATAGGTGATCTTTCCAGTTGTCACTGAAGATTAATACATCATCAATATAAAAAACACACTCTGCCAAACCCTCTGTTACAACATTCATGAGCTTTTGAAATGTGGCTGGTGCATTCTTCATACCATATGGCATTACAGAACATGCAAAAGTCTTTCCTAGTGTTACAAAACATGAGATCTCCCTAGCACGTTCAGTCATAGGTACTTGCCAGTATCCCTTTAACAAATCAAACTTACTTATGTCCCTAGCCTTTCCGATCTTGTCTATGCAATCTTCCACACGAGGGAGAGGGTAAGTGTCTGTTTTGGTTATCTGATTAACACGTCTGTAGTCAATGCAAAGCCGCTGTAATCCCCCTGGCTTAGGGACCAGAGTGACAGGAGAACTCCACTCGATCTGACAGGGCTCAATCATTTTGTAGTCCAACAGGTAGCCAAACTCTTTCTGGATGAGAGGAACTTTCACTGGGTTCACACGGTAAGAAGGAAATTTAATTGGCTTTGCGTCTCCAACATCGACATCATGCATCAACACAATGGTTCTTCCTGGAGTAGCACGGAACACTTGCGGGTACTCCTGCAGTAATGCCGAAAACTCCTGCCTTTCCTCGGGAGCTAGATGAGAAAGCTTAGACTGGAGATCATTCATGATATCAGGATTCTTCCCCAAACTATCACTCAGGCTCATGCTGCATGGGAGAATTTCACTTGCAGACTCGGGTGGAACAGCTACAGTGGAGATTGGGTTATTTTTGTCCCGCCTGTGATATAACTTTAGCATGTTGATGTGACAAAGTTGCTTGTTCTTTCTACGATCTGTTGTGGCGATGACATAGTTGACATCACTGAGTTTCTTCTCCACGAAATAAAGACCACTAAACTTGGCTTGAAGAGGTTGCCCATGCACCGTTAGCAGAATCAAAACCTGATCTCCTGGCTGAAAGTGGCGTAACCTGGACTTCTTATCATACCAAGTCTTCATCTTCTCCTGAGCAGCTCCTAAATTCTCTCTCGCCAGCTGTAAAGCAGTGGACAGCCGTTCTTTGAACTTCATCACATACTCCAGCAGGTTGACGTCATCTTCCTCCGACAGCCAGCATTCCTTGAGTAGCTTAAGGGGTCCTCTTACTTCATGGCCAAACAGTAGTTCAAAGGGTGAGAAGCCCAGTGATTCATTTGGAGATTCTCTTGCGGCAAATACAACGAATGGAAGACCTTTATCCCAGTCTTTCTGATTTTCCAAACAGTATTTCTTGAGCATCGATTTGAATGTTTGATGATATCTCTCCAACGCTCCTTGGGTCTGGGGATGGTAAGCTGAAGACGTGATCTGGGAGATGCCCAACTCTTTCAGAGACTGCTTGAAAACTTTGACATGAAATTACTTCCCCAGTCTGACTGTACCTCCTTGGGCAGACCAAACTTTGTGAAGAACCCTAGCATTTCCTTAACCACGTTCTTTGCTGAGATATTTCTAAATGGAATGGCTTCAGGATAACGAGTAGCCATATCAATCAGGGTCAACACATAAGAAAATCCTGAAGAAGTCTTAGGAAGAGGGCCCACAATATCCACCAACACACGGGTGAAAGGCGCCTCAAAAGGAGGAATGGGAACTAGAGGTGCAACCTTTTCGGTCTGATTAAATTTCCCCACAACTTGACAGGTGTGACAAGACTTACAATACCAGGAAACATCCCTGAAAATACCTGGCCAGTAGAAGTGTTTCAAAATGCGTGCCACAGTCTTCCTCACTTCAAGGTGTCCTGCCAAACTGGAATCATGAGCCACTCTAATGATATCCTGCCTACAAACACGAGGGATGACAACTTGATGTACAACCTCCCATTTACAGTCGGCTGATGCTGTTGGGGGTCTCCACTTCCTCATAAGTACTCCTGACTTTATATAATAACAAGTAGAAGCACCAGTTGACTCTTCCTCACTGCAAGCAGAGTTAGCTAGACCTTTCAACTCAGGGTCAGCAACCTGCAACTTAACCAACTCTTGACGAGACAAATTATCAACACTACGGGGTACTGCCTCATCTGGTGAGTGGTCCAAATTAGCAAGAAAAGTGTCAGCTAGGATAACATCATCATCATCATTATCCTCTAAGTCACCAGTAACTTTAGACTTAGCCCTAGTGACAGCACATGCAGAGAACACATCAGGGACATCACAATCCTCGGTCACAGCCATTGGCTCACTAGACAACTGAGGAGCTGGACACACTTGACTTCCACCAATATCATTTCCAAGTAAGAAAGTTACACCTGACATTGGGAGTGTCTCAACCAACCCAACCATAACGGAACCATTAACAAAACCAGACTCTAAATTCACTCTGCACAGAGGGACAGAGAAATAATTATTCCCTACACCTTGTAAGATTACAGTTTCATCAGAGGAATTAACATTAGAGCCTAGAACACTGGTCAGCATAAGGGATTGGCAAGCACCTGTATCACGATATATTTTAACTGATTTCCTGTCATTAGTGTCCAGAGGACTGACAAAGCCATCAGACAGGAAATTAGCACATGAACTCTTGAGAGTGTCACCCACGTTACTGCTTCATCATGAGAATTTAATTTACCCCTCAAAGCAGGTTCAGTTAACTCAGTTAAAGAATTCTGGGAACTCTCAAGGGTGGACACTAGACCAATTGACTGAATATTTAAAGACTCATTTTTGTTCACATCACACTATCTCCTGAAACATTTCTCCGTAGTATGACCAAGCTTACTACAATAAGTACATTTACTTTTCTTAAATCTAGAGGTGAAGCTGGTATTTACTTCCTGAGAAACATCATCTTTATTCTCTTTCCTCTTACCTGTACTCTGAGTAGAGTCAACGTACTTACTCTCAGCTTTCCCTTTTTCTTTAGAATATCTCTTGTGAGTGAGAACATGTTCATCAGCTAAAACTGCAGCATCAGACAAATTATCTATTCTTTTCTCATCAAGATATAGGCTTACAACTTTATTAATACACCTTTTGAAGTCCTCCATCAAAATCATCTGCTTAAATTTACCAAAATCAGAATCCACATTCTTAGAATTTAACCACTGCTCTAACAGATCTTCTTTGATTTTTGCATACTCAGCATGGGATTGCTTATCTTGCTTATAAGTTGTCCTAGATTTTACTCTATAGGCTTCAGGAACAAGCTCATAGGCCTTAAGAATCAGGCTCTTAACTACATCATAATTATCAGATTGATCCTGAGGCAAAGATGCATAAGTTTCTTGAGCTTTACCGGTGAGAACAGTTTGAAGGAGTACTGGCCAATACTTTTTGGGCCAATTAAAACCTGTAGCTACACTCTCAAACAACTGAAAATACTTTGTTAAATCAGATTCATTAAAAGGAGGGACAAGTTTAACATTTTTAGCCACATCAAAATCATCAGAGCTAGATGATCCAGTTCCACCTTGTTTCATGCGATACTCATGGTCGCCTGAATCCTAGCAAGTTCAATTTGTGCCTGAGCCTGTGCCTGTGCCTCCTGAATACGAGCATTTGCCTGAAGTTCAGCCTCCTGAATACGAGCCTGAGACTCAGCCTCCTTAGCACGAGCCTGAAACTCAGCTTCCTTAACACGAGCGTCCTGCAGCGCTAGCTGTAACTTAGCTATTTCAATCTGCGTTTGCTCATTTGGAGGAGTTACATTAAACAAGCTTTTATTAATAATGCCAACAATTTGATCTTTAGAATGATGAGAGTGAACTGCAATTCCCAATTGTTGAGCAACAAGCTTAAGTTCATTCTTTGTTCTGTTTTCTACATCACACACTGTTTGCACATTTGACAAAAAATCTTTGGCTTCATCAAGTGTAGTAATAGTAGACATCATGAATAAATCACAGTTGCAAAATATCAAGCAATATCCTTATGATAATATCCTGAATATCCTGTTAAGAAGTCGCCAAATTTATGTTACGGAACAGAGAAAACTGTCCCGCAAAGTTCCAGGTTCAAAACAAAAGAGTTAGGTAAAATTACAAGTTAAAGTTTAATGCTCAAACTAACAACAAAACATTCAGGACTCATAAGGATAATGTAATGGCAAAAAAACAGGTAAAATATATGGTTAACTGCAATAGCCTCTATTAACACGAAATTAGAAAGAGTAAATTTATCTAAGTCAGCCCTGATAAAATGACAATACCAGATAATACTCAGTGAATGCAAGATATATTATTACAGATACAAAATATTATTAATAAGGGCTGACACCCAAAACACATGAATCACAAAAACCTTACTATGCCTAAGAACCAACACCTTACACTACGCAGTACAAGAAAAAATGCAATAACAGTTATACTCAAATTACACAGCTGCTAGATGGTTGGAAACTTCCTGAGCACTCACAATAATAACAACTGTACAGGGGAGGACCGAGATGTGAACAAAATGAGGAGTAGATCTAAGTGGCTATTAATGCAGAGACTGAGCTCATTTTATAGGGGCCGGCAGAGCTTGATACAACTTGTAAGAAGGACGCGCAAATGAAGCCATGGGGACAAAGAGTTGACACTCCTGCTCTGAACAACAGAAAGAATGACTTACTCTACTATAAGGGAGGAGGGGGGGAGTCAGGTAGAACACGCTCGTGATCAAACATGCGGCATACTGTACGATAGAATTACACAAAGGATGATGAAATCATAGGCTATGTAACAATATATATATATATATATATATATATATATATATATATATATATATAGTATCCCTTCAATATCCGACGTAATAGAGCCATAGGCAGGTCTGCATAGTGGTCCTGTCCAGATATTGGGCCCCAGCTTCTGGACTTGTACTTATGGACCCTAACTCAGCAAAACACATATACAACTCCCTCTGGACATGTATAGCACCTACTTAAGACCCAAATCACACCAATAAGGGACATAAAGGACTGAAATAAATGCAAAAGAAGCATAAAATTAGGTTTTTGAGGTAGGTTCATACAATATTCAACATTCTGGGTACTTACAAGTCCCTGGCTCCTGGACTGGTAGTTATGGACCCTAACCTAGCCTAACTCAGAAAAACACCTCCCTACTGCACATGCATAGCACCTAAGACACAGCATATTCACACCAATAAGGGACATAAAAGAGTGAAATGAGGTGTTTGAGGTAAGAATAGTATGGAATATACAGTAGAGTGCAGTATGGAACATTCTGCCTACTTGCAGCAAGTCCATGGCCATCTCGATGAATAACCGCCTCCTCTCAGACTCTGACAGCAAGAAGGATTTCCTGAAGCACTTACAGTACACTGTTCATGAAGTCTTGCACTGAACTTAGTCATTCGGACTCAGAAGTCCATTCTCTTCACATTGCGCACTCTTGTCTAACTTATGCTCCATTGTAACTTAAGTGTTGCACTCTGCACTTTAAGTCTTTCCACTCTTATAACCATTTTCTAAACGAAAAACACACAAGTTAATTTACGTTAAATTTAATCTAAAAATTGTTTGTCATTTCACTCACAACTGTAAATCCTTAACACAATGCACGGCTTTTTTCACTGCACAACACTGTAAATTCCCGTGTGGTCTAGTGGAGAAGTTCTTGGCATCTAATCACTGTCAGAGTCTGAGAGTAGCACAGGGAGGTGACCTAGGGGTGTGTCGCTAGCTCGTGGTGATGGCGTACCCACTGCAGACGACTCTGAAGACAGACGCAAACTCATGTAGAGCGGTGACTCCACCATGGCTGATGTGCTGGGCTGTGGCTCGGAGCATGAGGGCCTGTCTTGGGGAGGCAACGGAGTGGAGTCAGGGCTGGGCACAGCAGGGGTCACAGGCCTGGAAAAACTCTCAATGGTTGATTGACGCAAGGAACGACGATTCTGACATTTATGATGCGCTGCCTGAAAGCAAGCACTTCCTCCACAAGTCCTAAGGGCCCCATCTCCCTGTTGCAGTCCGGGTGTTCCAAGTAGTCCAGAACGAACTCTAGGTGTTCCCGGAATGCGCTCAGCTTGGGGATGGCTGGAGTTGTGTCATGCTGAAAGGAGTCCGCATCATCGTTGCTGTCCTTGTCGGAATCTTCAAGCTGGGTACTGACATCTGCAACTGAAGATGCAATCTCGATATCAGACAGGGTCTGATACCCATGATCGCCCTCATCCTCATCCAACCACTCACGCACTTCGTCCACATCAACATTGTTGCCATGCGTATGTAGACGTGCATGAAAGTCATCCACGTCAAAACCTAGGAAATCATACTCCACATCCGCTCTGAGAAGCAGATGAGACCAACCATTTTCTAGAGTCTTGACAGGGATTTCCTTCCATGCACTGGCCCAGTTGTAGATTGCAGACTTGATGTTGTAGCGGCGAAGGTTTTCCAAAGTCCGCTGGCCTTGGGCGTCCCGTTCCTCCCTGCACTCGTCCTCGTCCTCAAGAACAACCATCACCTCGTCCAGGAACTTCCGGCGGTATAGGCGCTTCGTTGCCGCAATCACTCCTTGGTCCATTGGTTGGATGAGAGCAGTCGTATTAGGTGGCAGAAACATGCACCTAATGCGGCCATTCTCAGCCACCAAGTCCTTGTCGCACGGGTGGGCAGGTGCATTGTCGAGAAGGAGGACCTTTACCTGGTCGCGTGGGATTCCCAGTTTCTCTGTCTGGTAATGTATGACCTCCTTGACAAAATGGCGGTGGAACCAGTCTTTGAAGATCTGGGCTGTGAACCATGCCTTCAAAGAATGGTACCAGACGACAGGAAGGACATCCATCACCCGATGAAGACACCGAGGCTGCTTTGCGCGGCCAACAATAATGGGCTTAAGCCGGTGCATGCCATTAGCATTGGCACAGCACAAAGCAGATATCCGTTGCTTGGAGAGCTTGCGGCCAGGTACATGCTTCTCCGTCTCCTCGGCTAGAGTGTTTGTTGGCAAAGAGTGATAGAATAAACCAGTTTTGTCAGCGTTGTAGACTTGACTGAGAGTGAGGCCCTCCCTGTCGATCAAGCCCTTCACCTTGTGCCGAAACTCGTCAACTCCATCCTCGTTAGCGTCCAAAGCTTCACCATGAGCCTTAAGGTTGGTAAGGCCATGCCATAGCTTAAATGCGAAGAGCCAACCCTCGGATGCCTTCAAGTCTAGGGCGTCGTGAAGCTTGGTGAACTTCTCAGCAGCAGCCTTCAGCTCCGTACCACGTACCATCACACCAGCAGCACGTTGCTGTCAATACAAAGTCAACATCGAGCAGTCGACTTCAGCAAACTTGGAAGTAAACATCACCTTCCTCTCCACGTTCCGTTTGCCTTTCGACGAGAAGTCAGCCGTGTACTGCATGAGTTTGTCTTAGGATCTCTTGATATCAAACAAAGTAGACCGGGCCAGGTTAAACTTGCGGAGGATGCGTGAAGAAGACCACCCCGCATCTACTTTCTCCAATATCTCCCGCTTCTTCTCCAGAGTCAACACCTCTCTCTTCCTCTTCTCAGGTGGCGGGGCCATCATCACACACACGAAGGAGAGGCACAAGAGCAGCAGGAGTGCCTGCAGCAGGAGTGCCTGCAGCAGGTAAGGCACCACCACCAAAACGAGCACGTGGGCAGCCATGACGACGAGCGTTTACTCGCGATGAGAGACAGGCGGAAAGTGAAGAGGATGCAGGGGCACTCTAGCAGACGTCAGAGGAATGACGCGCCACAACAAACCTGTCCCGTGCCCCGCGCGGGACAAAATCGTTTTTTTCTTCTAATTTTTTGCAGTTTTTGGACCATTTTGGGAATATTGGATACCAGGTTGATTATGTCTGGTTAGTGGGGGGGGGGGGGGATGTTCGGATATTAAAGGGATTACTATATATATTGTTACGGAACAGAGAAAACTGTCCTGCAAAGTTCCAGGTTCAAAACAAAAGAGTTAGGTTAAATTACAAGTTAAAGTTTAATGCTCAAAATAACAACTAAACATTCAGGACTCATAAGGATAATGTAATGGCAAAAAACAGGTTAAATATATGGTTAACTGCAATAGCCTCTATTAACACGAAATTAGCAAGAGTAAATTTATCTAAGTCAGCCCTCATAAAATGAGAAAACCAGATAATCCTCAGTTAATGCAAGATATATTATTACAGATACAAAATATTATTACTACTGGCTGACAGTAAAAACTTGACATTAATCAAAAAAACCTCACCAGGCCTACAACTTAACACCTTATGCTATACGGTACAAGAAAAAATTTAATAACACTTATACTCAAATTATACAGCAGCTAGATGGTTGGAGACTTCCTGAGCACTCACAAAAATAATAACAACTGTACAGGGGAGGACAGAGATGTGAAAAAAATGAGGAGTAGATCTAAGTGGCAATTAATGCAGAGACTGAGCTCATTATATAGGGGCCGGCAGAGCTTGATACAACTTGTAAGAAGGATGCGCAAATGAAGCCATAGGGGACAAAGAGTTGACACTCCTGCTCTGAACAACAGAAAGAACGACTTACTCTACTATAAGGGGGAGAAGGGGGGAGTGAGGTAGAACTTGTCACTATGGAAGCTACGAGGCGAATCGTGATCAAACATGAAGCATACTGTACGTTTGAATTATACAAAGGATGATGAAATCATAGGCTATGTAACACCTCCCCACAAAAGAAAAAAAAAAGAAATTTACAAAGGAAATTTCTTATTACTCTAAAACAATCTGTCTAAAGTCTGGATAAGCAATCTGCAATAACATTTTCTTTCCCCTTGACATGTTGTATATCTAATGAATACTCGTGAAGAAGTAGACTCCATCTTGTCAATCTCTGATTTTTATCTTTAAACTTACTAAGGAGTTCCAGTGGGTTATGATCGGTATAAATGACTATGGGGTCAAAACCAGAACATAAATAAAATGAAAAATGCTGTAAACCCAAAATCAAGGCCAAAAGCTCTTTCTCAATAGTTGAGTAGTTCTTTTGAGGTGGAGTGAACTTCTTACTGTAATAAGATACAGGGTGTTTAATACCCTGATCATCCTCTTGCAGCAAAACAACCCCAGCTCCCGTATCACTTGCGTCAACAGCCATCTTAAAAGGCTTAGCAAAATTTGGAGTAGCAAGCACTGGCTGACTTAATAGGATAGCTTTAAGTCTGCTGAAAGAGGATTCACAGTCATCGGTCCAGACAAATTTAACTCCCTTTTTCAGTAGGTCTGTAAGTGGTGATACAAGAATTGAAAAGTTAAGAACAAATCTCCTGTAATAACCTACCATTCCCAAAAATCTTTGTAGCTCTTTCCTACTTTTAGGTCTGGGAAGATCACTTATAACCTGAACCTTAGCTCCTGGTGTTGCAACATGTCCATCACCAATTACGTACCGAAGGTACTGAACTTTAGCTTGACCAAACTCACACTTTGGTAAATTAGCTACAAGATTAGCCTGAACCAAACGCTAAAAAAATTTACTGACATGGCATAGGTGATCTTTCCAGTTGTCACTGAAGATTAATACATCATCAATATAAACAACACACACTGCCAAACCCTCTGTTACAACATTCATGAGCTTCTGAAATGTGGCAGGTGCATTCTTTATACCATATGGCATTACAGAACATGCAAAAGTCTTTCCTAGTGTTACAAAACATAAGATCTCCCTATCACGTTCAGTCATAGGTACTTGCCAGTATCCCTTTAACAAATCAAACTTATTATGTCCCTAGCCTTTCCGATCTTGTCTATGCAATCTTCCACACGAGGGAGAGGGTAAGTGTCTGTTTTGGTTATCTGATTAACACGTTTGTAGTCGATGCAAAGCTGCTGTGACCCACCTGGCTTAGGGACTAGAGTGACAGGAGAACTCCACTCGCTCTGACAGGGCTCAATCATCTTGTGGTCCAACAGGTAGCCAAGCTCCTTCTGGATGAGAGGAAATTTCACTTGGTTCACACGGTAAGGAGGCAGTTGAATTGGCTTTGCGTCTCCAACCTCGACATCATGCATCAGCACAATGGTTCTTACTGGAGTGGCACGGAACATTTTCGGGTACTCCTGCGGTAATGCCGAAAACTCCTGCCTTTCCTCGGGAGCTAGATGAGAAAGCTTAGTCTGGAGATCATTCATGATATCAGGATTCTTCCCCAAACTATCACTCAGGCTCATGCTGCATGGGAGAACTTCACTTGCAGACTCGGGTGGAACAGCTACAGTGCAGACTGGGTTATTTTCGTCCTGCCTGTGATATAACTTTAGCATATTGATGTGACAAAGCTGCTTGTTCTTTCTACGATCTGGTGTGGCGATGACATAGTTGACATCACTGAGTTTCTTCTCCAAGAAATAAGGACCACTAAACTTGGCTTGAAGAGGTTGCCCATGCACCGGTAGCAGAATTAAAACCTGATCTCCTGGCTGAAAGTGGCGTAACCTGGACTTCTTATCATACCAAGTCTTCATCTTCTCCTGAGCAGCTCCTAAATTCTCTCTCGCCAGCTGTAAAGCAGTGGACAGCCGTTCTTTGAACTTCATCACATACTCCAGCAGGTTGACGTCATCTTCCTCCGACAGCCAGCATTCCTTGAGTAGCTTAAGGGGTCCTCTTACTTCATGGCCAAACAGTAGTTCAAAGGGTGAGAAGCCCAGTGATTCATTTGGAGATTCTCTTGCGGCAAATACAACGAATGGAAGACCTTTATCCCAGTCTTTCTGATGTTCCAAACAGTATTTCTTGAGCATCGATTTGAGTGTTTGACGATATCTCTCCAAGGCTCCTTGGGTCTGGGGATGGTAAGCTGAAGACGTGATCTGGTTGATGCCCAACTCTTTCAGAGACTGCTTCAAAACATTTGATATGAAATTACTTCCCCGAGTCTGACTGTACCTCCTTGGGCAGACCAAACTTTGTGAAGAACCCTAGCATTTCCTTAACCACGTTCTTTGCTGAGATATTTCTAAGTGGAATGGCTTCAAGATAACGAGTAGCCATATCAATCAGGGTAAACACATAAGAAAATCCTGAAGAAGTCTTAGGAAGAGGGCCCACAATATCCACCAACACAAGGGTGAAAGGCGCCTCAAAAGGGGGAATGGGAACTAGGGGTGCAACCTTTTCGGTCTGATTACACTTCCCCACAACTTGACAGGTGTGACAAGACTTACAATACCAGGAAACATCCCTGAAGATACCTGGCCAGTAGAAGTGTTTCAAAATGCGTGCCACAGTCTTCCTCACTCCAAGGTGTCCTGCCAAACTGGAATCATGAGCCACTCTAATGATATCCTGCCTACAAACACGAGGGATGACAACTTGATGTACAACCTCCCATTCACAGTCGGCTGATGCTGTTGGGGGTCTCCACTTCCTCGTAAGTACTCCTGACTTTATATAATAACAAGTAGAAGCACCAGCTGACTCTTCCTCACTGCAAGCAGAGTTAGCTAGACCTTTCAACTCAGGGTCAGCAACCTGCAACTCAACCAACTCTTGACGAGACAAATTATCAACACTACGGGGTACTGCCTCATCTGGTGAGTGGTCCAAATTAGCAAGAAAAGTGTCAGCTAGGATAACATCATCATTATCATTATCCTCTAAGTCACCAGTAACTTTAGACTTAGCCCTAGTGACAGCACATGCAGAGAACACATCAGGGACATCACAATCCTCGGTCGCAGCCACTGGCTCACTAGACAACTGAGGAGCTAGACACACTTAACTTCCACCAATATCATTTCCAAGTAAGAAAGTTACACCTGACATTGGGAGTGTCTTAACCAACCCAACCATAACGGAACCATTAACAAAACCAGACTCTAAATTCACTCTGCACAGAGGGGCAGAGAAGTAAATATTCCCTATACCTTGTAAGATTACAGTTTCATCAGAGGAATTAACATTAGAGCCTAAAACACTGGTCAGCATAAGGGATTGGCAAGCACCTGTATCACGATATATTTTAACTGATTTCCTGTCATTACTGTCCAGAGGACTGACAAAACCATCAGACAGGAAATTAACACATGAACTCTTGAGAGTGTCACCCACGTTACTGCTCAAAAGAGGAGCTTCATCATGAGAATATAATTTACCCCTCAAAGCAGGTTCAGTTAACTCAGTTAAAGAATTCTGGGAACTCTCAAGGGTGGACACTAGACCAATTGACTGAATATTTAAAGACTTCTTTTTGTTCACTTCACGCTGTCTCCTGAAACATTTCTCCGTAGCATGACCAAGCTTACTACAATAAGTACATTTACTTTTCTGAAATCTAGAGGTGAAGCTGGTATTTACTTCCTGAGAAACATCATCTTTATTCTCTTTCCTGTTACCTGTACTCTAAGTAGAGGCAACGTACTTACTCTCAGCTTTCCTTTTTTCTTTAGAATATTTCTTGAGAGTGAGAACATATTCATCAACTAAAACTGCAGCATCAGACAAATTATCTATTCTTTTCTCATCAAGATATAGGCTTACATCTTTATTAATACACCTTTTGAAGTCCTCCAGCAAAATCATCTGCTTAACTTTATCAAAATCAGAATTTAAATTCTTAGAATTTAACCACTGCTCTAACAGATCTTCTTTGATTTTTGCATACACAACATGGGATTGCTTATCTTGCTTATAAATTGTCCTAAATTTTACTCTATAGGCTTCAGGAACAAGCTCATAGGCCTTAAGAATCAAGCTCTTAACTACATCATAATTATCAAATTGATCCTGAGGCAAAGATGCATAAGTTACTTGAGCTTTACCGGTGAGAACAGTTTGAAGGAGTACTGGCCAATACTTTTTGGGCCAATTAAAACCTGTAGCTACCCTCTCAAACAACTGAAAATACTTTGTTAAATCAGATTCATAAAAAGGAGGGACAAGTTTAACATTTTTAGCCACATCAAAATCATCAGAGCTAGATGATCCAGTTCCACATTGTTTCATGCGCTACTCATGGTCTGCCTGAATCCTAGCAAGTTCAACTTGTGCCTGAAACTCAGCCTCCTTAGCACGAGCCTCCTGCAGGGCTAGCTGTAACTTAGCTATTTCAATCTGCGTTTGCTCATCTGGAGGAGTTACATTAAACAAGCTTTTATTAATTATGTCAACAATTTGATCTTTAGAATGATGAGAGCGAACAGCAATTCCCAATTGTTGAGCAACAAGCTTAAGTTCATTCTTTGTTCTGTTTTCTACATCACACACTGTTTGCACATTTGACAAAAAATCTTCGGCTTCATCAACAGTAGTAATAGCAGACATCATGAATAAATCACAGTCACAAAAAATCAAGCAATATCCTTATGATAATATCCTGAATATCCTGATAATTTTTTTTTTTTTCCTAATAATCATGGCGGCGCAACTGCCAGGGCCATATGCCGCCGTATAACAAAGAAGTAAAAAGCAAAAAACAAAAAATAGAGGATAAGGCACACAATAAAAAAGGAGAAATTCTAAATATCCTTAAGAAGTCATGCCTCCTTCACAAAGGAGAGGGTTGCCCCTCCCAAGGCACAGGCATCCTCCCCAAGCACGGAGGAAAGATGATACACACCTCCATCCGTTTGGTGGTCAGAGAGGAACCGACGCCGCAAATCCTCAAGACTAGGACACTCCACCAACAGGTGCCGAACAGTCAAGGGAACCAGACAGTCATCACAGAATGGAGGAGGAGCCCTCTCCATTAAAAAACCGTGAGAGAAACGGGTGTGGCCAATGCGGAGGCGGCACAAAGAAGTCTCCCATTGACGAAGGAAGCCCTGGTAACTGAATGAGCCCACCTTCTGACAAATCGAGCACAACTTATTGGCACCCACAGCATCCCAATGCTCCTGCCAACAGCACCAAACCCTGAAGGCAATAAAGGAGCGCATATCTGCAGCAGGCAGACGATACAAAGGGGACTGTGCAAGAGGGGGACGAGCCGCTGCCGCCTTGGCCAGCTGATCAGCTCGTTCATTCCCTGCCACTCCTACATGAGCTGGAACCCAACAGAAATCTACACGACGTCCACGACGCCCTAAAAAGAAAAGCCACTCTAAAATGGATAAAACCAAAGGATGAGAGGGATTAAAAGACTCCATTGCAGAAAGAGCACTTCGTGAGTCACTAAAAACGGTAAAAGCAGTGTGGGGGAGAGTGAAGAGAATCTGAAGGGAAAATAAAATAGCAGTCAGCTCAGCCGTAAAAAGAGAAGCAGTCACAGGGAGGCTCCCACCTCGACAGAAGGTGGGAAACATCACACCGAAGCCCACACAAGCATCAGACTTAGATCCATCAGTATAAACTGGTATGGAGTCCCCATGAGAAGAGGCATGCTCTGAAAACAGAGAAAATAAAACCTGAGAAGGAAGGGAGGCCTCACTGGATGAGAAGAAACGACAAAATGTCACCCTGGGGAGAAGTCAGTAGCCCACCCTCGGGACACGGTGGGGAGTGATCGGCACAGAAGGAACAGAGAAGCTAGACATAATCGACTGCGCCCTGAAACCAAAGGGCTTTGGAAAGGATGGCCGAGTGGCAAAAATAGGTGACCGAGAATCTTGAGAGACCTTGAGAAAGGGCACAGAGTCTGGGAGACAAGATAAGCGATACCAACATCTCATCAAAAGGGAAGAGTGGAGCAAGTCTAGAAGAAGGACACCAGCATCAGCCAACAAACTCGAAATCGGGGAAGATCGGAATGCCCCAGTGGCGAGACGAACACCAGCATGATGTATGGAATCTAAAATACGAAGCCGGGCTTCTGTGGCAGAGGAATAAATTTCACATCCATAATGAGGTTTGGATAAAATCAGACTGATGCAAGAGGAGGAGGGTCTTGCGATCAGCTCCCCAGTATGTGTGCGCTAAAACTTTCAAGAGACCCAATGCTCTGAGACACTCAGCTTTTACGTACCTCAAGTGAGGGACCCAAGTCAACCGGCTGTCAAAAATCAGCCCTAAAAACCGGGTTTCCTTTAAACACGAAATACGACGCCCATCTAAAAAAAGGTTTGGGTCAGGGTGGACTCCACGAACGCGGCAAAAATGCATGGCAACGGTCTTCTTGAAGGAAAATCGAAAACCTCGTTCATCAGCCCATCTAGAGACACGGTTGAGAGCCATCTGCATCCTCCTTTCTGCCATTGACATCCGTGAGGCAGTGACAGAGATTGATAAATCGTCAACATAGAGAGAGCCACGAACACCATCAGGGAGCACAGAAATAACGCTGTTAATTGCCACTGCGAAAAGGGTAACACTTAGTATGCTCCCTTGTGGCACACCATCCTCAAGGGGACGTGCAGTAGACAGCTCACTCCCGACTCTGACCCGAATAAAACGATTAGATAAAAACTCCCGGATAAAAGTGGGGAGTTGCCCACGGAGACCAAACTCATAAAGAGATTGCAATATACTATGGCACCAGGAAGTGTCGTACGCCTTCTCCAAATCAAAGAACACTGTGATATGATGCTGGTTAGTTGCAAAAGCCTGGCAGATGGAAGATTCTAAAGAAAGGAGAGCATCTGTGGTCGACCGCATCTTCCGAAACCCACACTGGACTGGAGACAAGTAACTACCCTTCTCTAAGTACCACATGAGCCGACTATTCACCATCTTTTCGAGGACCTTACAAAGGCAAGATGTCAGCGAGATAGGGCGATAATTAGTGGCCTGCAAGTGATCCTTACCCGGTTTAGGGATGGGGAGAACCACAGCAACACCCCATGAGGTCGGAAACCCACCATTGCACCAAATTCTGTTATACAGTGACAACAGAAAATGAAGGGCTGCATCAGGCAAGTGGTGTAAGAAGGCATATGAGACATCATCCAAGCCTGGAGATGAGTCGCGACACTGCGACAATGCCGTCTGAAGCTCAGAAGCAGAAAAAGCAACATTATACGACTCCTCCGCAGTAGATGGAAAACTAATGCCCAAAGATTCCAGGTGCCGTCGGCGGCGTGCCGACGGGGATGAGATGTCCTTCCTAGAGACATTAGCAAAATGAGCTGCAAATATCTCGGCAACAGACGAAGAATGAGCCACCACCACACCTGCATGAGATAAAACAGGAGGAGAGGGAACAGGAAATTTCCCTGAAATCTTCCTCACCCGTTTCCACACTTTTGTGAGAGGAGTCTGTGAAGAAACTGAAGAAACAAATGATGCCCAAGACTTCCTCCTAGCCTCCTTCATAACCCGCCGGGCATGAGCTCGGGCCCTCCTATATGCCACTAAGTAACCAGGGTCACCTCGGTGATGACGAAGTCGGGAGAAAGCAGCACGTTTAGCCCGAACAGCAGAAGCACACTCATCAGTCCACCAGGGAACTGGACGGCAAGGAAAGTGACCAGCTGTTCTCAGAATACTCTGCAGTGCTGCCGAGTGTAGTAAGTCTGTGAAATACTCAACAGCAGCATCAGTGCTGACAAAATCCTCCACACATCGGTTCGGGGAACACAGCTCCTCAAAAACCGGCCAGACCGCCCTATCCAAGCGCCAGCGGGGAAGACAACGCCGAGGCGCACTCTGTGTCGATCTTAATAAAATAGGGAAGTGGTCACTGCCATGTAAGTCTGGTAACACAGCCCATGTAAAATTCAGGGCTACCCCTGCAGAGCACAGAGACAAATCAATAGAAGTAAAAATACCCGTTTGACTATGGAAGTAAGTAACTTCACCAGAATTTAAAATGTACAGGTCCACATCCTCCACAATGGAGGCTAACATAGTACCTCTAGCATCAGCTGTGGAGCCACCCCACAGGGGATGATGACTGTTCATGTCAGCCAGCAAGAAATAGAGTGAGGGAAGTGCACGAATAAGATTTTCAAGATCAACCCTCTCAATAGTGGCACTAGGAGGGAGGTACAAAGAGCACACAGTATAACGACGGGGAAGGAAAATCTGGAGAGCAACAGCCTGCAGTGGAGTGTTAAGATTCACAGCAGTGAAAGGTATGTCACTGCGTACTAGAATAGCCACACCCCCACCATGACCCTGTCCAGGAAGAGGATCTGAATAAAAAACCTGGTAACCAGGTGGACTGGGAGGCGCAGCATCACCAACCATTGTCTCTTGTAGGCAAACACACACAGGTGAATACTCAGCCAAAAGCCAACGGAGTTCCTCCCAGTTGGCTCGTAAACCACGGCAGTTCCATTGAATAATATTAGCCATTAAAACTATTGAAATAAAAAGGGGCAGGGGAGAGGGACAAACAGAAAACCATAAAAAAATACTAAAAATATTAAAATGGAGGAACTATATACACAAAAGAAAGGGTCACTTAGTGGAAACCACTGAGCGACCCTGGGAGACAATCTTCTTGGGAATGCGGATGCGCCCACTAAGGGGCTTGCCACAGGCAGCAGCATGGCTAGAACGAGGGCCTGGGGTCTGTGAAGTGTTGGGAGACTTCACAGACACCCGTCGCTGCCCAGCAGGAGAGGAAGAGCTACTCCGAACCCTGCCCGGGGCCCCCAGTGAACCAAGAGGTCGAGCAGGAGGGACTGGGGTCCTGGCCTCCAAACGTGGAGGGGGCAGGACAGGATCCTCAGAGGTAACCGGAGGAGGAACATCCGATTCCCCGGAGGAAGAGGTGCCAGACTGACCTGACACCCCAGAAGCCCCCGAAGACCCAGAAGCAGGGTCTGAGGGCTGTTGCACAGATGGACTAACTACAGAGGATGTGGACTCCACGACCGACACCTTGCTTGGAGGATCTTCAAGACTCAAAGACTCTGAGGAACCACGATGACGTTTAGCAAATGAAGAATGTGCACCATGACTACTAGGGGATACCATAGATGTAGAGGTCGAGTCTTGAACTGTAGCGGCAACCGTCGCAAGTGCGGGAGATTGTTGCACTGGCATGGGATCAACAGATGAAGGCATAGGAGCTGACACAACAGGAGGAACTCGAGTCTGCTGCTGGACAGGACGATGAGGACGGCTATGACCGGACAAAACTGACGCATAAGACACTCCGTTACGGAAAACAAATGACATGGCTCTACTCCTGGCCTCAGAAAAGCTTATTTTATCACGATTACGGATGAGGAGGATCTCCTTCTCCAAGCAAAACCGGGCACAGTCTTTAGATGAAGCAGGATGTGCTTCGCCACAGTGCAAACAACAAACAGGTCCAGGACAGTCCTGTCCTGCATGAGTGGATTCTCCACAACTGACACACACCACTGGGAGGCCCTGTTGCAAACGACGACAGACTCGCCCAACATGCCCGTACATCTGACAGTGGTAGCAGCATCGTGGGTTTGGTACAAAGGGTTTGACCCTAAGGGACAACCAAGCCACCTTGATGGATGAAGGGAGAACATTACAGTCGAACGTCAGCAACAAGGATGGAGTTGGGGTAAGTACACCATCAACCTTCTTCCGAAACCTCTCCACTTTAACCACCCTGTGGACCTGGAGTTCTTCAAGCAGCTTCTCTTCACTGTAGTGAAGTAAGTCTTTGGAGAAAACAACACCTCGACTATGATTGAAAAAAGCATGAGGGACACAAGTAAATAGCGCATCCGGGTCCTTACACTGGGCAGCCAGCCGGGAACCCTCTTCAGGGGATGTAACCTCCACTAGTAAGCTACCATCCCCCTGAGGTGAAATCTTCGGCTCTCTCCCACAGATTGACGTAATGCGCCAATGAACCGTAAAAATATCCAAATTCCCAATAGGCTGACCATCGAAAGTACGAATGGTGTAGTACCTTGCAAAATCAACCCTCTCAAAGACACCCGGCAGGACCTCACGGGCATGTCCACTATATGTTATTGTCTGTTGCCGGCTCCTCTTTGTAGTGGCCACTGACCGTAAACTACTGAAACCAGGCAGGTATGGTTCCAGGGTGGCAATATGGGCCTCACCAGCCAGAGGCACAGGAGGCGCACAGGAGGGAGACTGAAAAGGATGGTCATGGACGGAACCAGGGTCGTCAGCTGATGAAATTTTGCTAGCCATAATCAAAAATAACTACCTTCATTCCCCCACCCCTCCACCCACCATGGAGCCCAACAAGGGGAGGCCATATGCCAGGGAAAGCACCACTGGCGACCCCAGAGGTAGTGGGGAAGTATACGCAGGTAACCACCAAGGGACACTGACAAGGGTGACTCCAGGACGATAGGAGCCACCAGGTCCCCCAGTGCCCGCTTGACTCTAAAGCCACTAAGTGACTAGCCTGGATGGCTAGCCAGTGACCAGCCGATTGACCTGGTCGGGCCCAACCAGGCCACCCGTCTAGCCAGAATAAGGGACCAAAGAGGTGTATTGCTAGCTGCAGGGCGCACCATGCAGCATCGCTCAACCACCAGGACTCCCGTCTCCCAGCATTACGGGACGCCACGCACGGCAAACACGTGGGGAGGCAACAGTCCCACCCTAGATGACAGATGGGCAGGGACTGACATCACCAGTAGGCCTCCTCTACCAGTGATGTAGGGGGTGCTTGGTCCACAAGGCCGACAAATGCCAAACCCTACAAAGGTAGGCTTGCCTCCCAAGTAGGTGGCACTGCCAACCATGCTTCAAGCCCCACCACCACGTCAAGGTGACCCCCTACAGTGGGGAATATCCTGATAAGAAGTCGCCAAATTTATGTTACGGAACAGAGAAAACTGTCCAGCAAAGTTCCAGGTTCAAAACAAAAGAGTTAGGTAAAATTACAAGTTAAAGTTTAATGCTCAAACTAACAACTAAACATTCAGGACTCATAAGGATAATGTAATGGCAAAAAACAGGTTAAATATATGGTTAACTGCAATAGCCTCTATTAACACGAAATTAGCAAGCGTAAATTTATCTAAGTCAGCCCTCATAAAATGAGAAAACCAGATAATCCTCAGTTAATGCAAGATATCTTATTACAGATACAAAATATTATTACTACTGGCTGACAGTAAAAACTTGACATTAATCACAAAAACCTCACCAGGCCTACGACTTAACACCTTATGCTATACGGTACAAGAAAAAATGTAATAACACTTATACTCAAATTACACAGCAGCTAGATGGTTGGAGACTTCCTGAGCACTCACAAAAATAATAACAACTGTACAGGGGAGGACAGAGATGTGAACAAAATGAGGAGTAGATCTAAGTGGCAATTAATGCAGAGACTGAGCTCATTATATAGGGGCCGGCAGAGCTTGATACAACATGTAAGAACGACGTGCAAATGAAGCCATAGGGGACAAAGAGTTGACACTCCTGCTCTGAACAACAGAAAGAACGACTTACCCTACTATAAGGGGGAGAAGGGGGGAGTGAGGTAGAACTTGTCAATATGGAAGCCACGAGGCGAATCGTGATCAAACAAGCAGCATACTGTACGTCAGAATTATACAAAGGATGATGAAATCATAGGCTATGTAACAATATATATATATATATATATATATATATATATATATATATATATATATATATATATATATATATTGTTATGGAACAGAGAAAGATAATGTACACCTTAAGTGAGAATACTAAAAATCACTACTGTCCCGTAAAGTTCCAGGTTCAAAACAAAAGAGTTAGGTAAAATTACAAGTTAAAGCTTAATGCTCAAACTAACAACAAAACATTCAGGACTCATAAGGATAATGTAATGGCAAAAAACAGGTTAAATATATGGTTAACTGCAATAGCCTCTATTAACACGAAATTAGCAAGAGTAAATTTACCTAAGTCAGCCCTGATAAAATGAAAATACACTGGGTAATGCTCAGTTAATGCAAGATAAATTATTACAGATACAAAATATTATTAATGATGGCTGACAAGAACCTTACACAAATTACAAAAACCTTACTAGGCCTAAGAATTAACCTTATGCTACACAGCACAAGAAAAAATGCAATAACACTTATACTCAAATTACACAGCTGCTAGATGGTTGGAGACTTCCTGAGCACTCACAATAATAACTGTACAGGTGAGGACAGAGATGTGAACAAAATGAGGAGTAGATCTAAGTGGCAATAATGCAGAGACTGAGCTCATTATATAGGGGCCGGCAGAGCTTGATACAACTTGTAAGAAGGACGCGCAAATGAAGCCATAGGGGACAAAGAGCTGACAATCATGCTCTGAACAACAGAAAGAACGACTTACTCTACTATAACGGTAGAAGGGGGGACTGAGGCAGAACACGCTCGTGATCAAACATGCAACACACTGCACGTTAGAATTACACAAAGGATGATAAAATCACAGGCCATGTAACAATATATATATATATATATATATATATATATATATATATATATATATAGGTAGATAGATAGATATAGATATAGATATATATAGGTAGATAGATAGATATAGATATAGATATATAGCTATATAGATGGATACAGTAGATAGATATCATCATCATCAGGACCTTTCCCACCCTAGGCAGGGTGAGGAGTAGCAACGTCCAGACAGCCCAAGTTTGCCCAATCCAATGGGCCACGCATCCATTCACTCATTATTCAAGACCCTGGAATCCTGGCTCTATCTGATAGGCCAAAAACATTCATCACCTTCTGTAGCTTCACACAAAAGTATCCTATAGAGTCAAATCGAACGCTGTCACGATAAAAAGGGGTGCCAAATCCCTGATCATGCACTTCTCCTCTGAACATTCATCCAGCCAGCTCGATCTCTTGTCAGTTCCCTAGCCTCATCGACTTCCCCTCCCCTCTTCTTCACACACTCATCCATCATATCCCTCCACCTTCTCCTTGGCTTACCTAGCCTTCTCCTTCCTTCAAATTCGCTCAGATATACCGTTTTTTTAACCACTCTGTTGTTATCCATTCTCTTCACATGACCATACCATCTTAGTACACTTTCTTCGATTCTGGTGTGACATCTGCAGAGTTCCTCACTCAGCATATTCCACGAATCACATTATTTCATATCTTATCCACTCTATGTACTCAGTACACACACAAACACACACACACACACACACACACACACACACACATATATAGTTAGACACATAGATAGATAAATAGATAGATAGATTGGTATATAGAAAGATAGACAGATAGAAAGACAGATAGACAGATAGATAGATAGATACAGACAGATATATATAGACAGACAGATAGATAGATAAATGTTGTAATAAGAGAACTCATAACGTGGTATTTATATAATGTCTCGTAGTACATTTTAATGATTTGCGTGGACTACTACTACTACTATAAAATTTCACTAAAGTAATCGGTGAGGCACAAATGAATATTACCAAGTTGTTACACAAGTGTACTGATTACATGACGGAATTGGTGCACGTTGTTTGAATTCCTAAGTTAACATGAAATATTAAATGTGGGATAAGCATTAGTAATTTGTTTTTATAATATGTCTGACTCTGGGCAAAGGCTACAACCTATCCCCAGGGCATATCCCCAAGGCCCAGTGGTCCTGCATCTCCACATGTCACCGCTTCTGCGCTAACACCCATTGTCCATATTGAATACATGCTAGGGCTGTCTCATACAGGACTTGTGTATTGGTATTAGCGGGGCTATTTTTACGACATGTCGGCGGGTCTTCTGATAGATCAGAAAGTCTACGTTTTATGAAATTCAAATCCATAAACTGTTCCCTGCCCCAGCGGGGATTTGAACCGGGGTCCGTTGGGACTGCAGGCCACCTCTACCGATTGAGCCACTGCCTTCCTCAAATGGTTGTGCTGGTAAGCAAGTACATGTTTCTGATTCGTGTGATGTATGCTTCCTTTTCTGTTGGGTAAAGGTGGTGTTTAAAGGAATCAATTATTCTCCTATGTCTGGCACAAAATATTTTTAAACATCCCCATTGGGTAAAGGCTAACTAACTGTCACATTTAATGTGAAGTGGGGTTAGTAGAACTTTGTTTTCTTAGTAAACCCAGAATGGTTATCTGCCTTATGACCCTTGTGCAGCAGACATATATTATCACTAAGAAAATGTCAAAGCAGGAGCAAGGAGTAGGCGTTCTGCCTCTCACCCTCCGAAATTGAAACTATTAGCACCAGTGGGCACCATCTGGGTCATAAATATGGTCAGCCTCCCTAGGCTCTCACCTGACAAATTTTCTCTTGTAGTCCATTTGCTTATCCAATACCAGTTCCTGCTGTGCCAGATAATCTAATGAGCACTCCAAAATTACCAGCTCACTAATGCAAAAATTGTTTCTGCTGCCATTAATGCTTGTGATGCTACTGCCACGAGACAATGCATGAAATTCAGTCTGGAGATCTTGCAAACACAGTTCATGCTCGTCAGTGAAAAAGCGCAGGTTTGGCCCAGTACTTCACCAATATCCGTGGTCTTAGTACCAATTTCAATTAAGTTCACTTTTTTCTTGTCAGTAGCCCCTCTAGCCCTGTTCTTCACAGGATCCCAAATCTCACCCTCTACTGAAATATCTCCATTTTCTTTTCCTGGTTACCAACTCCTCACAAACTTCTGTAGCAAGGATGGCACTGTTTTTATATCAAATCTGAATTAGCAGTTAATACTGTTTTGAACTTCACTTCAACTACTTTGATTACTCACTGTATAAACTAAATAATCTAAATATTGCCAAATATATCTGTGTAGTCCACTGCTCCCTCAATGCTTCTTCAGAACCCAGTGTAGGCCTATTTGACTTCATATCCACACAGCTGACTAACCTTAACCTCACCCTTAGCACTGAAATTACCGTTTTGGGTGATTTTAACGTATGAGTACACAATGTAGAATGGTTATCTCATTCTGCCAGGACGGATAATACTGGTCTAGAATGCAAGCTGTATGCAGAATCGTTTAATCTCATGCTGTTGGTAAGGCAACCAACCAAAGTATCAGATAATCCTGACCATAACACCTATCTCTTGGATCTATTCCTGACCATTAATCCAGATCAATACATGACAGAAATAGTGTCACCTCTTGGATCCTCTGACCACAATCAGGGTGACCCAATGGCACTTTGATGGGGCAGACTGGGATGGATTCAAAAAGTATGTCGCTGACATTCCATGGCAATCTTTCTTCTCTAGTGACACCAATTCTACTAAGTCCCACATTGATGACCTAATACAAGCTGGTATGGAATTGTTCATACTAAGTTAACAGTTCACCAAAAGATCGGACTCCCCAAAATGATTTGATAGCATTGTGCCAGGACAACGGCCCAAAAGTCATTAGCATATAACTCTTACTTAAAAAACATCTGACTCAATCAATTTAAAATTGCAAGAAACCATGCAAAAGCAGTAATAAATCTCGCTAAGTCAACTTTCTCCACAACAAAGCATCTAAACTACTAAACAATTCTAATGACAATAGAATATTCTGGTCAACTCTCAGTTCTTTCAGTAATAACTTTAACAAGTTATCACCCATTCCCCCACTAAAATATGCAGACGTTAACATTACAAATAAACCGTGTGGTAAAACAAATATCCTTGCCAGTACATTTGCCAGAAATTCTACATTAGAGGAAGTCAGCTGGAATGTCCCAGTACTAGAACTTGACTCTCCCGAAATTGCTCCACTTAAAATACAGACTAGATACGTAAAATCCATCCTAGACAATTTGCTAACCAACAAAGCTCAAGGCCCAGACGGAATTCCTCCAACTGTTTTTAAAAAGTGCTCCCCAGAACTTACCTCTGTTCTAGCCAAATTATTCAAACAATGCATACGTACTTCTTCATTCCCAAATTTTTGGAAATAAAAAGCCAATATCCACCCAGTTCAGAAGAAAGGAAGTTCCTCTGACCCGTCTGATTGCAGACCAATAGCGTAATGAATAAGCACACAGTTAACATCTTTAACCCACTAACTTAACTAGTGATGGAGAGTATGATTTTCACCACAGATGATCCACCATTGATATACTTAATCTCCTGAAATCAGTCGACCAATATGGAGAAACTCATGCAGCCCTTGATATTTCTAAAACTTTTGACTAAGTGTGGCACCGTTCACTGCAATCTAAACTCCTTTGCTATAGACTAACGTCTTTTGTTCCTCTGATTTCCTTATATCTCAGCAACAGAAAGATATGAGTAAAAATAGGTGATGTATATTCCAATTTCCACACAGTTAATACCAGTGTGCCACAGGGATCAGTTCTGGCTCCAACCCTATTCCTAATTCATTTTATTGGTCTCTTACCTGTCACTCATAATCCCATCCATTCATATGAAGATGACTCAACACTTCATAGTTCATTCACACTTAAAAACTCATTCACAAAGTTTAATATCTCTAACTCACAACTCAGTACAGCCATCTCCATAAATCAAGACTCATCCAGGATCACTGAATGGGGACAAAATAACCTTGTCTCAGATAGTGCTAGTAAAACCAAATATATATTGTTTACTAGTAGACAGATATTGCCAGATTCCTATATTACCTTCAATGCTACTAATATTCCTTTCTCCAAAAGTATTGAAATTCCCGGTGTTTCACTTAACAATTACCTCAGCTGGACCTCTCATGTCAGATCACTTTCTAAAACCTCCTCAAATAAACTTGGATTATTGTACAGAGTTCGTAGCTATGTTACTGACGAGCAGTTTATCAGCTGTGTGCGATCTCAGCTGGAATATTGTTCACCTTTGTGGAGTGGATGTGGAAAGGTTGCACTAAAGCAACTTGACAAAATTCAGAGCAACGCTATTAGAATGATTAATAACCCTGCTATTACAAAAAAAAACTACCTCCCCAACAGGTAAGAAGGACTTTTCCCTCCCTTGCATTATTTTGCAGATGCTTTTATGGCAAATGCTCTGACGAAGTTGTTTCCATTGTGCCACCTCTCCATGCCTTCCCCTGTGCTACACAGGCATCTGGTAACGCTCATGTCTGGAATGTCACTGCCATATGGCAGAGCTTCCTCCTATCAGAAATCTTTCATTCCCCAAACTGCTTCTCTTTGGAACTTGCTCCCCCAGAGTTGTTTCCCTCTTAACTTCAGCTTACAGCTGTTGAAGTCCAACTGTTACCGAATTTTTATGAATGGAGGACACCAGTAATCAAGTGTATGGATTATTTTTTAATTCTTTTGTTTTTACATCCTCTGTTGTTATTGCACACACAAAAAAGAGGTACTAGGTATAGCTATCTCCTGCCCTTAACATCAAATTCTTGTCCTTTGCCCGGCAGGCATTAAAGCCTTTCAGACAGTCCCCGAACAGTTACCTCTAGCCTGTCATGTGAAAGAATCCACTAGACACTTCATATGTATTCACAAAGTCAAGGATGGCTGGGAAGAATTCTTGCCACAGTTTGTCACCAGTAAGGTTGGGACCCACCTAGTTGCACACAGGCTGTGTTATATATGTGTTCTTCAGCTGCTGAGGTCTGTTGTAGATATATGAATGGGTTAAGTACATACGATTCAAAAAATATCTTTAAACTTTCCCATCGTTACAACTTGAAACCATAGCTGAACCTCTTGAAAATGATCTTCAGTCACTTTTCATTTATGTGTACTGTATGTCTATTATTAGTATCAAAACAGCGAAAAGTATGAACTTTATGCAACATGTATTAAAAGCTGCCACTCAAAACTATTTACCTTAGGAGGAAAACGCTAACAGCAGCACCGTGCATTGTGAATCCATGGATCACCTGAGTAAAGATACTTTTTGTATTGTGTAGTCAGGTTAGATGCTGTCCACTGACGTGACTGGTACGTCGTCTCTCCCTTGCCTCTCGTTCTCGGGAAGGGTTGTTGTTGTAGAACTGTAAAGTTGACTGCTCTTCTCTCTCTCTCTCTCTGAAGCACTTCTCTTCCCACGCACTTCACCAGTCCTACTTCTACAGAATAATGTAAGGCGTTGCATAAAGGCATTGTTTACCGTGTGACTGGTTACAGGTGAGAAAGGCTTTGTCTTGTCTCTTTGGTGTCTCTTAGTGAACTGCTTGCTAGCTCTCCTCTTAGCCCTGTTATGTCATCTACAGACTCCCAGCTAAGCATTCTTAAGGTGTGACAGAATAGATTAAACTGACTGTGACACTACGATCACTGTGGTGACAGAATGTCATCCAAGCTAAAGATGAGGAAGGAACCTTCAAACAAACAGTGAAGGCTTCCTATGACACTTACGTACACTGTCGCACAGCAACGACATTCATGCTGTTTGACCCCTCCCTTGCCTGAAGTTGTTTCTCAGACATTCTCTTCCCTTTTCCCTTTTCGTACACGCACTTTAGCACATATATAATTCGCAATTTTGGTTTTCTTTTAATGGCGGAAGCGAATGTTCCTTTCAGATAATCCCATAATTGTTGCTCAAGCACTCCTTACACCATATGCCAGATCCTATATTCACTCGGGAAAATTCTAAAATCTTTTACATACAGTAACATTATGACTTCAAAACTCATGAAGTCTTTACCATCAGATTCCTGTGTATCCCATCCCCGAACTTTTATCGCCCGCCTTGTTTTTCCCGCCTTGTGTGTGTGTGTGTGTGTGTGTGTGTGTGTGTGTGTGTGTGTGTGTTCCCATTATACCCCATGAACGGCTTGAGCTATCAACATGAAGCCTTCAGGGTATCAAGATATGGGCAAAATCTTGGCAGAGTTCGAAAATGGGTACTCGGGGTCAAGGTCAGGTCACCAAAATGGCTGCCAAAGGTGAACTAGTTTTTATCGCCCGACTTTAGCATCATTATATATCAAGAACGACTTGAGCTATCAACATGAATCCTTCAGGGTATCAAGATATGGCCAAAATCTTGGACTTGGCCAACAGCATATTTTGGCGGGCGATTAGCATTCGGCTCTCGAATGCTCCTCTTTCATTTGCTATGCATACCACGTATTTTCTGTCTACCTATCTATAGCCAGACGTCTTAATCCCGTAAGGGGTGACCACAAACAAATTGCCTCTATGTAGCCCTGTCTCTTGCCATTTCGCTGCCCTCCCCCCAAGTGACACCCCCTCTTTCATGTACACTACCTCTCTTCCATCCCTCCATCTCATCCTCGGTCTCCCCCTCCCTCTCCCCCCACCACCTCACCCACATACACTTCCCTAGTTAGTATCTCATTTTCCATCCTCTTCACATGGCCAAATCACCTCAGTGTATTTCTCCTAACACTTTCTATCACATCTACATTCACACCATAACACTCCTTCACTTCCTCATTTGTCAGTCTGTTTCTCCATGTTATTCCACATGCTCCCCTCAAATAACTCATTTCTACTGCTTTAACTCTTGGATTGTGTCCTTCCAACAAGGTCTAACCTTCGCTTCCATACGTTAGAGTGAGGATCACATTACTGTCATGCAGCAGCCTTTTTACATCCATGCTCTTATCACAGCTTTCAGTGAACCAGCAACCTTTCTGCCCTGCTGTACCCTTTCAAGCAATCGTCCATCCTTACTCATCACACTGCCCAAGTACTTAGAATTTAAAATGTGAGTGCATTCACATTTTCCATTTCCTTACTCTCCAGCCTCACTCTGCAATCAGTGGCATACTTTCTCTCGAAACTTTACTCTTCCCTACATACACCCTTAGATTCCGTTTCCTGCATGCTCTCCTAGGTTCATTCACCAAGCCAAGCAGTTCCCCATCATCTTCACTTAATACAGTATCATCTGCAAGCAATAGAACAGGAAGTTTCCAAAGGCTGCCCTCCATCATTAAAGCCGCTCCAACATTCAATTCACCATCCACACACACTGCAACCCTAGCACCCTCATGCATACTCTTCACTACATTCAACAGCTTCCGATTTACTCGATACATATATATATATTTTTTTTCCACTTTGTCAGTCAACTCTGACATATGCTTTCTCCACATCCTTAAAGGCAGCATACATTTTCTTTCCCATCTCTTGAAACTTATTCCACTCAAAACCATGGGATTTGATCTACACAGTTTCTTCCCTTCCTGAAACCTCACTGTTCTTCTCCAGCTAATTCCTCTGTTACTCCCAAACCCTGTCATTAAGTATCGTACCATACACTATACTTTTCCTATTCACAAAGAAGAAAAATCCTTCTTTGACTATATTGTCCTAACAGTCTGCTACATATCCAGCCATTAGCATTGAAACCACATTAATCTCTCGTTTTACAAAAGTCCATCAAGTTACCGAAAAACAGAATATTTAGCGGCCTTTGTGTAGAGTGTTACTTGTCAGACAACTTGGCTTTGATGTGTCTATTTTTTTCTTCTTAAGTTTCTATGCAATCCAGCAGAAATCCAACATTCGTTTGTTTAATTTACGGTTGTGCAGAAAAACACGTTCTTAACAATTTTCAGTGGTTCTTTTCGTTTACCAATAAATGAGCTTGTGAATGCCGTCATTACACTGAATGTAAAGTGCACTGATATTGCACGATTGCCGCAAAAAGTGAACTGGTATCTACAGTCAGCCTAAGACTTTTGGGATATCAGCTTAAGAGAATAATTGGTTGAAAAATGTTTACTTGTGGGTGTGTCTTGGGATTCATATTGGTTTCGAGTGATGCAGATAATGATCGTTGATTACTTTAGTGAAAAAATAATCTGTTTTGTATTGCTGTTTTAAAGAGTTTGTTTATTGTTCAACAACGTTAAGAATTTTTATGCCAGGACAGTTATGGAAGGAGAGGCAGGTCGCTCCTTCAGAAACAAGTTAAGGGTGACAATTTTGTATATACTATATTTAATCTGAATTATTTTAGTAAGGATTGTTATAGCTCATTCCATTCAATTTTTCTTGACTCTGTTTTTGGATAAAGATTATGCTGTTATTCATTGTTATGTACATGACTGTTCAAAAAAATACTTGCTAGCCTCCTCCAGCAGTGACATCCACGAGACAGTACCGTAGGTCACCTTCCATTGTTTCACCATAACCCCACTTTAAACTTTTACGTTCACTCTCTTGCCATTTGTTTCATTTCACAGCCAATAGACTGTTCACTAGCACAGAGCTTTGGGTGCTAGAGGATGCGACAATTATTTGTTTGTGACTGTATTGTTCATGATGCATTGAAAGAAAAAAAAATAAAATCAAAATTCGGACTATTGGAAATCATGACCGTCTGCCATCCCCATCGGTAACATTTTCTGATTCATTTAGATTCATTTATCCTTTTTTGCCATATTATTTACAGTGAAGGCTGGTCACTTCATCAGCTCATACGTCGCCTTCTGAATTACTCTGTGATGTAATGATGCATTCAAGTGTAAAATAATCATGTACTACGATACTTGTTGGTAAGCGAAGGTATAGGGCTGGTGCTTTGAAGGCTTTGATACAATGCAGAAAATCCTGTACTAAGGCTCCAAGAGGACTGCACAATAGTGTGTAGTTTTCCACATTAATCTACGGGTATCAGATTTATACATGGCAAGGACACAAAGAATGAGGAGTGGGAGCAACAGAAATTGAATTATTTAGCACTGTATGAGGACTGTGTAGGCTGAATAAGATGAATAATATAAGGATTTGTGGAGGCTGTAAATGTCTCAGAGGGCCAAGTCAAGGGGCTTTACAGGGAAACTACCAGGATTCTTTCTTGGCATTTTTATTTCTTGTATTCTGTTCAATCCCAGTCATTCCCGTAAAACTGAAAAGTAATAATTTCTTTGTCTAAGAAACAAGTTCAAACATTTAACGTCTTATAACCGCATAAATCAGTAATCAAACAGAATAGGTCGTCTTCAACTAAGTTTTAATATTATGATACATCATTCACATACTGTACTACAAGCATACATATAATAAAATACTATAGATATACTGAAATATGATACTGTACCTCGGTCACCTGTCATCTTGGCCTTGAGTCCTTGGTTGTGAGTCTGTGACGAGGTGGCCGTTCGCAAAACATATCAAAACAAATTCGGATTTGTAAACAAACTGCAAACGATTGAAGTGCACCTTTTTCACGGTTTCACTAAACTACAAATGAAGATACAGTTCTTAAAACTAATATATACTGAGTATGCATATAATGGCATGCACATAATGAATATGACATTTACATGGCTCCCCTAAATTGTGAGAGCAATTTACCTTATATTCTAATGAGTATAAAAGTAAAAAATTAATACTAATATAAAAGTAGAAAATTAATACTAATACTATGAGGAAGAAAACACTTTGGCACAGTTTTGGCACTTAGGTAGGCTCTTTGGTGGGGATACCCCGGTCTCACTCTGCTTCAACTAACAAAATGAGTTTGTGAATTGGTCTGTCAATAAAGGTGATGGCTTGAGTACGTTTACCTTGGTTATCTAACTCTGAGTCTGACATCATTACCTTGACCTTTCTTACATGACCATCTTCATCAGGAAGGGCTTCTACTATTTTTCCCAACTTCCAATTATTTCTTGCCAAAGTCTCTTCTTTTACAATCACTATGTCATTTACTTGCAAATTTCTATGTGGCTTTACCCATTTATTTCTTAATTGGAGAGACTGCAAGAACTCCCTTTTCCATCTAGACCAAAGCTTATTTGCTAAGTACTGCACCCTATGCCAGCGCTTCCTTGAATACACATCTACCCTGTCATAGCTGCCTGGAGGAGGTAGTACAACTTTAGATTTCATGGTCAATAACATATTGGGTGTCAGTGGTTCTATGTGCTCAGGAGAGTTCAGTGTGTCTACAGTTAGAGGACGACCATTTACTATAGACTCAGCTTCTATCATGAAAGTTCTTAAAGATTCATCATCTAACTGAGATCCATGCTGATCGAGCAATACTGAATGTACATTTCTCACTGTACGTATTTGTCTCTCACATAAGCCACCCATATGACTTGCATGTGGTACATTCATTTTAAATTCTATCCAGTCACAATGATCTTTCAACTTTTGTTCTTATTTTCTCTTGGTCCATTTCTTTTAAACATGTCAACAACTCATTCCTAGCACCAACAAAATTTGTACCCTGATCAGATCTCAACTGAAGTACAGGTCCCCTCCGTCCTATGAAGCGACGGTAGGCATTGATGAATGAGTCTGTTTTCATAGTGTTGGCTGTTTCTAAGTGAATTGCACGCGAAGTCATGCAAGTAAACAATACACCATACTTTTTCAGTTCCTTACGTCCTTCCTTAATAAAAAAAAAAAAAAGGGTCCAAAGAAAACAACAGCAGAATAAGTAAATGGAGCAGTAGGTTCTAACCTATCTGTAGGAAGATCTGCCATCTTTTGTTCCTGTGTACTTCCTCTAACCTTTCTACAAATGGTACACCTGGAAATGTGCTTAGTTACTAGAGAAGATCCTCCTATAATCCAATACCCAGATCCTCTAATCTCATTCAGTGTGATGCCTCTACCTTGGTGATGTACTTTTTTATGGTAGTAACAAATCAACAAATCAGTTATGTGTGATTTCTTTGGTAATATGGCTGGGTGCTTTCTGTCTTTGTGCATATTTGCTCTTCTGATCCTTCCACTTACTCTGATGATCCCATCATCATCCATGAATGGATCAAGCTTATACATCTGACTTGATTTCTTTAAGATATTTTTCTTGTTTCTTCCAACACCATAAATTAACTCTTCCTTGTTAACCTTGTTCATCAATGCTCTTTTTTCTTCTGGGAATGCTTGTGCCTGAAGTTGTTTTAGTATTTCATTTTCAGCTTCTCTCAGTTTTGCTGCAGTCACAGGAATATACTCAGACTTGACAGTTTTGTTTAGTTGTTTTTATATTTTGCTTACTTTCCTCTTTGCCTCTGAATTTTTTCTGAAGTCTGAGGCATACTGCAGTAGCTCTGGTTGCACGATGCCAGAGAAATACTTCAGTCTGTCTAGAAATGATGATGGCTCTTGAGCTTCTGTGAGACATGATACAACTTTCTTAACTTCAGGATCATCTTCTGCAACAATGAAGTCTTCTACTGATGCTTGAGGTGTGTCAAGCGATTGCCAAAGAAAGTCTGGTCCAATCCACCACTTAGAACCGTGAGTCATGGCTTGTACTGGCATGCCTCGTGATGCGTAGTCAGCTGGGTTATTTTCTGTTTCAACATACTTCCAATGTGCTGGTGATGTTTCATCTCGTATCTGTTGAACTCTGTTTGCAACATACACATGGAATTTCTTAGCATCATTACAGATATAGCCTAGTACTACTTTGCTATCAGTCGAAAATACTTCTTTGACATTTTGGTAATTCAGCTGTCTTCTCAGAATTGTGTGAACTCTTACTGACACAATTGCTGCTGCAAGCTCTAACCTTGGAATAGTGATGGCTTTAAGTGGTGCTACTCTTGATTTTGCCATTACAAGTGCACAATGCATCTGACCTTTGTCATTAATCAGTCTAATGTAAGAGCACTGTCCATAGCCTTCCTGACTAGATTCTGAGAAATGATGAAACTCAACTGCTTTAATTCCTCCAAATGCTTCAGGTTTGTAACATCTTGGTATTTGCACTTGTGGCAACAAGTGCAGTTCATTTCTCCACTGTTCCCACCTGGACTTCATGGTTTCTGGTACACCATCATCCCAACTTACCCCATCTTTACACAGATCTTGGAGTATTCTTTTTCCATTTAGAATAAAGGGAGACACTAAACCTAAGGGATCAGATATGGGGCTTACAGTTGATAAAATACCTCTTCTTGTTACAGGCTTACTACTTAAAGTGATTCTAAACTGAAATGAGTCAGATTCAACACACCACTCTACTCCAAGTGTTCTCTCAATGGGCAGTGAGTCCTTGCTGAGATTTAAGCTCTTGATGCTTCCTGCCATTTCTTCTGGACTGATGGCTGCCAGTACCTCCTTGCTGTTGGACAAGAACTTATGAAGCTTGAAGCCTCCTTTCATGCACATTGCCTTACTGCTATTAATCAGTTGGATAGCTTCAGCTGCAGTAGGTACAGACTTTAACCCATCATCTACATAAAAATCATTTTTGACAAACTTAGCTGCATCAGATCCAAACTCAAGCTCATTATCATCAGCTGTTTTCATTAATGTGAAAATTGCAACACTTGGTGATGAAGTAGCTCTGTACCCCCTCCACAATATGTCTACCCCCGATGTATATATGTCCCCCCCCAATGCATACATGCCCCCACTAAATTTGCTAGGTCAGCATGCTCTCCCACGCCTGAAGACGGCGTTATTGCATCAGTTGATATCGGGCAGCCAAGAAGGGTAGACTATTTTACTGTGAGCTTGTAATAAACTCCTTATCTAGCTGTTTGTACACGGAGTTTCTATCACCAAAGTATTGCAAGTTACATTTGGTAGCAGCGGTGTTTCGAACCATCACATTCTGACCGCCTCCTTGGATTTTTTGTGATACAACAAGATACACGACGTCTCGCATCTGCCAGCCTCGCCCCTCCTCCGTGCCTCTAGTGGTGTCATACCTTGGCTGTGCTTTTCGAGTGTACCATTTTTCTCACCAGTGCTCACCTCTCAAACCACCGCACCCATACGCCTTGTTCCTGACCGCATGTGTCGCCGTCGCCGACCTATGCACCTGTTGCACCTGTTCCCAGCACCTGTTCCGGACTCATCATAGCTCCTGCCCCCATGGTGCCACTTATCACTGTCTGCCCGCTGCCTGCCCACCACCATTCTCTGCATTTGCAACTCACCAGCTCTACACCTGCCTTGCGCCGACATCTGCCTCACCACCCACCACCGGCCTCCACCGTCGCCCGCATCTGGTCTGCATTACGGAGCCTCCTAAGACTGCCACTCCCTGCCGGTGATTCATCGCGGCGTCTCTTCTCCTCTCCGCCCAGCTGTCTCTGCCCCGCCGCCCAGCCCCGCCCCGTCGCCTGGCCCCGCCCCGCCCCGTCCCGCCCCAGCCCAGCTACGCCCAGCCACCCTGCACGTCATACCTCTCGACACTCCCGTTTCTACTGTGTAACTATAGTATATCTTTCCTTTCTCTAGAGATTATCCTCGATTTTCTCTACAGATTGGTTATTGTAAATATTCCATCTCATTTCCATTGCCCCGTTTTCATCTTCACCTACGTTATTTATTATCCATCTCATCCTTCGTATTTTATTTAAACCATCCATGCCCGCATCTTCATTCATTTTCACACCTAGTGTATTCCATTCTCTCATTGCTATTTATACATTTCCACCTAAGTATCCATCTTCATCCTTTCATCTTATATTGCCGCATTAAATGTCATACTTTCCACGTCAACCGCTTACCGCCAGCCCTCTTGACCCGGAAACATCACCTGCTCATACCCCGTCTGCCGACTCTAACACAATCGCTCATTTACGAAGTGGCAAAGAGTACCACCGCCCTGTACCTGAGACTCCCGTTTCACTTCCCGCAGAATCACTTACTACCCGTCCTACCCTCGTAAATCCAGATACTTCCTCCTCTATTCCTGCCTCTACTCTCCCTTCTCCTTCCTCTACTCCTTCCACTGTCGTTACTTCTCCTGTCTCCCTTCATACCCCGTCTTCCTCACCCTTAACTGCCACTGCCTTCTCTCTCTCCCACACCTCTCCTCCAAACACTTCTGCACTTCCAGCCATGGCCAACCCTCCACAGTCTATCTATCTCGACGATGCCAATCGTCCCAAATTTACCGGCCAGGACCCAACTTGGTCTGTCTATGATTTCCTCAGAGAAGTCGAAACCGAAATAAATAATAGACAAAATACCGAGGAATCGCTCAAAGTAGCTTACCTCCTCGGTCGCTTGCATCACGGTAAATCAGACATCGGATCCGCGATCCGTGCAGGACATTTCGATAGCATTCGTACCATTCCTGATTTTCGTATGGAACTCATCAGCCTTTGTTGCCAGCATTCAAATACCGAGTCTCTCATGGGATTCATTTTTCTCCTAAACCAACTAGATGATGACTTGCGCGTCCCAGCGCAATATGCCAAGCTCCGCGAAGCTGCTGCCGCCATGAAAGCGACTAGTAGCGAGATGCTCCAATTACTGGTAGGCACGAAATGGTTAGAAGACAAGAATGGCGTTCCAATGCTTTCACTCACCAACTTTGCTGACTTAATTGGTTACCTGAGATTCCTTCACTGGCTTACTCCTAAACAGCGAGAGCTCGCCTTGGAAATCGGTTTCAATCCAGGAGATGAAATTATTCAGGTCACTAAAGCCATTCATGAAAGAACAGGTTCGAACTACACGCATCAGGGCACCACCCAACCCTTTGCCTCCTCAGTCTGTCACACCTCCACTACCCCAGACCAATCTCACTCCCGTCCCACCACACGCGGCAGACCTGCCACACATCGCTCTCCTACCGCAGGTCGTGATCAATCTAGCGCCCGACGGAACAGACAATCTTCGATTCTTTGCTGGTACTGTGGTCATCCTGGACATCGAGCATCCAGTTGCGACCGTACATACAGACGTCCTCACTCCCAAACCAGACAGCGTACGCCTTCCCGCTCACGTCATCCACACTGCAAATACCACAAATCAAGCACGACTCACACCACTGAGGAATGTTGTTACCTCAACCGCCCACAGTCGGGGGAAGCGCCGCGCCCGTATCGAACCAATATCACGTAGAACCAGAAACCCAACTCCCCATCCGCCATGTAGGTCCCATAACATCCTCGGGTTTAGTCATTCTCGGAAGCAGTCATGACATACCAACGTCATTCTTCTTGGACACAGGATCTATAGTAAATCTCATCTCCGAAAATTCCTTACAAATTATTCATCGCCATCACAGTCGCGACAGTTTCCCAGAACCACCAGACATTCGCCTATGTGGTGTTAACGGCTCAGAGTTTAAGGTTAAGGGAAGTCACCCTTGAAGTCAAACTCCACAGAGCTTTGCCCCCTATCCTCACTGAATTTCATGTCACTAATGACTTGCAGTATCCCGCAGATGCCCTTATTGGTTTCTCCACCATGGCACAACATTCCATTGCCTTATTACCTGCTTGTGGTAGTATAGACATTTCTGGATTCCCGGTTTACACTATGGAATGTCCCCGTCCTGTTCTTACGATCAAATCAGTCCTTCAATTACCTCTGTCCCTATCACTACCAAAAAGTCCAACCCAGCCCAAACCACCACTCTCATCATCTGAGAATACAGAGATCATTCCTTTACTGACTGAGAGCAAGGACATAAATTCCTCAATGTCTCCTGATACATCATCTCAGCCCTCGAACATGGCCCTTACATCCTCTCCCGACAACACTATCGCTGACTCAGACATGTCTCAGTTACCTACCTCACACAGTCTGAATGATCTTCTCCAACACGCAGAGACGAAACGTGCAGTAACGAATACGTGCACAATTTTGTTACCGCATGAGTTCACCAAAGTCTCTATTTGTGTTGCCGGTGCGAAAGAAGGAGTGGATGTACTAACCCTACCTGAGACGTGTTGTGTGAATGGCTTGACTTATGAGTCAGCGTGGTGTACAGTCTTAGAGGCCAGTTTATGCTACCTGTACTTGCTCAATGTCACAAATGCTCCACTAAAACTTAAAAGTGGTGTAAAGATTGGAGACTTCCTAGTATACCCAACGGCCGTAAAGGTGTGCCAGGATTCCTCAATTCCTACTATTCAGACTGATGATACGCCAATCGGTGTATGTACTATTAACTCTACGGGATCTGCGCTGACGCATTCACCCGATATGCTCTCACATCTCACTTGCACAGATTTCCCAGAAAATACGCCTCAACTCCTCGACCTTCTGACCTCATACAGAAACGTGGTTGCCTTACCCGGTGAACCGATGGGTAGAACAGACCTTGTCAAACATACGATTGAACTACTCCCAGGAACTCAGCCGATTTACATACCAGCGTATCGATTGCCTCACAGCCAGAGAAAGCAAAGAGATCAAATGGTACAGGACATGTTAGACCAGGACATTATTGAACCCTCCGTCAGTCCATGGAATAGCCCACTTTTCTTAGTACCAAAGAAGGATGGCAACCTTAGACCAGTAGTCGACTATCGTAAGGTCAATTCTGTCACCGTTCCAGACCGTTTCCCACTACCTGTCCTCACTGATTTGCTAGAATCCCTTGGTGAAAATAACGTAGTCTTTTCATCTTTAGACCTCCTCAGCGGGTACTGGCAGGTCGAAATGGAAGAGTCCTCTCGCCCAGTTACAGCCTTTAGCACCCCTTCCGGACATTTTCAGTTTAAGAGACTCCCTTTTGGTCTGAGAAATGCTCCTTCCGTGTTCATGCGACTTATCCATTCAGTCTTCAGCGGTATGATGAGACACTCTCTTTTTGCTTACCTAGATGATATCATTGTTGTGAGTAAATCCATCCCTGATCATTTTACCAAACTCCAGCAAGTCTTTGAACGCCTCCAGCTTGCAGGCCTGAAAATCAATCTCAGTAAATGTGTCTTCCTGCGAAAGAAAATCAAATTCCTAGGCCATGTCGTAGATGCACAAGGCATTCATACTAATGAGGATAAAACTAAGGCGATCATTAACTTCCCAGAACCTACCACTACCGACGCTGTACGAAGTTTCCTGGGCCTCAGTGGCTATTATCGTCGCTTTATCCGCGATTACGCGAAGATCGCCGCTCCTCTGACCCACTTACTCAAGCAGAATGTGCCCTTTGTTTGGACTAACGACCAGTCACAGGCTTTCCAAAAGCTAAAGACAGCTCTTGTAAATGCCCCTATTCTAGTGTTCCCTGATTATGCCACACCATTCCTTCTCTGCACAGACGCCTCAGGCACTGAACTTGGTGCCGTTTTGATGCAACTCGATGAAGCATCAAGGAAGCGCGTAATAGCGTATGCTAGTCGCACCCTTACAACCGCTGAACGTAACTACAGTGTACAGATCTCGAAGCACTAGCGGTAATCTGCTCCTTGAAACATTTCAGAGATATCGTCTATGGTTATCCAGTGCATATCCAAACAGACCACCTTCCACTATGTGATTTGTTCAAAAATCGCAACCTAACAGTAGGTTAGCTAGATGGTCTGTCATCATCCAGGACTTTAATCCCACTTTTCAATATGTACCAGGCAAGTTGAATGTAGTCGCAGACGCACTCTCACGTCACGTAGCAGCAGCTATAACATCACTGCAGCCTGAAGTAACTGAAAACACTACACTAACGTCAGACGTTGTTTGAAACTTTCAACGCCAAGACCCCATGTGGTCCAAAGTAATTTATTTCCTAGAATCTGGCGATGCCTCGACCTTACCTACTCTGCCAGTATCACTAGATGAGTTCATGCTAGATGATGATCTCTTGTACAGGAAAACACTGCTAACAGGCAAAGATATGACCAATTGCGAAGTATGCCAACTTGTTGTCCCCACTGCCCTGATACCAAAGGTTCTTCATATTGTTCATAATACTCCTCAAGCTTCCCATCCAGGTAAAGACCGATGCTTGCGCCAAGCACGTCTCAAATACTATTGGCCAACCATGCACCGCGATATCAATGCCCACTGTGACTCTTGCCTCTCCTGCCACCGCCACAAAGGATCAACCGGCTTACCAGCACCTCTCTTACAATACCCAATCCCGTCACGACCATGGGAAACTGTCTCAATCAATCTCTTAAAACTACCTCTCACAGAATCTGGCGTTGAGTACTTGTTCGTAGCGGTCGATCACTTCTCCCGCTACTGTGTCCTCGTCCCCCTCTCCGACAAGACTGCGAAGAGCGTTGCCCGTGCCCTTGTAGATCACGTAATTTGCCCATTCAGTACCCCTCATACCATTCTTACTGACAACGGTACAGAATTCAACAATAGCCTTCTTGATGAGATCTGTCGCCACTTTCATATCAGTAAGTGCAATGTCGTGCCTAACCATCCGGCTTCCAATGGCCTTGTAGAACGCCACAACCGTAAAATCTTAGAGTGCCTCAGACATCTCGGCTCCCATAGTTCGTCCTGGGATGACTGGATTCCCCAAGTGGCATCCTCCATCAATAGTTCCATCAATGCATCCATTGCTGAATCTCCCTTCTTCGTCCTCTTTGGTTTTGACAAGGACCTCCCATACTCTCTCTTATCCTCAAAGCCAGAACCCATCTACAACATGGATGATTATGTTAAACTAAAATTGGCCAACTTGCAGACAATCCACCAGTATGTCCAATCCACTTTGGCTTCCTCTCAGGAGGACATGCTGCAGCGCCAACATAAGTCCGGCTCTCCTATCACTATCAATGTAGGCGATCTTGTCTTTGCCCATTCCCATACGCGTTCCTCTAAGTTGGATGACAAATTTACAGGGCCCCACCGCGTCCTCACTCGACAAGGCAACAAATTTCACCTCTAGGACCTGTCCACTAGGGACACCAGATGGGTCCACGTCGATGACTTAAAGCGAGCACCCCGTGGCCTCGTGTTGGAAGAGTCACTTAAACAACCTCCTGCCCTCTCTTCCCCTCCTCCCATCCCTCAATCTACTCTGTCTCCACCTATCCCTCAGTCTCCTTCCTCTCCACCTCCACCTGCTCATTCATCAACCAATCAATATCGGTCCAAACTGCGCTCTGCCCATCACCCTCTTCACGACCTTCCTCATTAACTCTACCCTGATTTTCTAGGTACGATGTTAGCGATCTCCCTGCTGGCAGTGCTGACCCTCCTGGGGTCTGGGTCAGGGCAGGACGATGGTGGAGTACGTCCCGGGGCCTTGGTCGGCTCGGGAGGCGAGGTAATGCTTATCGACGACATCGCCTCTTTGCACTACGATCTTGCGCCCCTGGCCGACGTAGCCATTGCCCTACCTGCCTACGCGCACCAGCTCCACGGAATCAGGAACCATCTCACGACCCTCATGGGGACACAACCCGAATGAGTATCTCTATAACCTTTTCCTCCCACTCTCCTGGCAATTGCAATACATAAGCAACAGATTCACTGAGCTCAATGACACATTTTCCATTCAGACACCCGTGGGTCGTTCTCGTGTGAAACGAGGTCTCTTCGACTTTGGCGGTGAGATTCTGAGTGGCTTGTTTGGCGTTGCTACAGCCCGTGACATTTCTGGCTTCAAATCTGATCTTACTCATTTAGCTTCAGCCCTAGAATCACAACGCCGAATCATTAAAATCCAACACACTATGTTACAGAAGCTCACAACCCAACTCAATGAAGTCACGTCCACTCTAAACAATTTCACCGATATCTTACAACGCCACCTTTCAGATCTCAACGTTATCTCTCAGTTCTTCTACCTCAAACTCAACATGGATAATCTCCAACTGGCCGTTGACTCTCTCCTGTCTCAAGTCTCTACCTTGGTTCGTATCCTGGTCGATGCTATCAATGGACGTGTCACTGCCAACTTAGTACTTGTCTCAGCTCTCCGTTCTGTCCTGGAATGGGCTCACTCCACCTTCGGTCTCTCCCCAGTCCTCCCTTACTCCTCCCTTGAATATTATTATCCTGTTCTCGAAGCCACTCTTCTCACTGCATACGTCGTCGTCCATATTCCTCTCCGTTCTGCCATAACCTTTAACCTTTTCCACATCATTCCCTTCCCTTTCCGCCTCAACAACTCCTTGTTACAGGTATCTGTTCCTTCAGAATATTTCCTCCTCTCCCATGATCATCTTTCCGTTGCCTTCCTTTCTTCCACAGACCTCCAGCAATGTTCCTCTCTTACTCCGACCTCTCGTCTCTGTGCTGCCCACCTTTTCGCTATCTTCCCTAGCAGTGCTACACCCTGTGAGTCTGCTTTAGTTCGCAACCATTCCATCTACTCGGCCTGTTCTTTTGTCCCAGCTCCTGACCTCCCAGTCAACCATGCTCACCTCAACTATGTCCAGTACTTCTTTGCTGTTCCCATCTCTGTCACAATCATGTGTCCTGGTTCTTCCGTTCGCTTCGTCCCCGCTAGTGGTCTCTACAAAGCACCTGACTTTTGTACCATCAAATCAGAGTCCGTCATCACTTATGCCACTCGCTATCACCAAGCTGTTCGTAAACACTCCTATGACATCTTTCAACCAATCGACATGCCTTCAACCCTACCGTCTGCCAACATTACCATCACCTCCCCTCACTTGCGCATGCTCACCTTCCTCAATGACAGTGATTTCATTATGGATCAATTTTCTCTGGCCTTCAGCCGTTCATGGGTTCATCCGACAGTTGTGTTTCCCCCTGTGGTTATCGCTTTCATAGGTTTTCTACTCATCATCTGTGCAGTGCATTGTTGTGTCAGAAAAATGGAACGTCGACTCCAGGAAATCAGAGTCGCTACAGGCATAGTACGCCCTACACACGACGTAGAAACTCCCCGTACTTAGTGCCCTCGCATTCCGTGACTACCATTGCCATCTAACCATTACCCAAACTGTGAACAGCACTCTGCCTACTAGAAAATGATGGTATGTCTTTCATGCATTACTCAGTGACAGTGTATCCTACAGAAAATCCACAAAAAAAAAAAAAAAAAATGAAGGAAGAACAACACTAGAACTCTCATATCTACTCCTTGTTTATCATGTATCACACTATTATTGTGTAATTCCCATTATGTTTATATATACCTTCGACCCTTACTGGATTTGTACCTATTATTCCTTGTATATCTTATATGTATATATCCTTCTAATTCCCTCCCCTCAACATGGCCATGTCTCCCCTACTGCCCCTGTATCATACTTATCCCTTGTACGACCCTCCCCGGTCCTGCTTTACTACTATCATCACCCACCATTTAACTCCTGGTGTCAGGAGACACCATCTCAGCTACCCGGGGGAATAGTGTACTCCCTCCACAATATGTCTACCCCCGATGTATATATGTCCCCCCCCCAATGCATACATGCCCCCACTAAATTTGCTAGGTCAGCATGCTCTCCCACGCCTGAAGACGGCGTTATTGCATCAGTTGATATCGGGCAGCCAAGAAGGGTAGACTATTTTACTGTGAGCTTGTAATAAACTCCTTATCTAGCTGTTTGTACACGGAGTTTCTATCACCAAAGTATTGCAAGTTACAGCTCCAAACAAGTGCACAGTCATTCTATATTCAATCACTTCTTTGTCCAGATCTCCGTTTTTCCACCACAAAAAGCGTAGCAAGTCCTTGTGTTCAGGAGACACATGCACCTGATGATACATTGCAGAAACATCACATACAAATGCTACCTCTTCTTGGCGAAATCTGCATAACACTCCAATGAGACTGTTTGTGAGATCTGGTCCTTGTAATAAGTGACTATTTAGTGACTGTTTCTTGTAGCTAGCACTGCAGTCAAATACTACTCTTAACTTGCCTGGTTTCTTTGGGTGATACACCCCATGATGAGGTACGTACCACACAAACCCATCTGCTCTTGCTAACTCCTTAGCTGGAACCGCTTCTGCGTACCCAAGTGTTATCATGTCTTGCACAGACTTCACATAATCTTGATAATATTTCTTGTCGTTTTTTGGCTTTCTTTTCAATCTATCTAGTCTGTAAACAGCTAAGTCTTTGTTGTTTTCAAACTTGACATTTTCATTCTTGAGAGGAAGTGGCATCTCATAATGTTCTTCTTGTGGCTTGTATACTCCCTCTTTCATTTTTGTCATGAATGGTTTGTCTTCATATGAGATGGGAACATCATCTGTCTGTCTGTCATTAAAGTCCAGCTCAAACATATTCTTGATTTGCTGTGGGTTAACAACTTCCTTTACTTGAGTTGGAACAACTAGGAAGCTACCTTTCCTTTCATTATTGATGACGACCTCTTTGGTCCATAGTTCTGTGTACCTGTACAATGCTATCTTCTGTGCTTCTGTCGCTACAGACCTTTCCTATTATACCCATCCTAACTCTGTCCTTCTAGCAAAGGGATCGTTTTCATTTCCTGGGATAATTTCCTTTGGCTTCAGTGCTTTAGTACAGCTGAGTCCTATGATGAGACCAATTTCTACGTAGAGTCATGTGGCATCAATTTGTCTGCTATTCCTTTCAAATGAGGCCAATTGTTTGCAGTCTCGGGTCTTGGTATCTGATCTCGTCTTGCTGGTAGATGTTCTCAAGAGTATGTACTGGGAAGGAACATTGCTTTCTGTTCATAAACTCCCTTTACCAGAAGCCCTTGTACTTTGGTACAAAGCACAGTATCTTCTCCCATCACAGTAGCCAACTGCAGGTGTACTTGTGGTCCAGTTGCTTTAACTTTATCTAGAGTAGTCCCTTTAATAAAGCAAACGTCAGACTGATCATCTAATAAAGCATAAACCAAGACTCCGTTTGATGCATCACTGCTGTGGTACAACCACACTGGAACAATCATGCTGTGTGTATCTCCTACAAACGACCTGTTGATTTTAATTCTATTTGAGACAGCATTGTCCTCTGTTGGCTTGGACTGTTGTGATTTCTCAGCGTCCTTCTCTTTGATTCTTTCAAGTATGGCTTCATGAAGAGATGGATGACGTCTCTTACTGTACATACTTTCCTTCTTTTGCAGTTTTTCATTATATGTCCATACTTTAGACAACCCTTGCAGATAAATGACTTCTGTACATATTCTACCTTTTCCTTATTGCTAAGCTCACTGAACCTTTTACATGTGTCCAGTTCATGTTCTTCTTTGCAGTAGATACAGTGTGGCCTTTTGATGTTTTGATTATTGTCATCCTTGTCCTTTTGAGTCCTTTGTTTCTTGTCACCCTTGTCTCTTGGATCCTTTTGTGCCTCTGTTTCTTTCACTCCAGTTGTGTTGGCTACAAGACTTTTTACCCCAAATCTGTTTGTTTCTGCTTTACCTTCCTTCTTTCCCTTTGAAGCAGCTATGTTATGCCTTTGACTCATTGCCATTACTGCACTATAGGATGATACTGGATGACAAGCTTTCTTTGCCTCATCTGCTATGAATTGGCAAAAGGCATAAAATGGAGGGTACTCTACACGTGTGGAGAACCAGGTGTGGACTACTGAATTCCATCTATCAATTAAAGGTGGGGGTAACTTCTGTAAGATTTTGCAATTTTCTTGAGGATCATTTAGAATATTAAGGAAATTTGTTGAGTTCATTATTGTCAAACAATTCTGCAAGAAGTCAGATAATTTCTGTAGAGCTTGACCATCATTATTTGAGATCTTTGGCCGCTCATTCAGTTTTCTTCTATAGGCATTCGCAACTGTGAACTCATTGCCAAATCTGTCTTTCAGTATACTTTTAGCCTTACTGAAAGCTTCTTCATTATGGATACACAAAAGTCCTCTAATAGCTTCCTTGGCTTTCCCATCAGTGTACCTCCCTAGGTGGAAAAGTTTCTCTGCTGGATTGGTGACTCGTGACTCTATGAATATTTCAAAAAAAATTATCCAGGATGGAAACTCTAATAAATCTCCTCTGAAAATCTCTGGCTCAGGGCGAGGCAGTTTACTTGTGTTTTTGGATGACAAAATATCTACCACACTTTTTAATATATTCATGTCGACTGACTGACTTGGTGTATCATGCTTACCTGATGCCTGTGACTGTTTTAATTCTGATTCTGGTTCAAAACTCTTAGCATGTGGGTTGAGCTTTGGACTCACCTGCAAGAATGTCTGATTTAGTTTGGACACTTCTCCCTCTAATTCACCCATGGCAGAAACAGATGAATCTTTGACAGTCACTTTTGGTTCTGATACACTAGGTTTGATTTTCTCACCTTCTGTCAGTCCTTGTGATTCAAAGAATTTTTGAAGATGCTGTTCTTTACTATCTAGCTCATCATCACTCTCAGGCAGATCTAAAGGATCTTCCACTGAATTTACAGCATTTAGCTCAGCTCGAGTAGCAGCTAGATCTTTATTTAAAACTAATCGTCTATACTCATGTTCTTTTTCTTGCTTGAGCTTTTGATACTCTAATTCCCTTTCTTGCAAGAATTTCTGATGTTCTATTTCCATTTCTTGAAACTGCTGCTCAACTTTTAGCCTAGCTAGTTTAGCATTTAACTGTTCTCTTTTTGTGATGATTGACCAAGATCTACTAGTGCAATGAGAGTGCCTTGAAGTTTTAGTACTTTGTGACCTAACACACTGTGAGCACATGGATGCTTTACTAATTTGTGACCTAACAGACTGTGAATCCTTGGGTGCTTTACTTACTGATTCTGTGTTCTGCATCAATTCATTTAGTTTGCTGTCGATTCTCATTATATAGGTGGTGTGCACTTCTTTTTCTTCCACTAACTCCGGTGACAATTGTACTTGTAAGCTTGGATCTGCTTCCATTAGCTTATGAAATGCATTTACTACTTCATTAAACTGCACCTGTTCTGCATTTGCATGATCTTTAAGCTGATCCAAACTTACATCATTCATGCCTGACAATATTTCCTTTATTACTTTTGTCCATGCTTGCCTTGATGATGCTAACCTCTTTGAACACTGTGTTATTAGGTACTCATGCCCTTTCTCTGTTAAAGACCTTTGTCTGGTACTCTTCACTTCCTCATTTGCCTCAGTAGACTGGAGACAGTCATTTATGGCTTCCTCATTTGTCTCAGTAGACTGGAGCAGGTCACTTACAGCTTGTTCAGTATAACTCATTTTGCAACCATTATTATATGTACCTAATATGAACTCAAGACTAACATTCAATGTATACTTATTTGTAGTCGAAAGTTCCCTCTGGCTGTAGGTGAAGCTTGGAGAATGAAGAGTTTTCACTGGTGAGCACAGACCAGTTCTGCAGTGTCGGCAACTTGCACACAGAAGTTCTAGAAGTCACTGTCAGCCAACCAGGGATGTTTTATTCATCAGAGATTGGCACATTCATCAGGGAAATCCTCTGCACCCATCTGTTCCTATTGTTGATTGCAGGAATTCTTGTGGTAGCCTCATTCTTTGTTCATACTGCAGGCCCCCATGTGCTGTGCTTGCAATTTTATGGAGGGACGAGTTTTAGTCTGAGGGACGAGTTTTACTGTGAGGGACGAGTTTTACTCTGACCGAGTTTTACTGTCTCAGAGGGCCAAGTCAAGAGGCTTTACAGGGAAACTACCAGGATTCTTTCTTGGCATTTTTATTTCTTGTTCTGTTCGATCCCAGTCATTCCCGTAAAACTTAAAAGTAATAATTTCTTTGTCTAAGAAACAAGTTCAAACATTTAACTTCTTATAACTGCATAAATCAGTAATCAAACAGAATAGGTCTTCTTCAACTAAGTCTTAGTATCATGATACATCATTCACATACTGTACTACAAGCATACATTTAATAAAATACTATAGATATACGAAATATGATATTATACCTCGGTCACCTGTCATCTTGGCCTTGAGTCCGTGGTTGTGAGTCTGTGACGAGGTGGCCGTTCGCAAAACATATCAAAACAAATTCGGATTTGTAAACAAACTGCAAACGATTGAAGTGCACCTTTTTCACGGTTTCACTAAACTACAAATGAAGATACAGTTCTCAAAACTAATATATACTGAGTATGCATATAATGGCATGCACATAATGAATATGACATTTACAGTAAAGAAGTCAAAGAACGCGTTCACAAAGAATATGCTAAGATGACACGATCACACACACATTAAAATATAATGGAATGGAAAATATGAATGAGATATGATTATAGGATACAACCTGATATTTGAAAACAAATGGATAAGTAGGGGAGACCGGGTCTGTGTTACATGTCCAAGTTGCTGAAGGAGTGGCCGTAGCCACGTTATGCAGAATTTAAGCAAAGGAGGGGCCTGGAATGGCAACTCGAAGGCGTTGCTTGAATAACATTTGAGGTGTAAAACTGATTTTTCAACTGTGAATATTTCTTTTTTCTAAGTTCAGAGTTATTCTGCTGTATTTGCGCCACCTATTGATGCAGTTTGCAGCCGAGTCACTTGGTGTGTGAAACCACAGATGTGAAAATGCTACGAAATTAGCAAAGGCTCACGGTGGTGGTGTCATTATTGTACACAGAAAATAGGTAGGTGTACAGAAAACCAGTGATGGGATTTTTTGTCATGGATTAGTTATTATAATATCATTTTACCCCATTCAACAACAGCTGTAAAAACTTGACCTAATAGTTCCCTAGTACTGTAGCACCAGTCGAGGAGGGCAGTACTCCCAAGGTGGATAGAAAGCTGATGACAGGGAGAGCTGGAGCTCCCGTTTCATCAGCCCTCGGGACTAGTTCTTGAGCATCCCCCTTTGCTGAACTTCTTCAGTGTCTCAATAACACAGAGAGTAGGCCAACATGCTCTCCAGTACAAGTTTCTCTAAGTGTCAACACCAAACTATATGCACAGTACACTCTACACTTCCTTTTCAAAATTAAGAAAGAAAAATGGCGCAATTAAATCTGGCCTCGGAGTCCCCGGGAGGGGGGGGGGACCATAAATTCCCCCACCATCCGCCCCTCTCCCGGTGACGACTCAGAGAGATGCCTGGAACCACTGTCTGACTCACTTCTTCTTCATTTTCTGCAACATTCGCGGCCTTTCTTCAAACTTTCTGTCGAACATCACCTCTCCTTCTCTAAACATCACCTTCTCTTCCTGTCTGAGACTCAGCTGTCTGAGGCAACTGACAGCAAACCCTTTTCTGTTTCCTCCTACTTTCTCTATAATCATTTCAAAGCCAATGGTGGCTGTTGTGTATATGTACGCAACGATTTATCTTGCTTTCGTGTTCCTGAACTTGATTCTTCTGAATTCTCTACTCTTTGGCTTTGGCTTTCCTGTCATTGTGAAAAAATATATCTGCGCTGTTTACTTATCTCCTAATTCTACTGACTATGAAAAATTCTTCGACTATCTTACTTCTATGATGGAACACATTCTATCAATTTCTCCTTTCTCTGAAATCTCCATTCTAGGAGATTTCAATGTTCACCACCACCTTTGACTCTCCTCTCCTTTCACTGATCCACCTGCTGAACAAGCCTAAATCTTTTCTATCCTTAATGACCTAGAGCAGCCCGTACAGCACCCTACCCGTATCCCCGACCGCTTTGGAGCTCCAACATACTTGACCTCTTTCTTACAACTAATTCTTTTCTTTTTACTTACACTGTTAATCTTTTGTCTCCGTTGGGCTCCTCCGATCACAACCTAATTACCTTAACCTGTCCTATTGCTCCAGTACGGCCTGTGGACCCTCCAAAGAAACGTTGACTGTGGCACTTTGGAACTGCGGATTGAGAGGCCCTCAAGCAGTACTTCTTTGATTTTCCCTGGAATGATTATTGTTTCCATGGCTGGGAGCCATCTGAGTGTGCATTGCACATTACGGAGGTTATTCTGTCAGGCATGGAAACATACATTCCCTTCTCATTTCCTTTGACTTATGCAAGAAAGCCTTGGTTTAATTACGCTTGTTCTAATGCTGTCTGCAACAAGGAGAGGGCCTATAAAAGGTACCAGAACCAACCCACCCCTGAATTACATCTTTTATATGTTTCTGCCCGGAATCGTGCTAAGTCTGTTCTTCACTCTGTTAAAAATAATTTCATCCGTACTAAATGCTCTCAACTCTCCAACTCAAATTCTTCCTGCTCCTTCTGGCACCTTGCCAAAAACCTTTCTAACAACTTTACTTCATCATCCTTCCCTCCTCTTTTCTATTCTGATGGCTCTGTAGCTATTTCTCATACTGAAAAAGCAGATCTCTTCGCTCAGACTTTCTCCTCCAATTCCGATTCCAGTGCTGTTCCTCCATCACTTCCCCCCTCTGACTTCCTCATGACTGACATTAGACTTTCTTCTGCTGATGTATTTTCTGCTATCAGTGGCCTTAATACTAACAAGGCACATGAGCCTGATGGAGTACCTTCTGTTGTCCTCAAGAACTGTGCTTCTGTGCTTACACCCTGCCTAGGTAAACTCTTTCGCCTTGGTCTGTCAACTTTTACCTTTCCTTCTTGCTGGAAGTTTGCTTTCATTCAGCCAGTCCCAAAGAAAGGTGACCATTCCCAACCCTCTAACTGTCGTCCAATTGCTTTAACATCCTGAGTCTCAAAAGTTTTCGAATCAGATCTTACAGAAAAAATTTAAAGCGTCTTTCTTATCACAACTTTCTGTCTGATTGTCCATATGGTTCCATCAGGGACGCTGCACTGGGAATCTTCTCACCTACCTCTCAGACTCCTGGTCATCCTCCTTTCGGGACTTTGGAGAAAGCTTTGCCATCGCACTTGACATCTCAACGGCTTTCGATCGAGTCTGGCATAAAACCTGAATTTTCAAACTGCCCTCTTACGGTTTCTATCCTTTTAACTGTGCCTTCATGTATAGCTTCCTTTCTGGTCGTTCTATTGCCACTGTTATAGACGGCCATCGTTCTTCTCCTAGTTCTATCAACAGTGGCGTTCCTCAGGGCTCTGTCCTGTCACCAACTCTCTTCCTTTTATTCATCAACGAATTTCTAAGCTGTACATCTAACCCTATCCACTCATACGCTGATGATTCCACCGTTCACCTTTCCATTCGGTTCCCACAACGTCCATCTCAGCAGTTACTTCAACAAACAAGGGATGAGGCTATGGCGCACCTAATGTCTGCTTTGGCTCGTATCTCTGACTGGTGTAAAAATAATCTTGTTTGTAATGTATCAAAAACTCAGTTTTTACACATATCAACCAGACACAGTGTTCCACAGGAGTACCCACTAATGTTTAATAATATCCAGTTCAATCCTGCATCATCCTTGAATATGGTTGGGGTTTCATTCACTCGGGACTTATCTTGTAAAGATCAAATTGCATCTCTTGTAAAATCTGCTTCCAAGAGATTAGGTGTGCTGAGCCGACTCTGTATCTTCTTTACCCCTGCACAGTTGTTTATACACGGGTTTGTATTCTCATGTGTGGGGAGGCTCCCCACATACAGCTCTCCTCAATAGGGTGGAGTCAAAGGCTTTTCGTCCCATTAACTCACCTTCTTTTACTGGCTCCCTTCAGCCTCTGTCTCTTCACCGCACTGTTGCCTCTTTATCTCTTTTCCATCGCTACTTCAATGGTCTCTGCTCCACTGAACTGTCTGCTTGCATCCCTCCACCTATACGACGGGCACGTAGCACCCGTTTAGCAACAAACTCTCATTCTTTTTCTGTCCAACTCTCCAATGCAAGAGTTAACCGTTACTCCCAGGCCTTCATTTATGCAACACGTCAGCTCTGGAACTGTCTTCCTCTGTCTGTATTTCCTACTTCTATTATCTCCAGTGTTTCAAGCGCAGTGTGTCCAGGCATTTCGAAATGAACGGATCTTGAATTTGGCTTTTTTTTGTATTGTTTTTATTTTTTTCTTGAAAGGAACGGTTTGCGGGCCCTTGGCCTTTTGTTCCTTGTTTCTTGCATTAAAAAAAAAAAAAAAAAAACGGTCATGCTCTAGAAATATCAGTGAAAAACAGACTGAAATCGTGGAGGCAGCAGTCAAACGAGTTGTGTACAATAATCAATGAAAAGTGTTGCAGGTCAGTAGAATGCAATGTAAAAGTAGCTGCAGGACTAACGAGCAATGTTGGTCAAAGTGATCTTTATGCAGATCTAGTGTACAAGATTTGCAGTAGGTAGAATCTGTGTTTATCTGTCAGTTTATCTACATATGTCTGTCTATCAAACAATCTACTGTACCTATGTATCCATCCATCTATCCACCGCTATCTATATCAGTCCGTCTATATATCTCTCTCTCTGTTTATGAATAGTGAAAAATGAATAAGTGAGTGGTTCAGGATGTGCTAGTAACGATAATGGAGAGGCTGAATCATGGTAAGAGTTTAACTTGTGAGTGATTCACCTGTTGCTAGAGACAGTAATGGAGTGATGAAATGAATGCCAGTTTTGTAATGTAATTTTACTTACACTACTTCTAGTATGCCAATAGCCTTATATTCACATGTTAATGACACAGACAAAGAATGGACATACAGTATTATATTGATAACATATATATCAATTTACCCTGGGATGCGTAAAAAGTTGCACGTAATCTGGGGTAAATTGTGATGGATGACATACCATCATTTTTTAAAATAACCCGGTGACGGATGTCTGTCTGTCTGTCTGTGTACAGTTAGAGGTCACAATCCCGTAAGGGTGGTCGCTTGTCTTTTAGTTTGTTGTTTTACGGGAAGGGGCACTAACCCTCCGCCAACCCACTTGTTGACATGTAGGGGACACGTATGGGTTAGTTTTTATATATACAGGTATATAACTATCTCTCTCTCTCTCTCTCTCTCTCTATCTATCTATCTGTGTGTGTGTGTGTGTGTGTGTGTGTGTGTGTGTGTGTGTGTGTGTGTGTGTGTGTGTGTGTGTGTGTGTGTGTGTGTGTGTGTGTCCGGCTCTGGGGATAGGCTTCACAACCTGCTCCCAAGGCCCAGTAGTCCTACATACCGTACCCCTCTACATGTCACCACTTCGACGCTAGCACCCACCGTCCATATTGAATATACATGGTAGGGCTGTCTCATACAGGACTGGTTTACTAGTATTAGCGGGGGTATTTTTACGACATGTCGGCGGGTCTTCTGGTAGATCAGTAAAGTCTGATTTTATGAAGTTCAGATCCTTAAACTGTTCCCTGACCCAACGGGGATTTGACCCTGGGTCCGGTAGGACTGCAGGTCACCTCTCTACAGATTGAGCCACTGCCTCTCCCAGCGTTGTAAATGGTTTCCTGGCTTACAGGGAACCATTGGCTTGTCACTCAATGTAAAGTCACCTGAATGGGAAAGAAGAGTAATAAAAAATGACAAGAGAGGGGAAAGAAATAGGAAAAGAGGACTATAGAAAGAAAAAGAATAATAAAGAAGAAGGAAGAAGCAGACAGCACCACATCAAGTTAGTGGTTGATGGTCACCATACCTACCACTGTGACAGATGGGTTTCAATTTTTTTTCCCTATAAATTTGATAAAAGGGCATAGTTTTCTACTTTCAGACAAAAAAAATAATGTTATACCTTTAACCTATGATTTAATCAGGAAAAACATAGAATTTGTCTCTAGATCCTGTCTTCTTTATTGCTAACTGATTGTGTGTGTGTGTGTGTGTGTGTGTGTGTGTGTGTGTGTGTGTGTGTGTGTGTGTGTGTGTGTGTGTGTGTGTATAGGTAGATAGACACAGCTACAAGTATAGATGAAAATGCGAGGTACAGAACTTAAAGTGCTAGATTGACGATGGAGAGAAAGTATGAATAAAATATGTATCGAGATGCATGAGTAACAGCTAAATTGCTTACTTCACCTTTGTAAACAACAGAATGGTCTTCCCACAGGCAATATGAAACCCAAGTTTTGTTCAGATTATAAGATGCTTGAGAGATTTCAAATATTTCAGTGATTATTAACTGTATGTGCCTAATACAAATTCTGAGTATTGTAGGTTATTACATTTCATTTAATCATTATGTAAATCCCTCTTGGAATGTGCGTGGCATAAGCCGATTATACAGTGAATGACATACGGCAGTAATTATAACATCGTGCCTTGAACTTATGTGCATGCAATATTTTATGAATTACAATGAATATCTTCCTTCGGGTATGTGCTTTAAGCAAGTGAGTATTGGCATATAACTGTGTCTCAGGTTCGTGGAGCTGGAGTGTTGAACCTGGGGCAGCTACAGGGCGCCTTCATCGTGCTGGCGCTGGGATTGGTTGCTGCCTCTCTCACCCTGATGTTGGAGCGCCTCGTCTAGCCTTTTGTAGCCTAGCCCTAGACCTCCCTCCAATCTGTCACACTCCATCCCGCTCTTCCCAATGCCTCAGCCTTAGCTCTCCCTCCACCCTGTCTACCACAGCCCTCCCTCCACCCTGCTTTACTCTAATCCACCCTCCACTCTGCCTCACTCCATCCTTCCCTCCACCTTGCCTTACCCCAGCCCTTCCTCCACCCTGCTTTACCCCAGCCCTCCCGCCTACTTCACCCCACCGCTCTCTCCACCCTGCCTCAACCCAGCCCTCCCATCCTGCCTCACCCCAGCCCTCCCATCCTGCCTCACCCAAGCCCTCCCATCCTGCCTTACCTCAGCTCTCCATCCATCCTGCCTTCCCCAAACTATTTCAGCCCTTGGCCTGCAGCTTTAGCTCGACTTTGCATTATGTTATAATCCGTAATAAAGACCTGTAGATAATATATAATTCTTCTGACTTGCTTCCCTGTATAACGTGTGTGTGTGTGTGTGTGTGTGTGTGTGTGTGTGTGTGTGTGTGTGTGTGTGTGTGTGTGTGTGTGTGTGTGTGTGTGTGTGTGTGTGTGTGTGTAAAAACGACATATAAGGACAGTCAAATACATCTTGTTATCTTCTAAGTAGACATGTACTTTTTCTGGCACTGGTTATGATGGTAGTAGTGGTGAGGGTGATGACAGTGAGAGGTGATGGTGATGACGGTGGAAGTTAACAGTGGTGATGGTGCAAGGGGTGGTGCTACTGATGGTAGTAATGATTGTAGTCGTGGTGACGAAGATGATGGAGGTAGTGGTGATGCTGATCATGATGGCAATAGTGATGGTGACGATGGTAGTAGTGGTGATGATGGTGTTAGTGGTGATGGTGATGATGATGGTAGTGGTGATGGTGCTAGTGATGATGGTGACGATGGCAGTAGTGATGGTGATGATGGTGGTAGTGATGATGGTACTAGTGGTGATGGTGGTAATGGTGATGGTGATGATGATGGTAGTGGTGATGGTGCTAGTGATGATGGTGATGACGATGGTAGTAGTGATGGTCATGAAAGTCAGGAGAGCCAAGCATAGATTATTTCTCTGTAGTGGTAATGGTGGTGGTGGCAGAGATTTAATGGTGACAGTGATGATAATGGTTATGGAAATGACTATGTCACTAATGGCTGTTGTAGTCTGGTAATGATATGATGACTGGTGACATTATTTACCTGCATAAAGGCAATCAGGTGCGATCATTGCTGGTAATTCTCTGGCTAATGTATGTAGCAGCAAATCATCAAGACCTTGTCAACTTACAGCACCAGGAGACCACAACGTTGGCGTCCTTGTATCATATACCAGAGGATCTTGAAGGTCAAATTTTCAAATGATGTGATGGCTTACAGGTGGAACAATATAGACCTCTGACCTTAAGAGTGCCTGCATCCACATCAATGGACCTACACTGCAAAGCTTTCTGGCGTGGAAAAAAGGAAGAGAGAGGGGTGGAAGGGAACTCAGGGTGGAAGGGAACTCTGGGTGGAGAGGGCCGGACTTCGTCCATTCACAAAACGTCCAGTGAATGAGGTGATTTGTGCAGAATTATTTGTCGATCATAACTGCGAGAACTTCTCAGAGTGAATCAGCCTGTAGTCCCTTGCAGCATTTATTCATATTAATCACTGTGTATTCACTGCATTCGCTCTGTACACTTGCATACCAAGACGTTCTAATCCTTACCAATTAATCATCCGGGATAGCGGCCAGCAATTGATCATTCACCGGATGGCAGCTAACGTCGGTCTAAAGATGGCAGTGTGAAGCTTGCTTCAGGTCAATAGTCGGGTATAAAAATTCGTCTCGGTGCTTTTTTCAGAGTTTGTATTGACAGAATTCAGATTTGCTATGTATATTTATCGTAAAAATCCTTTCCAGCCGAGAATGTGCAGGTATTCAGGGCAACAATTTTATATTTGACAAATTTATTCGTCGTATGAATAAATATTCCTCAAGCGATTTCTAAACCCAGAGGACAGAATGCAACTCCTTTTCGTTAAACCAATTGGATAAAAAATAAAGACGTTCTTTCAGTTATTAAAAACCGCCACGAGTCACCAACAAGAGTTGTCCTAATAAATCAAAAGGATAGGTGGTCTAAGTACCAAGAATCATATGAGCAGCTGGAAGCAAACATCTCAAAGATGATGACGAAGAGTTACAGTGTAGCGCATATTTAACGCGAGAAAATCTTCGAAAGTTATATCATTAATGTGAAGTGGCCTGAAAACCTAACAACCGAAATGCACACTGAAACGGTGAATGTATGCTGTGGAGCAACTTTACCTAAGATATCTCAAATTTCGATGGTAAACAAACTCTGACCATATTCTGGAATAAATTTTGGTATTTAAGGCATGACAGACCAGATTTCTCAGAAGTTAACAAATAATTTATTAAGGTAGGTGAAAGGTAGGCTTCACAGTACAAGTCGACAGGAGAATTGCCTGTTGAGGACGATAAGTATGAGGTGGCTCTTAATATCCTTAGAGATAATTATAAGAATAAGCAGAAAACTATTACCATATTGGTCAAAAATTTGATTTGAACTGCCTACTCCCAAGCATGACTTTTTTTTGCAAAACTTTTCGGGTTACAGGAAGCTGTAATTTGAAGGCCATAGACTTACCAAGATATTAAAGCATCAGACTAGTTGGGGTCAAGGATTACATTGCTGAAGCTCCTAAAACCAAGAATGCATTGTATAACAGATACTAAAAAATACTAATTTCTCCTGTAAGGAGACTGAGGAACGTCTAATGGAACTTTGTAAACACTGGTAAGATACAATTAAGAATGAAGTTAAACTAAAAGGTAACACAAAAAGAAAACCAAGTAACCAAACAACAATAAAACCAAAGTCTGTGTCTGTTGAGACTATTAAGAAATTGGAACTGTTATTAGTTCTGTAACAACAGATATGAAAACATTTAAAGCAGAGAATGAATAATCTCATGGGAGTCAGAATGTAAAAGATTCCCTGGAAGACACCAATTAGAACTCTACCGTTTATGCTGAATAGCAATCTACCACTGTAGTTCATTTGTTTTAACAAAGCAGAAATTTTCGTCCTTTTGCAGCTTATATCCAATAACTCACTGGGCAGAATAAAACTCTATGGTTCATCATTTACACAGGCCTTCTTCGTGACTAGCGCCATATAGTAGCATTATCTTTTGATACAGCTCAACATGGGAGAGAGGTCAATTTTATACCTATATCTTTTGTACTATAACTTGACAAAATTGCTATATCTCCCTCTTGAATACCAAGTTGTAACAATAGATTAACATTACAATATGGTGTTATTCACGAAGAGGCCCATGGAAAAGATGTTAAGCTGAAGTAATTTCATATTTTGCCACAAGCTAAAAGAAATATACTAAAAAGGACGAAAATATCCACCAAGTTAACCCGTCGAGTGATAGAGCCGTACAGGTGCTGCCGTGCCTACGTCTGTGGTTGGTGCCGGAGCCGTACCTGTACAGTCTGTAACTGCAACCGGCGTCAACACACGAATGTTCAAATTTGGCTGGAGATGACTGACATGGACATGCACACACCCTTCCCGCATCTGTACCCACTTCCTATATCATCTATATACCCAACAAGAGTGTCCTTGGCTCAAGTAGCATAGTTACCGATGAAGATAACGAAGATCTACCTCAACTCAATGGGTTCGTCTATTGTTCACATAAAAACACAGAACAACGAGGACCAGGTAAAAAAAAAAAAAAAAAATGCTGTGTAATAATTTTTTTTTTTTTAAATTTATAAAACTTATATTTTATGACAATAACCAGGCAAATTCATAACCAACAACTCTACAGACATTCATCTTCATCTTACAACATAAAGGAACTCGCTAGCTATTGGCCTGCAGTACTAGTTTATGCATAAAAGTAGCAGCATTGTATGCTAATATGTCAATTTATTTTTTCAAGTAAAAACAATAGTACCTTTACTACAAAGATTTTGGATAGAGACAGTCAGCTTTAAAATGATCTAAACACCATTGTCCTAGGTATAGTAGTTTTTGCGCAATCGTTTTTCAAAGTTGTAAAAATTTTAAACGCGATTTCTGCCACTTTTAAAATCTGGCGCATGGGCATACTCTTGCACGATGGGCCTCAAATATATATATATATATATATATATATATATATATATATATATATATATATATATATATACAGAGAGAGAGAGAAAAAAAAAACAGAGAGAGAGAGAGTTTTCGTTTCTCGTTTTCGTTTTTGAAGGCTCCAACATGCTTGCATGTGTCGGCTTTGGTCACCTAATGGCAGCTCTCCATGCTGCATGGTCTATTGCAGCCTCCCTGTTCAGTCCCTTATCCCTGAGGTCACACTTAATGACCTCGTCCCATGTCGTTCTCGGTTTACCCCTCATAACCTCGTCCCATGTCGTTCTCGGTTTACCCCTCATAACCCCACCCCCAATATTAACACTTCTCACCTTCTGCACTCAATTATCATCCTCCATCCTCTCCACGTCCCAAACCATCACAATCTACCTCTCCTCATCACAACACGTACTTCTCAACTCTTCCATCCTACTTCTCAACTCTTCCATCATAAACCCAGCACCCCTAGACCTTGCACACAGGGAAGCACTGCACATCCACCTAATATATATATATATATATATATATATATATATATATATCCAACTTATGTTATACTAACCCTTTCGCGTGTGGGTAAGTTAATAAATTTTGTGGGACATGACGTGCCAGCTTTTCTCCCCTCCCTCCCGCCTGCTGCACAAAAATGTGTATTCTCAGCTTATTTTCACCACCCAAACATATTTATTTTGCCACAAAATCCACATATTCCTATTTGTCGATGTTTGTTCTACACAATAAGCAAAAAAACACATTCATCATTCATTCATTGCCAGACGCCATGTATCCCAAACAGGGTGGCCAATGGCTTAGAGTTAATTGTTTTACAGGGAGAGGCACTAATCCTCCACCAACCCCACTTGACACGTAGGGATGCCAACAGCATCTGGTGTTCCCAGGCGGTCACCCATCCAAGTACTAACCAGACACAATAAAAAAAACACACCATACATACATTAGGGCCGTGTGAATTACCATTCAAGAGCATACTTCTCACTTCCCAGCATCATAAGTAGAATGTTTACTAATCAATCTCTACATGTTATACATCATTGAAAACAGTATTTTATTAGCTTTCGAATGCCAGGGATCCCAGTTTGATATAAGGTATGGTGTTTGAGTAATAAGCGAAAAAGTAAAATCCATTTCTGACACGAACAGATTTTTTTTTTTCCTTCTGGGTGCTCTAGTGAAAAACTTTTCATGCCACTGTTACGTTTTTATATTATCATCCTATGCAGAATTTAATTGGCTTTCATTTGAGCTCACAGCGGTGATCCTAGGCCTTATATTTTCGAGAAAAATGCAAAAGCTATGGTGTACCCATGCCATGTCTTTACTGTAGGGCAGTTTCCTGCCTTCCTCTGTGCTACTGCACGTAGTTCACCAATTCATTGTACACTAGGTATGCACACTATATTCACGTGATTCACTGTCACTATTATTATAGCTGAATACTCACATTTGGTGCAGGGTAGAGGCAGTGTAGTTGATTAGAAACAGTAGCACAATCTTCATTGGGCCAACGGCTGATAACGACCAGGATTGCTTCACAAACATCAAATTTCCTATTGCAAACACCGAATCTGATCACAACAGTGCCCAAACACTATACACAAGCACTACTGGTATAGTGAAATATGTTGCACGGCTGGGACGGGGGTAAGAGTGGAAATTTAAAAGGATAGAACCACGTAGTACCTTCCCCCCTCACAGCTCATTTGGTACTGAATAACTTGTCCACTCTCTTGCTAGTATCGGAACCCACAGTTGCCAACTCATTACTTTTGACAAGGTGCAGATAAGCTATGATGCCTCCAAAAACGACACTGATCGGCCAAAAACTTTGCCTCTGACAAAAGTTTTTATGCTTTAATGATGCCAAAAGCATCAACAACTATAGTTGCAGCCACATCCATATAACGACATACGCGTCATCATGCGTGGAGGGGTTAATTGATTTCATTCTTGGTATTTTTTACAGAGAACAGCACACCTCCTCTATACAGATGGTGTTTGGAAATGTATATAATATAAATGTCGCATAATCAGATTATTCTATGCATGATGATGGGTACATTGACATAAAGTGGTTCTAGTAACTTTTATAATATGCATGGCCAAATTATCAAATTATACAAATTATTCCTCAAGTATTTTGTAAAAAGGAAAACGATGATGACGCCATAGTCACTTAGCCAATTAAAAACCACAGATGATAACCAATCAGAGCCTTTGATAGATGGTGACGTGGAATCGGTAGACCATGGTCAGATTCTCTGGGAGGCCTGGGTGGACGTTGTTTGTCTTAGCCTAAAGTTTATTTTATTAAGGTATTTTCTTTTTCATAACAACCATGTCTTTTAAAAAATGTTCTATTTGACCATTTACATATCAACAGCCGAATGCTTATATATTAAACATAAAAAAGAGGACTGACATTAATTTTGAAGATAATATGAAAATCTTGAAGATGAGTCAGGCTTGTCCACAACATGGTTCCTAGGGTGGCATTTTCATCAGTTAATGAAGCTCTGTAACACCTCTTCCTTAACAGTTTACTTTGCTTACTACACCTTACCGTCCTCTTCTGTGTCATACAAGTCCTGCTAATATTGCCATACTCTGCACAAATAAGGTAGAAATGAATATTATCCCAGCCATATCCACAAATCAGTTGCAAAGGAAGATGTGTTAGCAAGCTTCCTTAACCGACGAAAATGCGGGCCTAGACGTCCTTCTCTCGATAACGTAGTCTTAGGTACCTGTAGGGCGATAGGGAAGTCAATTAGGGATCGTTAAGCTCAGCCGGAATAAAGTAGTGAGATGTAGTGTCAACGAGGTGAGTTACAGCACTCTTGGGTTACAAAGTTTATTGCACAGTTATATCAATAGTGAGTTACAGCATAATGGAGCTTGACGGCCTAATGGCCCTAGCGTCGGACCTTTTCTCTAGCTCCTCTCTCCCCTTTCTGATTTGAAGGGAATCTCTCTGACATCATAAAAATATACAGCTTAGAGAGGATGTATGTGTGTGTGTGTGCGTGTTGTGGTGTCTGGTAGATTTCCATTCACGTGGTTTAACTGACTAGGGCTGGTTACTCCACGTGTTTGAATAAGTCATGAAATTATTGGTCATCTGGGCTACAAGGATGTTCGAGATACATCATATGGTTAAGGATTCTTGATGGTCTGGGACAACAATATTGTGGATAGACATAATATGAATTGACATTCCTTGTGAGAAGCTGTGTACGTTTCCAGTAGACACTACATCCTGTACATTGTGTTATGAGATATATACTAGTGTCTATAATGTCTACATATCACTCAGTCATGCGCACTGTCTTACCAATGACAGTAACTATTGTCATAACATATTAATGCATACTATATACACTTCACAATCAAGTTGTAAGGTAATCAAGTGAATTACAAGTGAAATAACAACATCCAGCAGCAGAACAACACCCCCAGGAGGCGACAACGGAGGTTCAGTCGGAGCGAGTGGGACTTCCGTGCTAAATGGGCGCAAGTCCCTAGTACTGCACACCCCTACTCCCCGGAGCCGGCCCGACCCAAATACCTCAGCCTGGCCGCATTTCCCTTTCGCCAGCCCGGCCTGCATCAGGATCGGGGTGGAGCTGAACTTTAGCCTCCATACAGTGCCCCAGAGACGGCCTCCAGCCACTCATACCAGGAGACAGCCTCCAGCTGCTCCACTGGACCACCTACTCCACCTGCAGAGCCTGTGACGGCCTCTAGCCGCACATGGGGGAAGAAGGGCACGTTTCCTTTCCACCTGCAGTAGACACGGAGGGCGCGGCACTGGCGATGGCCTCCAGCCATGCCTGCAGACGGGAGACGGCCTCCAGCCGCTTCATGCCTGCACGTCACCCTTCATATGGGACTCAGGTGACAGTCTCCAGCCGCACCCTGTCTGCGGTCCCATCAGGAAGTCGGGCCCCGGCGATGGTCTCCTGCCATGCTGACAGGGTAGGAACGGCCTCCAGCCACCCTCCTCCTGTTGCCCAAGAGACCTCAGCGATGGCCTCCAGCCGCGCCAGGGAGGAAAGCTACCAAAGCCCCTCACCCCCTATGACTTGGCAACAGCTTTTCCCCTCCAGCTGTAGCAGAGTCGAGTGTGGCAGTCCCCAGATATAGAGTTTCCCACCAGTGGACTGGTGGCGAGGCCCTGTGTTATCCCTGGGGCTGTTCTCTCTACAACTGGTGCCCGAGGAAGACTTGCCCCTAACGGACCCCTCTCCGGGACAATGCCACAGCCCTGCCCTGACGGCAGAACACCAGGATGGGGACCACAGCCTCTGGGATCTCGACGGTGCCCCCAGTACCCCGGGGTGAGGCCTCCCCAGCTCCCGGCCCAAATGACGCCGCTCTCCCACCAGGCATGTACGGAAACGCCTGGAGAAGCTGTCTGGCCCATACCCTGTGGGCCAGACCTCTGTTCACCGCACCCAGCACAAGGGGCCCCTTATCACATCCAACCAGAAGGAAACAACCTTCACCCTTGCCCAAGAATAAGTGTCTCAGGTGTGTGTGCGTGTGTGACAAAGTGACAGTGCAGTACAGTGCCAAGTGGAAAAACGTGAAAACTCCCATTCAGTGCAATAGTGACAAGCTATAATTGATCTCCCCCCCCCCTTGTGATTGTGTCAACCTGTTGTGCACCTTAGTTCTCCCCCCCACCCCCCAGTGATCAGATCCACACTCGGTAAGACTTCTAGAACGAGTGCATAACAGTAAATCAATGAACTCGCACAGAACTGGGAGTCACTAAAGTGAGAAACTGTGTACGGGGGAATATCCAGATCTAAACTCCCACCCCCCAGCATATGGCATGAAAATAGAGACAGTGAACTATTGCCACACACACTCACCCTGAAATAATAATACCTATTGTGTCTATCTTGTATCCTGCCCGATATGCTCAAGCTGATCAGCAGCCCCAGGATTGATGGAACATAAATATTGTGAGATTGCCCGTTCCTGTAATTGCAGTGAGAATTTATGAATATACGTGTAGGTTGTTTCCCGGAGTTTTCATGCCCTGTTCCTCTTATGTTTCTGTTCTAGCCCCGGTCTAGAAAAGGACCCAACTACAAGCCAGGTGTCTGTAGGACGGAAAACAGACCTAAAAACACCTACTGTAGCATAACAACATGATATTGTAAAAGTTACATATCTGGGATAATGTAGTCATTGTAGTTATAAATTTAAATGTATAATATTACTATAATGGTAAGTCTACTGTAGTCAATTAAACAATATATATGAGAAGGACTTGATTCTTTAACTAAGTGTTAGTATTCTATCGATAACTATGTACGTGGTGAAGTGTTAACTAATACAGCCTTGGTTAGAATAAATCAACTCTCTATAACAGCAGTGGAGATGCAGTCGTGGTGTGACGAGAGAGGTGTTGTTGACTGTTGATTACATCTGGGGTCAAGACATTCGCTGTCCTCTTCCTGGTAGTAGAGGTCAGATGTCACACACTTCACTTGGTAGGGTTTGGAGGTAGGTCAGGTCCTGGTATGACAGTGTCAGGGCTCAGTGTCGTCACTGGGGTAGGCAGACAGGCTGGCAGGCAGGTAAGATGGTGTTGTTGAAGATCAACATGTCAGCATCGTTTGGTCATCACATCCTGGGTCAAGACACTCGCTTGCTTCCTCCTGGTGATGGAGATGATGATGGTGGGGAATAGTGGTGGGGGTCGTGGTGGGGTGGTGGAGTAGATGGGGGAAATTTAGCTGTGTTGTGCTTTACTCAGGTGACACTTCACTTGCTTTCTTTGTTTCTTCTTCTTGTACTTCTGATTTGCTTTACTTGTTGAGATTAACTTGTAGGCTTGTAGAGTTGTTGACAGATGTAATTTGCCACTGCTATTGTTTCTCGTAGATCATGGAGTTGTGGTTGAGGTGGTTAGGAGCGATTAAACCGAGACGTCCCGTCGACGTATGGGTACGTTGCAACATTTTGCATTTGCCAGTCCTGTTGACGTACTGGTATGTCGTGCAATTGCAAGGTCCCTAATTTGCACAATTTTCAATTTTCGCGCGTGATTTTTCGTACGTATACAAGGGACACCTTCCTCTATTCCTCTACAAGATGCCAAGCAGGGACAATGCCTTGCACCGCATAACCTCCCCCCCCCACACGCCATTGTCTCGGCAATTCACCTGTTACCAGTGACCTAGCCAATAAAGACATTCAGGGCCAGAGTGATTCCCCAATCGATGACAATGTGGAGGACAAAGTTTATATAGCATTAGAGGAAGAAAGTCAGAAATGATGATCAGGTAATGTGGCAAAAGAAGGTCAGGAATGGTGAGTTAGTGAGTGAATCAATGTTTATAATGCCTATATTACTGTTTGAAAACCAATATACTCTCGTACTACATATAAATTCGTACCAAATAAATAAATTAATACCATTTATGAGTGGTGTGGAATAGTTATCCTCCCATAGAACTTGTTTTCTTTGCAGCCAGCCTGATAGAAAACCCTGTAAGGTAAGGAGGTATTCCTACCTGTATCGAGTATTTTAAACCTCAGGTGAGCGATTTCTCTACGAATTTTCGATGTTTCTCACCAAAAGCAGAGGTTTTAGCCAAAAAATATTTCTTTCAAAAATGCTCGGGACTGGGGGGTGTCGGAGGTGCGAAATTGCTCGGAACGTGGTGGGTTAAGGGTGAAGTTGCTCTGATGCTCTGCCAGCTCCTGCTCTCTGCTTTGTTTGTTTTTAATTTGACTGCTGATTGTTGCTGGTAGTGGCATCACAGACTATTCTGACTGTAGCATTTTGACTGTCCTGTTGTTCGGTTCGATGGTGTAGTTTGCCGTACTTGGTTCGTTATTAACACTTGCCACCAGTCTCTTAGGAAGTGTGGGTTTGTATCCCACCTCTGCCACCAAGCTCGATAGCGTGGTCTTATGTACTTGTAGGGAGATAGGGAAGTCGATTATGGATCGATAAGCTCTGCCAGAATAAAGTAGTGAGACGTAGTGTCAACAACGTGAGTTACAGCACTCTTGGGTTACAAAGTTCATTGCACAGTTATATCAATAGTGTGTTACAGCGTAATGGAGCATAACGGCCTAATGACCCTAGTGTCGGACCTTCTCTCTAGCCCTTCTCTCCTCTTTTAATCTGAAAGGAATCTCTCCGACATTGTATACAGCTTGAAGTGTGTGTGTGTGTGTGTGTGTGTCTGTGTGTGTTGTAGTGCCTGGTGAATTTCGATTCACATGAACTAACCAACTAGGGCTAGTTACTCCACGTGTTTGAATAAGTCATGAAATTATTGGTCATCTCGACTACTTGGATGGTTGAAATACATCATATGGTTAAGGATTCTTGATGGTCTGGGACAACAAGATTGTGGATAGACATTATGTGAATTGACACTCCTAGTGAGAAGCTGTGTACGTTTCCAGCAGCCACTACATCCTGTACATTGTGTTATGAGATATATTCTAATGTCTACATAATGTTTACATATCCATCGTTGCTGACTACACTCCGTAATGTGGAATGCAGATGGTCTGGATTCACTAACACATTTCCTATCATTTCCATCTCGTATCTTCAGACTCGTTTTGCAAGAAGAACAAGACATGGGAGATTCTTCCTGTATCATATCGTTAGTCTGTTCTACAGTACAAAGAAAACCAATGATTATGAATTTTTTTTGCTCGTAGCTATCCTTTTTTCAATAGAAAGAAAAAAAAAGAAAGGGGAGATTCTTCACTCTGGCTTTCCAGTATAAACAATTCATGGTTACCAGTGAAGGGTGATCATAAGACTTTGTGAATTCTAGTCAAGCGTGTGATTCTCTAACATTTTTTTGATTAATTCCTTGTAATTTGATCATATCCTTGTAATTTTATGATCTGTTTCGCAGGAAGAACTAGAGACAGTGTATATTAAAAAAACTGTGCACTTTCTCTTCCATGTTCATCCCATTGAAAACCTATAATAGATAATTTCCCACTCGAAGCTAAGATTTTTTTTTTTTTTTTGGTAGGTACAGGAGACAAGATGACTCTGCATTCCCCTTTGCCTCCCCGTCATGAAAAAAATAATCCATCCATCCATCAACCAATCCTATGTTGCCCCAAGAGAAGTGTAGGAGCCTGGGACTAGGCAAGTTGGTCCCAACATTTAAAATGAGAGTGACCAACCTCACTCATCCCTGAGTGGCATTTCGTGAGCAATAACCCCAACCATCCCTTGGATATAAACCTGCACAGGCTCAGTGCGATTGGAGCACCTTAATTATCCACAAAACCACCAGGCAGAGTAATTTGGTTATATGGTTACCACCCAGTGTAGTAAATGGTTTCCTGGTGTACAGGAAATAATTTGGCTTGTCACTCAGTGTAGAGTCACCCACAGGCAGAAGGAAGATGAAAGAATGAAAAAACAGAAAGACTGAAGAAGGACTGTAAAGTCACCCATAGGCAGAAAGAAGAGGAAAGAATAAGGGAAAGAAAGACAGAAGAGGATGGAAGGAAGAGAGGAAAGGGCAACATCCGAGAGCAACACTACATTGTGTGAGTGGATGTTGAGCACCCCCACCTACCACTATAATAATAATAATAATAATAATAATGAAAATTGCTCAAAAAAAAATTCAGGAATTTTCCGTCAGAATAAAAATTAATTATCATAGACGTTCCGTTCATGTCTGTCAAAAGTTATACTGCTTTGCATATTCCATTTCTTGATAATATAGCTCGTTGTGAGGCCTGGGTTGTTGATTGTATTGTGCTTGGATTTTGGAGTTTTTTTTTTCACAGTTCATATCTGTTTATCTATCTATAGGCAGACACCATAATCCCATGAGTGGCCATTTGTCTTTGAGTTTGTTGTTTTATGGGGAGGGGCACTGACCCTCTCCAACCCACTTGCTGACACATAGGGAACATGCATGGGTTAGTTGTATGGTTACCACCAAGCACTGTAAATCATGTCCTGGCTTACAGGAAACCGTTTGGCCCCTCACTCAATGTGAAGCCACTGAAAGGGAAAGGAATAAATAAAAGAGAAAGGAAATGAAGAAGTAGGAAGAGAGGAGGACATATAGACACAGAATGATAAAAGTGAGGAAGAAGTAGGCTACACTACAAGTGAGTGGATGATGGTCGCCACCACCTACCACCATCAGTTCATTTCTCTAGAGTTTGATAATAGTTTTTGTGGTATGGCTGCTCGAATGTTGGAAGCTGTTGTGTTTTGAAGCTTTGGAGTTGAAGCATAATTGTTTTACTGCTCGATTGTTATTCATTTATTTATTTATTTTTGTTGGGTGGAATGTTTTGAAGTTTGTCTAAAAAGTTTAAGAGCTCTAGTGTTTCAAAACTTTGTAGTCAATTCATAGTTTTAATTGTCTGATCGTGTTTTGGAGTCATTGTTTTGAAACTTTGGAGTCAAAACACATTTTTTTTTTTTTTTAACCCGCCAACTCCTGTTGACGTGTATATACGTCCGAAAGTTTTGTCACTGTGACTCCCGTTGACATATATAAACACGCCGCAATTGCAAGGTCCGTCATTTGCATATTTTTCAAATTTTGTGCGTGATTTTTGGTACGTATACACGGGACACCTACCTCTACCAGATGCCAGGCAGGGACAATGCCTTACCCAGCATGACCTCCCCTCCACCGCGCCATTGTCTCAGCAATTCACCTGTTACCAGTGACCTGGCCAGTAAAGACATGTCGCGCCATGGTAAAAAATGAAAAAAAGAAGAATGACTCCCCAATCAATGACAATGTGGAGGACAAAGTTTCTGTAGCATTAGAGGAAGAAACAGTCAGAAATGATGATCAGGTAATGTCACCAAAAAAAAAGGTGAGGTATGTTGATATGTTTGGTGAGTGAAACAATGCTTATATATTACTGTATGAAAGCCAATATACTCTTGTACTACATATAAATTTGTATCAAAAAAATAAATAAATACCGTTTATGAGTGGTGTGAAATAGTTACCCCTCCCATAGAACTCGTTTTCTCTGGAGCCTGCCACATAGAAAACACAGTAAGGTAAGAGGTACTGTTACATGTATCCGGTATTTTAACCCGTACAATCCGAGACATTTTTCCAATTTTATACCCACCTAATCCCAGACCAAAAACGGAAAAAAATTTTATTGCATAAAACAATCCAAAAGGACATATAACTCAAGGAAAAGCCAAAAAAAGTACTCCTTATAGGAGAAATAAGAGCAGGATGGCTGTCCGTTGTGTTTTTAGCCCAGTTTCCCAAGCCGTGAGCAATTTTTCCCACGCAGCTGGATGGGATGAGAGAGAACGGGGGGGGGGAGGAGAATGGGGGATTCCCCTTTCTCAGTGTCCTCCATTGGGTCATATTCCTCCCCAGAATAGGCATCCAGGTCTTTCTCTTCTGAAGAATCGCCAAATGAAGGGACAGAAGGGTCCATGTGACAATTTGAACAGCCTCTTCTAGCCCAATGAGGCAGAAAAATGGCGTGATTTTTGCAACATTCTGATGCTATGATGGACAGTGGCACACTGATGTTACCCACTCACACAGAACCTAACTCAGTACTACAACTGCTTGGACACAGTGTTGCCAATACATGAAGCTACTGCTTAGGGAAAAAAAATAGCTAGATTAAAGCAGTTTGAGAGGTGCTACAGCACTCGAATTTTGCTGTCGGCACCATCACGTCGCTGGGATTAACCTAGACGTTTTGTACTGTCAGCACCATGCCGACGGCGGGATGGTAAGGGTTAAACCTCAGGTGAGCGATTTCTCTGAATTTTCGATGTTTCTCACCAAAAGTGGAGGTTTGAGCCCCCCCCCAAAAAAAAATCCAAAATCTGTCGGGATTGGGGGGGGGGGTCAGTGGTGGAAAATCAGGCAGGACAGGGCGGGTTAATATATATCCCAGTAAACTGGGACATGGGCAAGCTAACAGCCCATCAGAGATGCGTGTGTCTCAAGCGAGCTGTAAGTAACAAGGGGGAGGGTAACCCCTAACCGGTGTAAAGAGGATTTGACGGTTGCAGCAGCAGCAAAGCCCACAGCGTCAGTGAGTCAACCCCTGACCAAGCAAGTCAGTGGAGGTGAGCCAATCACAATTTGTCTGAGAACTTATGGGTGATGCTGTTAAAAAGCTCCAAATCCCGTGACCAGCAAGTTGGGAATGTTGGTTCCACTCGAAGTTCCGCAGTACCCCGACATTGAAGGCATCGGCGTTATCATTGAGGAGTTTGGAGAGGTCAGCACTGGAAGGTTGCATGGGCTTGGGCCCAAGGTCGGTGGCAGGCCCATCATGACCAGGTGGTGAGATCAAGGTGGCGGTCTGGGTGCAATAGGTGGAGGAACTGGAGTGGCCTCAGGCAGAGGGGTAGAGGCAGGAGACTGAGCAGCTGGTTTGAGGTGCACCAAACTCTCAACAGCAGATGTAGAAACCGAGGAGGGAGGGGCCCCAGCATCCAGATGGACTGAAGGGACAGGAGAGGCAGCCCGTTCCCCCTTGGCTGCTGACAGCGGAGGGTGGACCTCAATGACGGTTAAGCCGATTTCCAATTTTATGTCCATAGATGGTGCCAGGTGGGTGACCGAAATAGTGACAGTCACTCCGTTAAGGGGAGCATCCAGCTGCAGCTGCTTCCATGGTGTACTGCAGGGACGTGGTGGCTGCTGCTGCCGGACCTGACACTTCTGACGAGGGGCCGAACATGCATCACTGGCAAAGCTCTAAGGGATGGCAAGGCGTGGAAGCCTGTTCTCCTAAAAAACTTGAGGGAGGAGAATGTGCAAAACCACCTTGACACCCCCACAAAAAACTTCTGCTGTTGCGATGCACATCACAACGATGATGTTTATCTCCCCAAAGAACCCAGGACCTTTAGGCTGGTGCCTTCAGGCCGTGGGGTGCCACTGCATGAGCAGAGCCCTGCACGGGAACACCCCCTGGCTCAATGATATCCCTAGCTTCAGGACCCTTGGGTGACTGATGGAGACGACCCTCCACTGTATCATCCTTGCCTAGAAAGTGCTGGAGGTGCCGTGAGTTTGGGGCAACGATCCCAAGGCTGTGGATAAAAACATCAACACCAGTGTCCTGGTGCCTGATGAAACCGTACCGAGCCTTCACGTTGAGCTGAGTCACGGTCCCCATGATTTTCTCGGCTCTCGGCGGCTCCAATCTGCTGCAGGATGCCCCCCCTCATTGGGTCAAAGGCATGAGCAGAAGTGGTGGTGGTGGTTGCTTGCTGGTTCGGCATAGTGGCGACTGGCCTTGCCAAGCAGTGGACTGGGGAATGACAGTTTTAATTGTCTAATTTTTTTTTTTTTTTTTCATGGGAGGGGGATTTATCATTGATGTATTACTAGAGTCAAGTAGTTTGTGTTTTGGCTGGTTGAATATTGGAAGCTTCTTTGTTTCAAATGTTTGGAGTCGAAATTTAGTATAAGGTGTTTAGCTGCTTGAATTTATGGGGGATGTCATGTTTGAAAAGCCTGGAATTGAATCATAGGCTTAATTGTCTGAGTAAAAATTTTTAATTGTCATGTCTAAAAGGTTCAGAGTTGTATCTTAAGCTTAGTTGTCAGGGTAACAATCGTGGGTTGTCATCTTTCAAAGGCTTGGGGTCAAACCATAATTTTAGGTGTTTGGCTGCTCAGACTTTGGGAGATGTCGTTTTTCAGCAGTTAAAAGACGAACCTATAGCTTATTTGTCTGAACAAGAATTTTGGGTTGCCATATTCTGAAGCTGAATCAGAAACTTAGTTGTGTGGACAAAAATTTTGGGCTGCCATGTACTGGACTTGATTCTTAAATCTAGTCGTCCAGGTAAAACTGGTTTGAAGGAGGTTAATATTGACATTCACTGAATTTACTCCCCCCCCCCATTACTGTGCGAGGGAGGGGGGGGGGGCTTTGAAGATGTTAATTGGGACTTGATGTGTGTGTGGGGAGGGGGGCAGAGCAGGGTACCTTAATGAACTCAACAATGTGTGGAAGTTTGGTTACATGGTGGATGCCGCACTTGTGTCTCCACTCTGCTCTGCTTTCTCCCCTCTCCCTGGCTCTCTGTCATTGCTTCAACTAATTTTGCAATGCTCTTTTCTTCCCCTGTTGCTTCATCCTTCCTTTTCTCCTATTCTCTCTAGCCCATCTTTGGCTTTAGAGGAGAATTTTCCACCTTCATCAAAATTCTCATCAATAACCCATAGTAAGTTGCAGCAGGGAGAAATGGGTGTGCCCATGGGTTATTGGTTTGGCCAGTTGTTCATCTTCTGGAGTAATTTTGAACCTTATCTGCCTCTGCCTCCCGATCCTATCTTCTTTCTTCAGCTTCCCCGTCCACTCCTCATACTGCCTTCTGGACCACCTTTCTTTTTTGGCCCCAGCCTGGTTTCAGTATTTTTACATCATTTCCTAAGTAGATGACCTCTCACTTCACCTCTCACTGTTACAACAGTTAGGCTTAAATATTACATTCTCTGTATGCCCCAATGGCTCTCGATTCCTCAAAGTACAAAATACAACTCAAGCAAAAAAGGCACATCTATAGTTGATCCTTCAGACAATCCGATTGTAGTCTTTCCAGATGCACAATTAAATTCAGCCACAGGCACTGTCCATCTTCCCTGTTTCTTTTCTTTTGACAACAGAAACTTTATTGACTGCTCAGAAGATATCAGACTCGTTCTTTCTGAACAAAACAGCGAAATTCTTTCAGTTCAGTGTTACACAATCCCTCCTTGAGGAGGCCACCAAAAACCAGCCAACATTGCGAGGACTATTGAAATCTCGAGTTCCCTCTGTTATCAAAGGCACAGTCCTCTCTGTTAAAGTATATGTTCCTCCCCTTTGTCAATGCACTTCCTGCTGGCGTCTTGACCATCCAGCAAAATACTACCAAATACAGGCTGTTTGCTCCAACTGTTTACAAGCTGGACAGTCTGTGTCCACATGTGTATCGACCTTCCTGTCCCGTCCAAGCTGTGGGGGGCACAATACAGCCTCCTACTGAAAACGCCCTTCTTATACTTTTTAGGCTGAAGTGTCCCGTATCCGATGGAAACCAGAGCTTCCCCTCCGAGAGTCCCGTCGACAAGCACACCGCTTGGGGCACTTCCCTGGCATCTCACATGCAAGCGTGGCCCGACCCACTCCTTTATCACAGGTTTCCAACCCATCCAGTGTCTGTTCTTCTGTACTATCGTAGGCAAAAGTCTGCCGACAGTCCTCTACTAGCAGAATGTTTCAGACCCCGACACACAGATCTCTCTCTCTCTATGCCAAGCTGGGGAAAAGGTAGAGCAGCGAGGGAGAAGGTGGCAGTAGAAAGGAACGGCAACACGTGAAAATGATATAACACACGGGGAAACTATTAATCAAGAGCTAACAGAACCTTAAAGACAGAGAAAGCTATATGTTTCAAACCCCGACACACAGATGTCACTCTCTATGCCAGGTAGGGGGAAGAGGGAGAGCAGAGAGAGAGAGGGTGCTAGTAGAAAGTAACGACAACACTAGAAATAATATAACAGACCGGGAAGCTATTAATAAACAGCCAAGAGAACTTACAGATAGGGAAGGCAATATTCAGTGTTTTGACGTAAGAAAGATGGCGAAGACAATAATTAGCGTTAGTTATTAGGAGAGAGAGAGAGAGACAGAGAGAGAGAGAGAGAGACAGACAGAGAGAGAGAGAGAGAGAGAGGCTTATTAGGTAGTTTGAGAAATGATCATAAGATTATGGGTGTAAGAAAGGTAGGAAGACATAGGAATTGTGACAAAAGGAAAAACGATTTAATATTGCGTATATACAGTGAATAAATCAGTTAATGGTTATTAATATACGGACACTTGTGATCATATGTGGCCAGCAGAAACTTCCTGCAGTCTTTACGTTAACTTATATACTGTAGATATTCAGCATCTGACTATTGGAAACGTAGTTCGCGGCTCAGTTACCGTATTATGGGTGCTTACATGACTTACTGTATGGAAGGGTTTAATTGTCGTGCAATTATGATCAGTTACACAAAATCCACTTTGATACCTGCACCTTGTTTTCTTTCTCTTCCTGTAATGTACTAAGTAACGTATTAATATGTTTGACATTCACACCAATGGCATTTTGTAGGCTGGCATTCATTTAGTAATTCTGTAACTAAGTTTAGAAACTGATTAAAAATAGGACTAGTTGTGGCTTATTCTCAGGGACCTGGAACTACTTTCAACTTGCCAGGGTCACAGAAATGCTGAGTCACTTCAGTGTTGGTTCCTTATTGCCCAATATGGGTAAAGTGCACAACACAAAAGTGAAATGGGGTATTACTCCTCAACAACACAGAGAGTCCTAACAGCACGAGTGGTGGGTCCCGACTGACGCCAGCTTGAGGCAGCAGTGCTGCCTTTCGGCAGGGTAGCCAGCTCGTTGAAAATACAACCCACATTATTACACACTTACAATATATACAATATCCCACACCTCCCTCCCCCATATATCCATTGCGAAATCTCAAAGGGTTTGGTTGGGGTGTCATCAGATAGTGGCTCCTGTTGCTGGCTGGACTGGAGTACTTGGCACGGCCCACATACGTGGACAGTGTTGATGATGTCTGCATTTATGCCAGGCCGGTAGACAGTCTGCCTCGCATGTCTCTTGGTGGCCTGTGCCCCACGATGGATGTCGTGGAGGCGGACTAAGTTGGTGCAGCGTAGGACTGTGGGAACAACAACAGATTCCCTGTGAAGCACAAGGTCTCTATCACTGTAAAGAACCTCTCTTATCTTCCAATACGGAAGCAGTATTATGTAGAGGATGTAGCAGTGATGAGGGAAGCCGTTTTTCATGCACTCTACGAACCTTGTGTAGGAAGGCCGTCTCGAGCTGCATTCTGGAAGTCCTCCATAAGTTTGCCATCAGAGGAAGGTTCCTGGAATCGAGAACTGGCTAGGGAGCACACTGCCTGAAGCATGACAACTGTCCTGATGGAGATACTTGTCTCTGTGCAGAGCATGTCATGCTCATGGCTGGGATGACCGAGGGGGTAATGGGAGAGGGCAACTGAAAAGCAGAGCTGTTTACCTGTTTGCCATTTCACTGTAAACTGGTATGGTGAGAGCTTCTCCTTCAGATGCTGGAGGCAGGGATTCTCTATCGCATCCAATGAGTAATGTTTGAGGATTGGTATGAGTGGACAATTGTCAGTGATAAGTTCAAAATGTTGAAGTCCTGTTAAGTAAAACTTGGACTTTGATGTAGCCCAAGCCACAATCAATAGTTCCAAATCAGTTGTGGTGTAACGCATTCGTTGGGAATCTGGAAACACACTGGACAAGTCTGAATTATCCTCCACTATGGTCCTGCAACAAGGCATAGCCGATGCCGTGGAGGTGGGATGAGTCAGTCTGCAAGACAGTATGTAACGCTGGGTCAAACGTTGCTAAAATAGGTGGACTTGAGAGGGCTTCCTTAACGTTCTTGCATGCCTCATCATGATCTGAGGTCCACAGGAATGTCCGCTTGGGGCTCATTAGGGAGAGCAAGGGCTGTGTGGCTGCTGAGATGTCTGGGCAGAATTTGCCAACTGGTTCACAAGGCCCATAAAAGCCCTCACGTCTGTTAGGTTGGTAGGAGTGGCAAAGTTTTCTATGGCCTTGATCTTTTCTGGATCAGCTGCTATGCCATCCTCGGGGATATATCCACGGAAAGATACTGCAGGTGTGGCAGAAATAAACTTGTCTGCATTGAGTGTGATACCATGTTTTCAGTAGCTGGATAGCACATCATGGATGCGACGTAAGTGAGTGAAGTAGTCAATGTCATACAGGAAAACAACATCAGCGACCTTCATACACTTTGTCACACCTTGTAATGTAACATCTTCTTGGAGACAGAAGGCATCTCCTGTTGCAGCAAAACCAATAGGGCCATGACAATATCTGAAACAGCTGTACGGTGTGATGAATGTGGTCAGTGACTGGTCCTCCTCAGCAAGCATGATTTGCCTGTAGTCGGAGAGGGCATCAATCATCATATAGAAGAGTGCGTTTGGGTCCACACTGTGGATGGCAGCTTAGGGAGTGAGCAAGGAATGCACTGGATGTGACACTTGACTGTTCAGCTTGGACAGGTCGGTGGTGATCCTCACAGCACCGTTGGGTTTGGTAACAGCTACAAGGGGATGGCACCATGCAGGTGGATCATCACCTGCAGGAGTAATGATGCCTTGGGCTACCATAGAGTCCAGCTCTTATTTCACTGACTCTCAGAAGGCAAGGGGGATCAGATGAGGAGTATGTATGGCAAAAGACTTTGCACCTCCCTTTAGGTGGATCTTCATGGGTAGGCCAACCATTTTCCTGAGTTGCTTATTCTTCAAGTCCTTTTTGGTCATAAGTACATCACTGAACTTCATCATGAACTATTCCTTAGCCTATGAGGGGCTAGTGTTGCTGTTGAGAGGTAGTGATGGTGACATGGTGAGGGGTTGGCCAGTGTCAGGGTCGACCACAAGTGTATGTCTAACAGCTGGGCCACTCTCGTTGCTTCTGACATCATGCAACCTGTTGGCATGTTTCACCTCGAGGATTGGCATTGGAAACTCCTATGAGATGACTGCCATCACGGTAGGACAGCAAAGGAGTCAGTATGCCTTTATGGACATCCATCCATGCTGTGGTTGTCTTTCTGACAAATGTAATGTTTGCTTTGAATGTGCCAAGGGCTGGAGCCATCTCTGACCATCAGCTGTAAAGCATTTAGCCTTGGGTGGTGGCTTGAGATCATGCTTGGACAGGCCTAGGTGCTGCAAGTGATTCAAGCCTATGACTGTGGCATCAGTGCCAGTGTCGGTGAGAATTTGTAATTGTCCTGACATCTTGCCATAGGTGATGGTGATGGTGATTGGCTGAGGACACTCAGCTCTGGTGCACGAGGTGGAGCTCACTCTCCGGATGTGGCTCAGGTGCTGATCATGAGTGTGTGGACCACTACTGGGGGACTGAGTGTATCCTGTGCTAGTGTGTGAGGGCTGCCTATCTCACTGCTGTTGAGGTTTGGGCTTGGAAACATGGCAACACTTGTTGTAGTGGCCACCTTGACCACATATTTTGCAGGTAACACTGTTGGCTGGGCACCTAAGTCCTGGACCAATGTCCCTTGTGTTCACAATTGTGACATAATGACTCTGTAGCTAAGCATGGTTGTGCCTCGTGTAACTGGCAGCAGTTGGTGCAAAGGGGTGTCTGGTGTCATTGCCATGGGTGGGCCAGTGTTAACGTTGTAGGTCTTCATTTTGTCCATCTTGGACTCAGAGGTGGTCCTTACTGCAGTAGGGGGAGATGTTATTGCTGACGTGGTGTTTCTTGTAGCATCGTAAGTATAATGATCCTGTACCACCTTATCCAGTGAGCTGGTAGAGACGAGTTCCATTAGGCGTTGGACTAATTTGCTCTCTCGTACTCGCATCAGATTCACTTGCTTGAGCTGAGTCTCTTTGGTCTCAGCAAATCTTGACAGCTTCGGCTGCATTCTAAGAGCCTAACACAGAAGTAATTAACCTTTTCGCACATGGTAAGTTTTAAACACATCACCTTTCTCCCCATCCACCCGCGCCTGCTGCGTGCTCCAAAAAAGCGTATTCTCGCCTTATTTTCACCAACCAAAGATATTTATTTTGCCACAAAACTCACATATTCCTATTCGTCGATGTTTGTTCTACACCATAAGCAAAAAAATAAAGACACACACACACACAATAAAAACACACTGCACGTATTTTAGGGCAGTATGAATAAACATTCAGGAACATTCATTTCACTTGCCAACATCTTAACTCGAATGTTTACAAATCTATCTCTACATGTTATACATCATTGGAAATAGAATTTTATTAGCTTTTGAATGGGATCGTTGGCATTTTGATACAAGGTATTTTTTCAAATAATAAGCAAAAAAGTAAAACCTATTTCCAACAGACAACAGAGTTTATATTCGAGGAGCTTTACCTAGAAACTTTTCTTGGGCGTGTTGTGTTTTTATTTCATCATCTTATGCAGAATTTCATGGGCTTTCATTTGAGACCAGAACGGTTCTCCTACGCCTCACAGTTCTCGAGAAAAGTGCAGAAAACTACAGTGTACCCACCCGCATGCTGAACCGCCGTTAGCCGCGGTCACTAACGTTATTTTCCCATAGCGCACAAACATTTTTATGCTTGCTAGGTATGATTATTTGGGTTTTATTCCCACTACTATTATAAAATTGCATCTGTATTTTTTTTAGTCCTCTCTGAAACCACACATGAACACTACACCTGATGCTAGCAACTGACTCTGAAGCTGAACTTATTTCCCTGTCATTTGTGTTGTTGTGAAGAACACTATATATGTATGTATAAATATACTGACATAAAGATAGGTAAAAAGATAAACAGAAAAAGAAAATCACTTACTTCTCCAGTGGCGATGCTCTTTCTGCAGGACCAGATGGTTTTGGACGTGAGGAGTTTTGTACTGTGTGTGTGTGTGTGTGTGTGTGTGTGTGTGTGTGTGTGTGTGTGTGTGTGTGTTCTTACCTAATTGTTCTTAACTAATTGTATCTTTACAGGAATGAGTCAAGCTCGTACTGTCCCGTGTCTTAAACCATATTTATCGTACATATCCTTAAATTTGTGAATTGTTCTGGCACACACTATTTCATTCGATAGTGCATTCCATTGATCAATTGCTCTGTTTGGGAAACTGAATTTCCTTACGTCTTTATCACCTCTCTTCTTATGCAATTTTTTGCAGTGTCCTCTTGCTGATGCTTCTCCATATGTTCAGTAATCATTTATGTCTATTTTCTCCTTCCCTGATATGCACTTATATAGCATTATCATGTCACCTCTTTTTCTTCTCTCCTGTAGTGTTTGTAGATTCAGTTTATTTTGTCTTTCTTCGTAGCTTAGGTCCCTTAAGCTTGGTATCCATCTTGTAGCGGCCCTTTGAACTTTTTCAATCTTGTCTATGTGTTTTTTGAGATGAGGACTCAAGACTCCTGATGCATATTCCAGGGTTGGTCTAATGAATGATGTTATTATCCTTCTTAGCATGTCTTCATTTATGTATGTGAATGCTATTCTCATATTTGCAAGCAGTGTATACATGTTCCGTACCTTCTCGCTGATGTGGTCAGCCGGAGATAGTCTGTTATTGATAATCACACCTAGGTCTTTCTCTCTTTCTGATGTGTATAGGGTTTTATTTCCTAACTTATAATCCCAATCAGGTCTTTTTCCACTTTTACCAAACTTGATTACATGACACTTGTCCACATTGAATTCCATTTGCCATGTACTACTCCATTCATGAAGTTTATTTAATTCTTCTTGTAGCTCTTTACAAGAGTCTGTGTTAGTAATTCTCCTTTGTATTTTTGCATCATCTGCAAATATTTTCAAATAGCTCTCATTTCCAGTGTTACTGTTTATATCATTTATATACACTAAAAACATGATTGGTGCCAGCACTGAAACCTGTGGTACTCCACTAGTCACTTCTTTCCATGATCAGTAGTTTCCTCTTAGTACTGTTCTCATTTCTCTTTTTATGAGAAAGTCTTGCATCCAACAAAACAGTTTACCTCGAATTCCTCCTTGATGGTACAGTTTCCATAAAAGTCTTTGGTGTGGTATTGTGTCAAAAGCTTTCTTGAAATCTAAATAGATACTGTCCACCCATCCTTCTCTTTCCTGTAATGTGTTTGTTACTCTGTCATAGTTGCTCAACTGATTAGTAACACATGATTTTCCTTTTCTGAAACCAAACTGTCTTTCTGTTATCATACTGTGTTCTTCTAGATGATTTACCCAAGCTTTTCTTATAAGCTTTTCCAATACCTTGCTTACAACACTGGTCAGTGATACTGGTCGGTAGTTGAGTGGATTTTGTCTATTTCCTTTCTTGAATAAGGGGACAATATTTGCTTTTTCCAAATATCAGGTAGTTTACCTTGACTCAAGGATCTCTTGAAAATTAAAAATAATGGTTTACTCAACTCCTTTGCACATTCTCATAGTACCCAACATGAAATTTCATCAGGACCACTTGCTTTTCCTCTGTCTAATCTACTTAACTCCTCCTGTATTACTTTTTCTGCTATTTGTATATCTGGTAGTATGTGTGGACATGCATGTTCCACATAGTCCCTCTCAAAAATTTTTTCTTCTGTAAAAACTAATTGGAAATTCTTATTTAGTGCTTCACAAATATCTTTCTCTTGTGTATAAGTGATTCCCTCATCCGTAATGGATTGTATTATATCTTTTACTTTGGTTTTGCTTCTGATGTAGCTGTAAAACAGCTTTGGTTGATCACTACTTTTATTTATTATATCCTCCTCAAACTGTTTTTGGGCTTCCCTCCTTATTCTTGTATAATCGTTTCTTGCCTGTTTGTAATTATTATACGCCCTTTCACTATTGTGTCTTCTATATCTGTTCCACAACAAATCTCTTCTTTCTTTTGATTTTTACATTCTGTATTGAACCATTTCTGTATTTTCTTATCTGCTTCTTTGTGCTGTGGGATGTACTTCTAGACTCCTATTTCATAAAATTCACAGAATTTTTTATATACAGCATTTAAATCTTGTCCTCTAAGCTCATTTTCCCAATCAACTTCTAAGAAATACTTCTTTAGGTTTTGATAATTTCCCTTTTTATAGTTTAGGCTCTTTTTGTAACTGTCATTGCTGTTAACTATGTCATATGCTATCCTAAAGTTATAATTTAGTACTGCATGATCGCTTTTGCCGAGTGGAGGGTGATATATTAAACTGTCAATATCATTTTCTTGCCTAGTAAATATTACAGTAGATCTAGCACTGAAGGTACATCAAGTCCTCTTTTTCTGGTGGTTTTCCTCACATGTTGCGTTAGGAAAAACTCATGCACGAGATCCAGGAGCTTTTGGTCCCAACAGCTTTCTTGGCTAATTATATCTAGAGTATTCCAATTTATATTTGTATTAAAATCCCCAGTTAGTATAATTCTTTCCGATTTCTCTTCCATTTTATGTAGTAATGATCTTAAACTCTGAACTGTACTCTCTGCCAGGTCCTCATATTCATCTCTTTCCCATGTGTTTGATCTGGGTGGCATGTACAAATTGGCTACAATTACTTTCCCTTCAGATGTGTTGATCTCTACTGCAATCAGTTCTTCTTGTGATGGTATATCTAGTTTTATTTCATTGACTTCAAGATTTTTCTTAGTTAATATTATAATTCCTCCTCCTTTTTTTTAAATTTCTGCCTCTTCTCCATATATTGTATTCCTCTAAGTTTAGTATGTCATTGGATATCCTTGGTGTTATTTTTGTTTCAGTTAGGCATATTATTTATGGTTCATTTTCTCTGACATAATCATTCATCTCTAGTAATTTAGATACCATTCCATCCACATTTGAGTACATCAACTTTATCATCTTGTTTATATACTTGTCATGACATGGTTTTACTACCTTCCTCCTTTTTATTCCAGCCTGTTTATGTACCACTTTCGTACCTGCAATCCTATTACTTTGTAAAAAAAAATTCTTCTCCTCTTCTGATCTTCCCTCATTTTTTTTTTAGTATCTCCTCCACAGTGTTTACACTCTGGGAAAGTCACCTTTAGAGGTCTTGTCCTGCTTTTCTCGTATTTCCCTAACCTTTTGTGTTCCTCTATGTCTTTACTACAGATTTCCTCTGATACTTCTTTCAGTAAGCTCATTACATTTGCCATCTCCTTTTTGTCTCTTGTGATCTTGTTTTTTACTTCTTCCTCTTCTATACCAGTGATTACTATAGATTTGTTTATATCTACTGAATCTCTGACTAACTTTGGATTGTTTTGGATTATTCTTTTCACTTCCTGTTTAATGCTTTCTTCCTTCACCCTTGTTTCTAAGTCTCTCTTTACTTTCACCATTTCAGCATACGTGGTTTCCACATCATTTTTGTAGCTTTGCACAGATTCATTCACCTGTGTTATCTTCTCCTCAGTATCACTACTCTGGTCTATAAGACTGCTTACTTGCCTAATTGTCTCTGTGTCATTTTTGAACTCTTCCATAACACTCTCGTGATTGACTACTGTACTTGCCATTTCACTCATTTTCTTCCTAAGTGTACTCAGTTCCACTGTTTTAGTGTGTGTGTGTGTGTGTGTGTGTGTGTTCTCCACTAGTGAAGGTATTGCTCGGCATGGTACCTCTCAAAACAGTCACCCATACAAAGCGTCACATCACATACAGGACACATGTTCCTTGTGTCCCTCCTCACCCCTAACCTGGAACACAAGGTACACCTGAGCCTCTTCCCTTTGGGGATCCTTGCCCAGAGGTGGCCCAGAGTGCTGTCCAACCTGATGTCATCGTCTATCACACAGCAACGCTTGATTGGATGCCCTGGTGCTCAGTGGTCCTGTCATGAAGGAGTGGTGGCTGCAGGCCCAGGCATGGGTTCTCCCAACGGACCAGCAACTGGAGTAGGCAGCGGTGCTGGCACTCCTGCAGGTGGTGCTGGTGGCGGTGCTGGCACCAGTGGTGGTCCTCCTGCAGGCAGTGCTGGTGCTCCTGGCGGTTGCACCTGTCCTAGGGCTGGTGCCTGTGCCTGCTGGGCACCAGGGCTCGGTGATGCTGGCTGTCGGGTTGAAAGGTCTGAGGCATGGTGGATTACGTGTCCAGACGTGGGCCAATCCTTTTCATGGAAATGCAGAAGATCGTAGATGATCTGCTCCACAAATTCAAGTAGAGTTACTGTCCCGCATCTGTACTTTTTGTACAAGGCGAATGCATTGAAGAGTGCCATGTAGACTAAGTAGAATGTGATCTTCTTTGTCTACTTGACTGTTCGCTGTTGGATGGGGTAGGACTGGACCATCTGATCGAAATGATCCACCCCACCCATGTACCTATTGTAGTCCTCCACAACAATGGGTTTGTTGACAGCCTTCTCCACATAGGTTGTCCGCCTGTCATGACCCCACAGCTTCCCTTGAACCCTCTTGGGAATGTAGTAGTTGTCCATGAACAACTTATAGCCCTGGTCCTTCAACGATTCCATGAGGCCCCACACAGTGTTCTCAAGGATCCGCTGCACCCCTATGCAGACCTTGAGGTTCCAGATGTAGCCCAAGGATGACTCTTCCACCATGTAGAGCTTGATGGCATACTTGGTGGGCTTCTGGGGGATGTAGACGCAGAAGGACAGCCTGCCCTTCCACCCCAGAGAGCCCTCATCGAGGCTGAGATGCTCCTTGGGTTGGCACTTGGACAGGAACTGCTGAAGGAGGTACTCCATGACTGTGCGAATGCAGATGAGCTGATCTTGGTTGTCTCGGGGTATGGCGGACGAGTTGAAGGTGTGAAAATGCTTCAGGATGACAGTGAAGTGCCTTCCACTCATCGTCCACTGGAACCTTGGGTAGTCGTGCAACTCAGAACTCCTCCAGTAGTGTCTAATGGTGGGCATGAGCACGATCCCCATGAACAGGTATAATCCCAGGAACTTGGACATCTCTTCTTCATTGCAGGAGAACCAGGCATCCAACTGAGTCCCCAGGAATGTGGCATACCAGTTGGATGACAGTGGCGGTGGGTCGGCCTGCCGACACCCTTCAGCCTGTCCTCCAATCCTTTGGACGTCCCCTGTGTCCAAGCAGCGGACCACGGCGCCCTCATCTAGGAGGGGACGCCTTGGACGAGGACAAGGATGAGACAGAGGGCTCTGGGGACACCATTCTCCTCAGCCTGTCTGGCAAGGATGTCACCGTAGCATCCTGGACAGCAGACACGGGTGGAGGGGCCACGGTCACATATGATGGCTCAGGCTCCAGTGACACTAGCTCGTCCAAACGGGCAGAGGGGCCTGGAGATGGAAAGTTGACAAAGACAGCGCTGGGACCGGCAGGTCCTAGAGATGGAGATTGTTCTGCAGTGAGTCCTGCTGCCAATGATGGTGTTGTTTCCCATGGTGGAAGGCAGCGGGGCAGCTCCACTTGCTGGCTGGAAGGCAGGAGCTCAATCCACTTCTCCACCCCAGACCGGTCGCTTTCACTGTCGTTCTCCAACTCAGTCTCGTCAAGGAGCCTTTTCCACTGCTCTGGTGCCAACCCTCGTTTCATCATTGCAATGGACTATGATGTCGTTGCCAGCCAACTGGAGAATGAACTGCTGTGCTAGGGTTGTGAGCTGAAATAAAGCAATCAAGATATTGTATTCACAGCCAGCCAAGAACTTTGCTCAACACTGGCACAACGCAAGGATTCATGATATACATGTATGTCCTTAAAAAACATCGTCTGCTACACTTGACTTAGCGCACAGGTAGGGACTACCTACGTGACATACGGAACATGTGCATGTACTATTAGTGGTGAAATATACTGTGTTTCTCATAAAGTGATAGGTTTGGTTAGGTCTCATGTGAAAAAAAAAAAAAAACACGAATACAGTGCAGTGTGTTCCCGTAAGAAAAAATATTGTCCGCTGCACCTGAGTTACCGTACAGGTAGTGGCCACCAAGGTGACCTACGGAACACGTGCATGTACTTTAGTGGTGAAATATACTGTGTTTCTCATAAAGTGATAAATTTGGTTGTCTCATGTGGGGAAAAAAAAAAAACGTAAACAGTGCAGCATGTTCTCGTAAGAAAAGTATCGTCACCTACGCCTGAGTTAGCGCAAAGGCTGCAAAATCCAACGTGACATACGGAACACGTGCAGGTACTTTTAGTGGTGAAATCTAGTGTTTCTCATAAAGTGATAGATTTGGTTATGTGTATTGTGAAAAGAAAATGAAAGAGTGAACCACATGATCGTAAGAAAAATATCGCCTCCTACCCCTGAGTTAGTGCAAAGGTAGCGAAATCCAGTGTGACCTACAGAGCACGTGCATGTACTTCAAGGTGAAGTGTTTCTCAAACAGTGATAGATTTCGTGATGTCACATGTGAAAAAAAAAAAAAAAACACGTAAACAGGGCAGCGTGTTCTCGTAAGAAAAATATCGTCTCCTACACCTGAGTTATTGAAAAGGTAGCAAAATCCAACGTGACATACGGAACACGTGCATGTACTTTTTAGTTGTGAAATGTACTGTGTTTCTCATAAATTGAAATAATGGGTTATGTCTCATGTGAAGACAACACGAAAACAGAGCACAGCGTGCTCGTAGCAAACTCTTGCACAAGACAGGTAGCACTACCTTTGCGCTAAGTCAGGTCTAGCAGACAATGTTTTTCTTACGAGACCACGCTGCACTGTTTATGTTATGCAGCGTGTTCTGGGTCCCAACCTGTCCGTTCCAGACACGGTGCAGTTCTGGGTTCATTGTTCCCGACCGAGTCAGTATCAGCAAGGAAGGGAAAACACAAACACCACGGGTCAAAGGCACACTTATATATTACCAAAAGACAAAATACACGCAACGTTCTATGAGCAAAACAGAGGAGTTACAGTGACTTATAATAGTGATTTTAACAATAGCTCTCTACCTAGCCCAGCAAATCTGACCTTTACACGGAGTTACACCTTTCTGATGTAGGGTAATATCCACACAGTGTCACAGACAATATACAGATATGTCAGGCAGATGAAGTGCAGTGTACACAGACAATACAGTTCAGTCTATCCAATGGGTCACGTAACACAATATATATATATATATATATATATATATATATATATATATATATATATATATATATATATATATATATATATATATATATATATATATATATATATATATATATATATATATATATATATATATATATATATATATATATATATATATATATATATATATATATATATATATATATATATATATATATATATATATATATATATATATATATATATATATATATATATATATATATATATATATATATATATATATATATATATATATATATATATACATCCAGATCCTTAACTCTAGGTATCCGCATGACATGTACGAGGTCCTAGCTCAGTGGTTCTCAACTAGTTTCAGGCCATGGACCACCAGCCCAATTAAAAAAGATATCGTGAACCATTTCGTTTTTGAGTAATGATAAATAAAGTATTGATAACAAACATTTTGGTTAGAAATATATTTCTTACAAACAGAATTTCGAGAAATGATATAAAGTAGTAGACAGCTGACATTTTGGTGTGAAATATATTTCATCCAAACATAATATCCAGGAATTACATGAATACTTCTATAACATTTTGCTGGGAAATTTATTTCTAACAAACAGAATTTTGAAATTATGTAGGAGTATACAACTAACATTTTCTTTGCAACTAGCCTTTTGGATTCTCTTCTCACTGACAAGCTTTTCAGTGTTAGGAGTGGTACTTGATAATGCACAATGAATATCGCTTTCCACTGCAAGCTGATTCCTCTGTTTGGACTTAATGTGCAACAAATATGAAAATCTGCTCTCACACATGGAAATTTGATGCAAATGGCAGAAGACATCTGACCGCATGTGTTGACAGATTAGTGTAAGTACCAATCATACTGGAATAATCAATAAGAATAATACAATAAAATGAATAGCCAATTATTTATTTTGATAATTTTCTTCGTGTTGAAACTTCAAGAAATTTATAAATATATGCACCAATCTCCAGTTTATTACCAAATATAGTGAACGTCCTTTGGACCACTCAAAAAATCATCATGGAACACCAGTTGAGAACCACTGTCCTAGCTAACATAATGTATCCGTGTGACAGGGACGATACCTTAGCTAGTCTTAGTCTATACACACATTACCTGGGTCGAGAATATACAACGTCTTACGCTGATCACCAGGGGGGGGAGGGAGTTAATGAGTCAAGGGAGGGTGGGCTCCGTAAGGACAGGGGCTGGGGATGGGTGCGTGACACGTAGGAAGGTATATATCCTGACCCTAAGTTAGATATTCGCGGAACATGTACGAGGTCCTAGCTAATATAATGTATCTGCATGACATAGACGAAACCCTAGCTAACCTTAGGTTACACAAGCTCTACACAGGACCGGCATATATAGTGTCTTACTCTGACCACCAGGGGGGACGGGGGGTAGTGAGTCTAGGGAGGGTGTGTTCACGTGGGGATGGGGATTGAGGGCCTGGGGAGGGAAGAGAGAATACATAGGGGAGGATTACACTGATGTCTGCTGTTCTGTGGGAGTGACACTGGGGAGAGTTTGTCACTGCAGGGAAACCGGCCTGTATAAGAGGGATGTCGAGCACTCTGCTGGATAGTATCACGAGTGATAGATTTCACTATGGTACACAGGGGGGGGATCACACTGGGGAGGGTTGGTCAATCCTGGGGAAGCGTCAGCACGGCCTCGAAGGGGGTGGGGAGTGACACTGGGGAAGGGGTCAGGCCGCACTGGGGAAGTACACAAACAAAAAGTCTATTACTCACGACTCTGGTGGAGGGGAGGACAGAGACCACGGGATATCAGGGACTAAGCCAGGAGATTCAGGTGTCAGCCAGGCATGGGAGGTGGGCCGCCCGGTGAGTAGTACAGGGGCAGGTCGTCCGTGGGGTCACCACTAGTCCTCGAGGAGTGGGCAGGTGGTGTAGTTGGCGGCTCCCTAGCCGCTACAGCCCGGCAGGAGGTCAGGCTCTCCGGGCTAGGGCTGAAGAGGGCCAGGAGGTGCGCTGGCCCTTAGTCATCATTGGGGTCCTGGAGGAGGATCAGGGGAGGCCCGGGGTTGGGGTCGGGTGTGGAGAGGGCGGCGTCCTGGGTGAGCCGCTGCTGCGTCCTGTAGGGGCAGCCATCAGGGAGGGACTGTGGCCGCCATCATTGGGAGAGCCTTGACTGCTGCAACAGGCACCGGGAGAGGCCTGCCGACTCCGGGGGCTGTGGTCTCGCCATCGAGAGGGGGCTGACAGGGGTGAGCTACGGCCTTTTTCCCAGGGAGAGTCCGGCAACGCCGTGGGCTGCAAAGACAGGACACCGGCCCTCGGGGAAGTCACGCCTGCTCTGGTCTCTGGTGGGGTCCCTTAAAAAGAGCAGGAGTTGCCCTATCGTGTCGAGGGGCTGGGAGAGGGGCACCTCACTTCACCCCCAAGATGGTGGTCAGGGCAGGAGGCACCTTCCTCTACAGGAGTCTGGGTATGGTCTGAGGGGGCGCAGCCAGGGGCCGGCCCTCTGGATGCTACAGACCATGACGGCGGGGAGTAGGCACCCAATGGATATATCCGGCTATCACCACAGCTCTGATGGATGCAGCACTCCGGCCGTTGTTCTGGTGGCAGGGAGAGGGTGCCTGAAAAATACGCCCGGCTATTGCCACAGCTCCAATGGAGGCTGCTCTCCCACCGAGGTTTTGGGGGTAGGGAGAAGGCACCCAATGGTTACGCCTGGCTATGGCCACAGCTCCGATGGAGGCTACTCTCCAGCCATTGTTTTGGGGGCAGGGAGAAGGCGCCCGATGGATACGCCCGGTTACTGCCACAGCTCTGACGGAGGCTGCTCTCTGGCCTTTGGGTCTGGGACTCCTGTCCTGGAGACAGCACTGGTAGACTGCGATGTCACTTCCGCTGCTCCTTAGTGGGGATAGCAGCCCTTGAGCCTTCTCCTGAGTCCTCTATCAAAAAGGAGGCCGATCCAGGGGACTCGGTGTCCGAGGGTCTGCTTGGGATCTTGTCAATACAAGTCCCACCCCGATTCTGGCGAGCTTTCCCCCTGCCGGAGTGAAGTGTGCTTTCCTGCACGCTGCCAGGTGGTCTGGCTGTGGAGAAGAGGGGCGTCAGGGCATGAGGGACATAGGACTCTTTCGCCTGGAAGGCATGACAGGTGAGCCAGCCTCCCTGTCATCTCCTAGTGGGGTGGGTATCGCCCCCCCATACTCTCCTCCTGGGGTGGTGGTGTCCGGATCACCCCGCCGCACGGGTATTTCAGTTTATGTGGTTTTTCATATGAGACATAACCAAATCAATCACTTTATGAGAAACACAGTATATATCATCACTAGAAAGCACATGCACGTGTTCTGTGTGTCATGTTGGATTTCGCTACCTTTGTGCTAACGCAGGTGTAGGAGACGATATTTTTCTTATGAGAACATGCTACACTGTTTATGTGTTTTTTTTTCTTTTCACATGAGATATCACGAAATCTATCACTGTTTGAAAAACACTTCACCACTGAAGTACATGCATGTGCTCTGTTCGTCACATTGGATTTCACTACCTTTGCACAAAGTCAGGTGTACGAGACGATATTTTTCTTACGATCACGTGGCTCATTCTTCCATTTTCTTTTCACAATACACATAACCAAATCTATCAATTTATGAGAAACACAGTATATTTTACCACTAAAAGAACATGCACGTGTTCTGTATATTACATTGGATTTCCCTACATTTGCACTAACTCAGGTGTAGGAGACGATGTTTTTCTAACGAGCTCGTGGTTCACTCTCATTTTCCTTTCACATTACACATAACCAAATCTAGCAATTTATGAGAAACAACGTGCTCTGTAGGTCACAGACGATATTTTCTGGTTCCTTGAAAGCAGTGATAAGAAACAGGGAAGTGAGCATGGAAGTGAAAAAGTTACTACGTGACAGTATTGTGATACCAACTCTAACGTATGGAAGTGAAGCTTGGACCTTGTTGGAAGGACAGAAGTCAAGAGTGAGAGCAGTGGAAATGAGTTATTTGAGAGGAACATGTGGAGTAACATGGAGAGACAGACTGACAAAATAAGGATGTCAAGGAGCATTGTGGTGTGGATGTGGACGTGACAGAAAGCGTTAAGAGCAACACAGTGAGGTGGTTTGGCTATATGGAGAGGATGGAGACCGAGTGACTGACGAGGAGAGTGTATGTGAGTTCGGTGGATGGGGAGAGAGGGAGGGGGAGGCCAAGGATGAGATGGAGGGATGGAGTGGAGAGCTGTATGAGGGAAGGGGGTGTGAGCTGGGAGAAGGGCAGTGAAATGGCGGGGGACAGGGCGACGTGGAGGCGATTTGTTTGTGGCCACCCCGTATGGGATTAAGGCGTTAGATAGACGTGATGAAGTGTTTACGTTGTTCCACACAAGCATACGATAAACATATCACCATAACACTCATGCTTACTGTACTTCACACAACAAGCATATGGAATAAATATAATAAAATGAAATATCCCTACACCTCTATTTTTTCCCCTGATGACATCAGCACATGCTCTAGCCAATATTTTATCACGTACACTCTTTGCACTGTACCCCTATTTATTGCCCTATAACACTATCCCACATATATCAATAATAAAACAATGATTTCATCAACACCTTGGCAAGTATTCCGTTCATGACAATGCCGTGTCGTATGGCGGTTTCCTACCTCCTCCTACAGCTGCTGCACATTTCACCATGTCCTTGCTCACTAGCTATTGCACACTATAGCTGATTCACTGTCACTGTTTTTATGGTTGAATACTCATATTTAGTGCAGGGTAGAGGCAGTGTAGTTGTGGGGCCATGGTGAAAAGCAGTAGCACAATCTTTGTTGGGCCAGCGGCTGATAACGGCCAGGAACGATTCACAAACACCTAATTTCCTATTGCAAACAACAAATCTAATCACAATAATGCCCAAAACGTAGACAAGAGTACTATTGGTATAGTGAAAAATGATGCGCACCCTGAACGGGGGTAATAGAGGAGGTTTAAAGACATGACTGTGCAGCACCTTCCCCACTGACACCCGGTGTGGAACTAATAAACCTGTCTGCACTGCCATGCGTCTCATGACCCACAGTTGCCAACTCATTACTTTTGACGAGAGCAGGGCAACCTATAACACCTCCAAAAATGAAGCAGATCGACTGAAAACTCAATTCTTGGCGATTTTTTTTTTTTTTGCTTTAAAGATGCTAAACACATCACCGTGTATGTTGAAGGAGAGACCCTTATGACTCAAAACACGTCACCGAGTACAAAGTGGTTAATACTGTAGGTTCACCTGCCATCTGTCTGCAACCGAAACGTTTATGCCGAAGTAGCTCCTCAAGTGTCTTGTCCTTGACATGCTCCTCCAGCTTGTCCAGCACCTCATTAACAGGGAGTATGTCATCTGGAGACACCTGTAGCTTGCGCTTCAACATGTGTTGGGTCTCAGGAGAGGCGAATACATAACTGGATCAGTTGTTTCCTGTGTGGCAAGCTTGGGAGGTCAAACATCGAAGAGTAGTCCACCCATCTGCCCCTCTCCCGGTGACGACTCAAGATGCCTGGAACCACTGTCTGACTCTCTTCTTCTTCATTTCTGCAACATTCGCGGCCTTTCCTCTAACTTTCGCTCTGTTCAGCACCACCTCTCCTCCTCTAAACCTCACCTTCTTTTTCTAACGGAGACTCAGCTGTCTGAGGCAACTGACAGCAAACCCTTTCCTATATCCTCCTACTTTCTCTATACTCATTTCAAAGCCAAAGGTGGCTGTTGTGTATATATACGCAACGACTTATCTTGCTCTCGTGTTCCTGAACTTGATTCTTCTGAATTCTCCACACTCTGGCTTCGGCTTTCCTGTCATTCTCTGACTAAATATATCTGTGCTGTTTACTTATCCCCTAATTCTACTGACTATCAAAAATTCTTCGACTATCTTACTTCTACGATGGAACACATTCTATCCATTTCTCCTTTCTCTGAAATCTCCATTCTTGGAGATTTCAATGTTCACCACCACCTTTGGCTCTCCTCTCCTTTCACGGATCCACCTGGTGAACAAGCCTACATCTTTTCTATCCTTAATGACCTAGAGCAGCTTGTACAGCACCCTACCCGTATCCCTGACCGCCTTGGAGAGAGCTCCAACATACTTGACCTCTTCCTCACAACTAATCCTTCTGCTTACTCTGTTAATCTTTTCTCTCCGTTGGGCTCCTCCGATCACAACCTTATTACCTTAACCTGTCCTATCACTCCGGTACGGCCTGTGGACCCTCCAGAGAAACGTCGTCTGTGGCATTTTGGAGCCACAGACTGGGAGGCCCTCAGGCAGTACTTCTTTGATTTTCCCTGGAATGATTATTGCTTCCATGGCAGTGAGCCATCTGAGTGTGCCTTGCGCATTACGGAGGTTATTCTCTCGGGCATGGAAGCATACATTCCTTTCTCATATCCTTTGACTAATGCAAGAAAGCCATGGTTTAATCACGCTTGTTCTAATGCTGTCCGCAACAAGGAGAGGGCCTACAAAAGGTACCGGAGCCAACCCACCCCTGAATCACATCATCTTTACGTTTCTGCCCGGAATCGTGCTAAGTCTGTTCTTCGCTCTACTAAAAATAATTTCATCCATACTAAATGCTCTCAACTCTCCAACTTGAATTCTTCCCGCTCCTTCTGGCATCTTGCCAAAAATCTTTCTAACAACTTTACTTCATCATCCTTCCCTCCTCTTTTCTACTCTGATGGTTCTGTAGCTATTTCTTCTACTGATAAAGCAGATCTCTTCGCACAGACTTTCTCCTCCAATTCTACCTTAGACGATTCCGGTGCTGTTCCTCCATCACTTCCCCCCTCTGACTTCCTCATGGCTGACATTAAAATTTCTTCAGTTGATGTATTTTCTGCCATCACTGGCCTCAGTACTAACAAGGCATATGGGCCTGATGGGGTCCCTCCTGTTGTTCTCAAGAACTGTGCTTCTGTGCTTACACCCTGCCTAGGCAAACTCTTTCGTCTTTGTCTGTCAACTTGTACCTTTCCTTCTTGCTGGAAGTTTGCTCTCATTCAGCCAGTCCCAAAGAAGGGTGACCACTCCCAACCCTCCAACTATCGTCCAATTGCTTTAACGTCCTGTATTTCAAAAGTTTTCGAGTCAATTCTTAATAGAAAAATTTTAAGGCATCTTTCCTATCACAACCTTCTTTCCGATCGTCAGTATGGGTTCCGTCAGGGACGCTCCACTGGCGATCTTCTCACCTACCTTTCAGACTCCTGGTCATCCTCCTTTCGGGACTTTGGCGAAAGCTTTGCCATTGCACTTGACATCTCAAAGGCTTTCGATCGAGTCTGGCATAAATCTTTAATTTCCAAACTGCCCTCCTACGGTTTCTATCCTTCTATCTGTGCCTTCATCGCTAGCTTCCTTTCTGGTCGTTCTATAGCCGCTGTTATAGACGGCCATCGTTCTTCTCCTAGATCTATCAACAGTGGTGTTCCTCAGGGCTCTGTCCTATCACCAACTCTCTTCCTTTTATTCATCAATGATCTTCTAAGCTGTACAGTACATCTAACCCTATCCACTCATATGCTGATGACTCCACCCTTCACCTTTCCATTCGGTTCCCGCAACGCCCATCTCAACAGTTACTTCAACAAACAAGGGATGAGGCTATGGCACACCTAATGTCTGACTTGGCTCATATCTCTGACTGGGGTAAAAATAATATGGTTGTCTTTAATGCATCTAAGACTCAGTTCTTACACCTTTCAACCCGACAAAATCTTCCACAGGTATAACCACTAATGTTTAATAATATTCAGCTTAATCCTACATCATCCTTGAACATGCTTGGGGTTTCATTTACTCGGGACTTATCTTGGAAAGATCATATTACATCTCTTGTAAAATCTGCTTCCAAGAGATTGGGTGTGCTAAGCCGACTCCGCTCTTTCTTTACCCCTGCGCAATTGTTGACTCTATACAGGGGTTTTATCCGCCCCTGTGTGGAGTACAACTCTCATGTGTGGGGAGGCTCCCCTCATACAGCTCTTCTCAATAGGGTGGAGTCAAAGGCTTTTCGTCTCATTAACTCTCCTCCTCTTACTGACTCTCTTCAACCTCTGTCTCTTCGCCGCACTGTTGCATCTTTATCTCTTTTCTATCGCTACTTTAATGGTCACTGCTCCTCTGAACTGTCTGCTTGCATTCCTCCACCTCTACGACGGGCGCGTAGCACCCGTCTGGCAGCAGACTCTCATCCTTTTTCTGTCCAACTCTCTAATGCAAGAATTAACCATTACTCCCAGTCTTTCATTTATGCAACAGGTCAACTCTGGAACTGTCTCCCTCTGTCTGTATTTCCTGCTGCCTATGATCTCCAGTCTTTCAAACGCAGTGTGTCCAGGCATCTCAAAATGATCGGATCTTGAATTTGGCTCTCTCTTGTATTTTGTTTTTCTCTTGGAGGGAACTGTTTGCGGGCTGATGGCCTTTGGTTCCTTCTTCCTCGCATAAAAAAAAAAAAAAAAAATCTGCATCTCCATTCTCTGAAGTTTTGAAAAGATACATCTGGAGAGAGTGCTGGTGGTGAGTTGACAATCACCTTGGGTAGATGTGGGCATGGGGTGCGACTGAGTAAGGTGGGATGGCTGGTTGTGGGCAATGAGGGTGGATAGGAGCTGGTGTGGGGGGACACAGCTGTGAAATGAGGGCTTGAAAGCATGCAGCTTCGTCGGCTGTGCGATGGTGTTCCTCCTCCTCTGTGCGACTTGCTCGCTGCTGTGCTGCCCTTCGCTCCTCCCGGTCTTCCATCCAACACAGAAGAGCTGTAATATCCATTGTTGACTGTGGAGGGGAGGCGCCTTGAAAATGGAGGAGGGGGTCCTTCTCCTCCTGTGGTGACACGGAAGGGGGCTGGTCTGCCTCTGTTACCATTGTAGGTTTCTTTTGCCCAGCAGGCCTGATTGTGTGCATGGTCTGCTCCTCTGTCAATGCCTCAATGGCTCAGATTGAAGCAAAACAGATAGATGAAAACCCACAAATAAGAAACCTTTTCTTCAGTCAAAAGTTTATGTGTTCATGTGTGCATGTGGGAGGTGGTGGTGGTGTGCTTGCTCACGCTTGGATCCTGACCACCGTAAAACACCACTACACTCCACTACACTTGGCACTACAGCACTGCAGTACACACATGAAGCAATAAATGCTGCACTAGACACACAGAAAGTCGATGAAGGGTGTTGTCCACATCATTAGCAGTGAAAGGGAGATAATACTGGTCGTTAATGGCGGACGCACTTGCACGTTGTTCTCTTGGTAACTCACTGCACTGTATGTCTTATTCTCAGGGACCTAGGACTACCTTCACCTTAGCAGGGTCACAGAAACACTAAGTTCAACGTAGGTTCATTTATTGCCCAATATGAGTACAATTGCACAACACAAAAGTGAAATGGAGTAATGCTCCACAACAACACAGAGAGTCCTTACAGCACAAGTGGTGGGTCCTGACTGATGCCAGCTTGAAGCGGCAGCTCTGCCTTTTGGCAGGGTAGCCAACTAGTTGAATACACAACTTATATTATTACATACGTCTGTCTATCTATCTATTGCCAGATGCCTTAATTCCATATGGGGTGGCCACAGACAAATCGCCTCCACGTTGCCCTGTCCCTCGCCATTTCACTGCCCTGCTCCCAGCTCACACCCCCGTCCCTCATATACTTCTCCACTCAATCCCTCCATCTCATCCTTGGCCTCCCCCTCCCCCTCTTCCCCTCCACCTAACTCACATACACTCTCCTCGTCAGTCTCTCACTCTCAGTGTGCTTCTCCTAACGCTTCCTATCACATCCACATTCACACCACAACGCTACTTCACATCCTCATTTGTCAGTCTGTCTCTCCATGTGACTCCACATGCTCCTCTCAAATAACTCATTTCCATTGCTCTCACTCTTGACTTATCCCTCCAACAAGGTCCAAGCTTCACTTCCACAGTATTGTCATGTAGTATCTTTTTCATTTCCATGCTCACTTCCCTGTTCCTTATCACTGCTTTCAAGGAACCAGCAACCTTTCGTCCTTGTTGTACTCTTTCAAGCACTTCACCCTCCAATCTTCCATCACGTGCAGTATATATAATATCCCACACTAGTTAGGATAAGGATATGAGAATTATTAATCTGTACATACACCATTCTTTATTCTCATCAAGTTCATACTGTATTATGGGTGTTATAAAAACACATGTGGCGGCAGCAGTTTATTATAACAGTATGCATTAATAAGGAAAACAAATTGTGTGTAAAAGTATATCATACCATTATATACAGGCTAAGTAAGATGTCGAACTCCCTCAGCATCATTGACATTATTTAACCTCTTCCTCGTGGATTCTACAAGATTGGAACAAATATCTGGGCAGCGGCAGATGCTCTCCCACATTTTCTGCGTGCATGGTGCACAATTGCAGCTGTAGTGCACTCCTGTCCAACATCCTAGTCCCTCACCATAATAGCCTATATATGCCCAGTGGGGTTTAAATCGCATCTCTTAGGAGGCCAATTCAGGAAGTTATCTCAGGATGTGCTTGGGTCCACACTCACACACTGATTCATATGGGCTGGACTCATATCATGGACAACAGTGATTGTCTGAGGACCAGGACTGGCCATCACTCACATGCTGGGTAGCAGAACTTCTCTAATATACGGATATATTTGTCATCAGTTGGTCTACCCTCACTCTGTATCAACTAACCTAGACCAGATGCACTCATCCATTCCCAAAGGGCTGTGGCTACAAGACAACTACGTGCTGTTTGCACTATGTGCTGGGACATTGAAATGTCTGCTTCGTGCAGGTGTCGTCTTGCTGAAGAATCACTGCAGCTCAAGTGAAGGCTGCGCCTAATCTGAGCTGCTGGTGTGAGTGGGCGCTGCCGTCTGTCTCTATGACAACCTCGTCCTGTTCTCACGTTGTTACCCTTGGTCAGACACTACGAGGTATTGTCCTTGATGACCATTCTTATTGCCACCATGCGATCCACCTTTAAATGGTGGACCTGTGTAGACCAGTTTCACTTGAAATTTCCTGTGCAGTCATACAGCCTCCCACGTTCCAGTAATCCGTCCACTGTCTGAAGTTACAGTGGGAGAATTCTGACGGTACTCAGCCATGCTATCTGATAAGGCGAAGATATCGGTATGAGACTGGATGTAAACTATATGGGTGCTGTTTTACTATGACTAAATGTAATTATTACACTATAATGTATTACAAACATAACAAGTTGAGGTATGATATTACGTAAGGCAAATCACTGCAGATTATGGAAGGACAAAATGTTATTGTATTAGGTAATCACCAAACCTGTGACCACAGAGCGCCCAAAACCTTACTCCATACAGTGACGATAGTAAATTGAAGAGCAAGACCTTACCCTGTAATATATGACCTCGGTTTTAGTGAGGCTTGTGAAGCGGTGAACGGCCTCGTTCAATATTCGGTTCCTCACTTAAGACTGTGGTATATGTAGGTGGTTACCACATTACAGAAGTGCCGCCGTCTCTCCGGGTGAAACCCCTCTTGATATAATAGCTATCCCATGCATTATTTTTCCAGTAGTCGGATGCTGAATATCTATATAAGTTAACGTAAAGACAGTTTCTCCTTGCCATATATGATCACAAGTATCCGTATATTTACAACTGTTAACTGATTTATTCGCTGTGTATACATGATTCTAAATCGTTTTTTCCTTTTCTCACAATTACTGTGTCTTCTCTTCCTACCTTTCCTCCAACCATAATCTTAGTACCAATTGTCAACCTACCTAGTAAGTCTCTCTCTCTCTCTCTCTCTCTCTCTCTCTCTCTCCAAATAACTCTTATTATTGTCTTAGCCATATTTCTCACGTCAAAACACTGGATATTGTCTTCCCTACCTGTAAGGTTCTGTTTGTGTTTTCCCGTCTGTTATATCATTTCAAGAGAAGCCGTCTCTTTCCACTACCACCCCCTTCCCCTCCCCCCTCTGCCACTTTCTCTCTTCTCCAGCCTGGCGTGGAGAGAGATATGTGTGTTGGGGTCTGAAACATAGTGCAGGTGAGGAATGTCGGCGAAGTTTTTCTCGCGATAGTATCTGTCAAATTTATTTGCTACTCTTGCCCCTCCTCCTGATTCCTCTTCCTTCTTGCCCTCTCGTGTTAGTTCTGCCCCCTCTACCCCACCTGCTTTCCACACAGTATGCTCCCATTCTTCTCCTCCCTCACCTTCTTCTTCCCTAGCTGACAAACGTAAACGTGCTGTTGTATCCTCTCCATCTCATATTCCTGGTCTTTCTCCCCCTTCCTCTACTGCCCAGCGTATCCAATGTTCCCCCACCTCTAAACAGCAACTCCATAATATGTGCCCGGCTCACACTCAACCTTTGTCCTGTCCTATGGAAGTATAATCCCTGACAAGCATCGTCATTTATCTTCACTGTTCCTCTCCTCACCTACCCTTGTCACTGCAGAATTACTCCCCCTCCCTCTTCCCTGCTCCCTCCTACTCCCATTCCTCCTATCTCTCCTGAACCTTCCCCTCCCATTCCTTCTACCTCTCATTCGCCTCCTTTTCTTTCCTTTGTTTCCAACTCATCTTCTATCCAGCCACCCATCTCCTCAATGATCACTACGCCCTCCCTACTCTCCCAGATCTCTTCTATTCTTGATTTACCTTCTGCCTCTTGGATACTCTCTCTCTTTCTCTCAATGCCGTATATAAACAATCTCTGCACTCCTCCCACACTTGATTCTCCATGGTCATGGCACTTCTTTAGTAGAATATTAGAGGCTTCCATACCCACCGTAAGGACCTTCGTTTTCTTATTTCCGTCCATAATCCTTTTCTTATCCCTCTTCAAGCAACCTTTATTCACATTTCCCCGGTTCCTGCTCCTGGCTATACTTTGCTTGGATCCCTTCATTCATATGACGCTACCCTCCTTATCCGCAGTATTGTCCCCTTTTAACCTCTTTTTTTTTTTCTTCTTCTTCTTCTATCCCTCAAACTTCTGCTCGTGTCTTTCTCCACCAGTGTTTCAGTGTTTGCTTTCTATATTTCTCTCCTTTTGCCCCTCTTGATTTTCCTAACTTTGTCTCGTTCCTTCATTCCCTTCCTTCTCCGATTCTTCTTCTCGATTATTTCAATTGCCGGCATCCCCTGTGGGATGACTGTGATCACCACTAGAGGACGCTTATTAGAACAGTTTCTTCTTCTCAAGATCTTCTTATCCTTAACACTGGTACCCCTACTCACTTTGATTTCCGTACTCATTTCATCTCGTGTTTGGATCTATCCTTTTGCTCACCTTCAGTTTCTCTCAGTTTCATTGGTCGGTATTAGAAGACAATCTTTCTAGTGATCACTTCCCCGTCAAACTCGTTCTTGTCTCTTACTGTCCCCCCCCCCCCTTGGCAATTCCATGCTGCTGACGGGGAGTTATTTTCTTCCCTTACAGTGCCCCCTCTTCTCCCTTCCTTTTTTCGTCTCAGCAAGATACGTTATTTTTCTCCCTTGTTCTGGTTTAAAGTGTTGCTCTCACCTTCATTCTCTGTGATATACGACCGTCTACTGCCAAACGTGTTCCCTGGTGGACTCCTGGAAAAGTTTCCATTTGAAACACTCCACCCCCGATAGAATTCGTAGTCTCCTCATTGCTCGCCGAGCTTCCGCAGCCTTCTGTCGTACCATCTGTCAGGCTAAACGTTCTAGTTGGATAGACAGTGTTTCTTCTGTTGCTGTAAATACACCTGTCGCAGCAATTTGGCCCCGACGTCGTAGAATATCAGGCAAACATATCCCACCCCAAGCTCCGGTTCTTCATACTGATGGCCAGTCTGTGGCTGACATTTCCTTAGCAGCGGATGCTTTGGGCAATTATTTTAGTCTTATCAGTAATGGGTCTAAGTTCTTTCTAGAATTTCATTGCCTTAAATCTGGTTCTGAATCTGCATCAATTACTAGTACGTTATCAACTGAGGGAGTTCTTAACGTTCCCTTCTCTCTTTGTGAACTGTCGTCTTCACTTAAATCCTGTAATAATACAAGTGAAGGAATTGATGATGTCCATTACAATGCTAAAACATCTCTTTCCACAAGCCATCCCATTTCTTCTGTCCCTCTATAATAAATTTTGGACTGAAGGTTTCTTTCCTTCCGATTGGCGTATAGAATCATCCTCCCGTTTCTTAAAACGTGATAAACCTTGTCACCATCTTCAAGATTACCGTCCCATAGCCTTGACTAGCTGTTTATGTAAACTGCTTGAACAGATGGTCATACTGGACTCATGTGGCACCTTGAATCCTGCAGTCTTCTTTACGCCTTACGGTTTGGGTATCGCAAAGCATGCAGCACCTTAGAATAAGCCTTAGATCCTCTCCTCAAACTCGAATATTTCATCCGCTATGTTTTTCCAGTCCATCAGTCTGCCATTGCCATCTTTTTTTTTTTTTTTTTTTTTTAATAGGCCTTCTGTACAATACAGCATGGAGGTATCATATTCTTCGTTTTCCTCGTTCCCTTGGTCTACATGGTAACATAGGTATTTTTCTTCACAAATTTCTTTCCCTTCGAACCTCTCCTGGCCATATAAGAGACCACCTTTCCCGCGCCTATCCCCAGCATGAATGTGTCCCCCAAGGCTGAGTCCTCATTACTACCCTTTTTCTTATAGCTATAAATGCCATTGTCTCCTCTCTACCCTTTTTTGTTTTGGTCTAGCCCTATGTTGATCTATCTATCTATCTATCTATCTATTGCCAGACGCCTCAATCCCGTAAAGGGTGGCCATAAACAAATTGTCTTCATGTCGCTCTGTCCCCCGCCATTTCACTGCCCTGCTCCTAGCTCACACACCCCTCTCTCATATACCTCTCCACCCCATCCCTTCATCTCATCCTTGGCCTCCCCGTCCCTCTCCCCTCCTCCACCTCACTCACATACATTCTCTCCGCCAGTCTCTCACTTTCCATCCTTTCCACATGGCCAAACCACCATAATGTGTTTCTCCTAACGCTTCCAATCACATCCGCATCAACACCACAACACTCTTTCACTTCCACATTTGTCAGTCTGTCTCTCCATGTGACCCCACAGGCTCCTCTCAAAAAACTCATTTCCATTGCTCTCACTCTTGACTTCTGTCCCTCCAACAAGGTCCAAGCTTCACTTCCATATGATAGAGTTAGTATCACAATACTGTCATGTAGTAGCTTTTTCAAGTTCATGCTCACATCCCAATGTCTTATCACTGCATTCAAGGAACCAGGAACCTTTCTTCCCTGCTGCATCCTTTCAAGCACTTCACCCTCTAAACTTTCATCCTTACTCATTACACTACCCAAGTACTTAAACGCACTCATATTCTCCATTTCCTTCCCATCCATGCAATCTCACTGTACATTCACTGACTTTACTTCTCTCGGAGACCATCACTTTACTCTTCCCTACATTCATTTTTAGATTCCGTTTCTTACATACTTTCCCAAACTCATCCACCAAGTTTCGCAGCTCCCCTTCGTCTTCACTTAACAACACAGTATCATCTGCAAACAACAGTACAGGGAGTTTCCAAACACTGCCCTCTCTCACTAGGGCCGCTCAAACATCCACTGCCCTACCTTGTATATCTTTTATAACCCCATCCATGCACAGATTGAACAACCATGGGGACATGACACATCCTTGTTTCAATCCAGCTTTCAAACAGAAAAATTCACTCAGTTCACTATCCACACGCACTGCAGCCTTAGCGCCATCATACATACTCTTCACAACATTCAACAGCTTCCCATCTACTCCATATATTCTTAATACTTTCCACAGTCCTTGTCAGTTCACCCTGTCATATGCTTTCTCAAATCCATGAAGGCTGCATACAACTTCTTTCCCTTCTCTAGACTCTTTTCCACTAAAGATCTAAGAATGATTATCTGATCTACACAACCTCTTCCCTTCCTAAAACCTCCCTGTTCTTTTCCAACTAAATCCTCAGTTATTTCCCTAACTCTGATAATGAGTATCCTACCATATACTTTTCCTATTACATTAAGAAGGCAAATGCCCCTATGATTACCACACACTTCTATATCCCTTTTCCTTTATATAGGGGAATAATTATACCTGACTTCCAATCCTCTGGGACGCTACCTTCCTCCCAGGCCAATCTGCACATCTTCCACATCCATTCTATTACTATCTCTCCCCCATCCTTCAGCATTTCACCACACACTCCATTAATTCCTGGGGCTTTCCCCATTTTAACTTCCTTCATTGCTTCCACAACTTCCATCCTACTGATTTCTTCCTTTCTTCTCACACCCCTTCTTCTCCCAGCCATTCTCAAGCCACTTGTACTTGCATTACTTTCATTCTCTATATTCAACAATTCATTAAAGTGTTCTCTCCATCTGCTCACTTATTCTTCCATCTCCACTAGTAATCTACCATTTTTATCTTTCACTCCCCAGCTAACTTCTTTGGCACCCTGTCTAACTCTCTTTACCTCTTTCCAGAACATTTTCTTACATTTCCTCCACTTTACACTCAAGTTCCTTCCAAATTCCTCATCCACTTTCTTTTTACTCTCTCTCTCTCTTACTAATCTTTTCACCTCTCTCTTCCTCTCTACATATAACCCTGTCTTCCAATGCTCAATTTCTTCAATGCCCCTGTTTCTCATCCACTCACTTTATGCTTTCTTCTTTTGTCCCACAGCCTCTCTCATCTCTTTAGTCCACCATGCTGTTCCCTGCATCCCCTTTCGTCTTCTCTTCACCCCACACACCACCTCTCATGCTGCACAGATTACTTCTGTGCATATCTTGCACACACCTTCCACGTCTCCCATCTGCTCCAATCTGTATTTACCCAATCGCTCCTCCACTTCCCCCTTATATTCTGCCATTTTTCCCTCCTCTTGTAACTTTTCTACCCTTCTTGTAAGAACTACTTCATCCTTTCCTCCTTTCTCCTATTTCTCCATTTTGTTTCGGACTGTGATTTTGACCTCCACCAAGTGGTTGTCCGAAAGTCCACTCCCCCAGCCTTTATATACTCTTGCATCCATTACACACATTCCCATCCTTTCATCCACGTACACATAATCAATCATTGCCTTCCGTTCATTCATTTCACCATCCACCCCTCTCATCATTCGCCATGTGTACCTATTGATCATTTTGTGCCTGAAGAGGGTATTAGCTCTCACCAAGCCCCTCCCGGCACAAATGTCCACTAAAGCACTGACAGTCTCATCCATCTCTGCAGTCACACCCCACTCACCAACTACTCCATCTACCTTCTCATTTCCTACTTTTCCATTCATATTTCCAATCAAAAACACTCTCATTCCTTTCAGACTTTTCCAAGTACGGTTCCACATTTGTCCAGAACTCTTCTCTCACTCTACTTGCACAATCTTGCGTTGGCGCATACACGCACACAGTCGCCCACATTTGTAGTCCAACTTTCACTCTCACCCACACAATCCTAGAACCAACTGATCCATACTTTCTTATATTCTCCTTCCACCTGTTACTCACAACAGTACACACTCCTTCTTTTGTCCTCTCATTCTCACCTACTCCCGCGCATATACCTCATCCATACTCCCATTCTCTCACATTCCCACCTCCCCAATTAGTTTCAGTTAATCCACATACATCTACTTTCGCACCCTCAAACACCTGGACAATCTCTCTCTCTTTCACCTCATCATTTGCACCCCTTACATTCCAAGTACCTATCTATATTAAGTCCTTTGTTCGGTCCTTAGTTGTCAACTTTTGGTCAGTCCTGATCCGAGGCTTCTTGTTCATATTTTTAGTTAGCTGGTTTCCGGAGAGGAGCACTAACCCTCCGCCAACCCACTTGTTGTAACGTAGGGAACACGTGTTGATTGGTTATAAGGTTACCACCCAGCGTTGTAAATGCTTTCTTGGTTTACAGGAAAACATTTGGCTTGCCCCTCAATGTAGAGCTACCCCCAAAACAGGGTGTCACTACACTAAGGGGGTGGATGATGGACGCCCTCACCTACCACTATGTATGTTGATGATGTAGCTATTTACGATGCAGATTCAGATCTGCCTCGTCTCCAATCTCTCCTTCTTTCCGCCACTGATGCTCCTTCACATGGGCTACTACTCTTGGTTTTTGTTTTCCTACCTCCAAGGCCAGCGCCGTAACGTTTACTCATTCGACAACCATACCGCATTTTTTCTGTACTTACGGAACATCCCTCTGCCCTACCGGTCATCTACCACTTTTCTTTTCGTCGTCACTTTCTGTGTTCTTTCCAAACTCGATTGTGGTTGCCAAGGGTTTTCTTCTGCCTCCACTCACTCTCTTTAATAGCTAGATTCCGTTCATCATACTGGTCTTCGTTTAGTTACTGGTGCTTTTCGATCGACTCCCGCTACAAGTCGTTCATCTGAATCAGGCATTTTCCCCCTCTCTTATTGTCGTTCTTTTCGCGCTATTAGATTCTTTACACGTCTCCTTCAGTTTCCTACACCTAAGTTACTCCGTCCTCCCAGCATTCTCCTACTCTCTTTTCACTCAGTCTTCCATCGCCTCCTTCCATTCCCCCCTCCGGTCCCCATCCCTCTTCAGTCTATTGATTTTGTATTTCCTACAGTTCTTCCACTACGTCCAGTTTCCTTCCCACCTTGGCTTCTGCTGTGGTCTGCCCTTCTTTCCTCCCGTTTTCTAAGTCTCTTCTTCCCCCAGATACCCTTCGCTCCCCTTTCCTAGAATATTATGTCGTGTCACTCTTCTGCCACACATATCTTTGCTGACGGCTCTAAATTTTGTCATGATGTTGGGTTTGTTGTTGTGTTCCCTGACTCCTCCTTCCAAAGTACACTTCCCTCCACTGCAAGTATCCTTACTACAGAACTGCATGCTATTCTTTTAGCTCTAAATTCGCTTCTTTGTTTCTTTTATGTTTTCTTCTCCGATTCTCTCAGTGAGCTCAGTTCCTTACACACCACGCCTTCCTCTTATTCTCTAATGACCCGGAGTCAGAAGTGGCTGTTCCGCCTTTCTGTTCGAAAAAAAGAAAAGAAAAGAAAGAAGTTCGCTTCTGCTGGGTACCTGGTCGTCTTGGGATTACAGGTAATGAGCAGGTTGACTGATTGGCACGCTCTGCTGCTTTCTCCTCTAGGCCCTCCCTCTACCCCTTTCCTTCCTCTTACCCGTCTCTTCCGTTATAGCTGGCAATCTTAGTGACACCAACAGGTTCACAACAGACTTCAGTGTTAAACCTTCTGTTCTTCCCTGGCACACATCAACCCACCCAAATCGTCGACAATCCTTGCTCGTCTTCGCTTGGGCCATACCCGCCTCACTCATTATGTGAGCTATGACCCTCAGTCCGTCTGCTCACACTGTAACTGCCCTATGACTATCCATCACCTTTTTCTTGATTGTTTCTCTGCACTCCATGACGTCTCTCAGCGTTCCCCTTCCTTTCCTCACTACGTCGGCCCCCACAACTTACTGATTTCTAGGTAACTTTCCCAATGTTTCTAGGTCTAATATTGGCACATTTCTTATTGCTCTTCATATCTTACATTTAATATCCAGGTAACTATTTACCCCGCTCCCTTCTACCTTAGTGCCATATAGCCATATTATGCCTTGGTGCTAGTTCTTGATTATTCCTGCCTTCCTTCCTTCACTGAATTTAGGATAAGTGAATTTCCTTGATGAAGTTCTTTCCATAACTAACTTTTGGTGTTTTAGGAATCATCTCTTATCAGTACCTGATGATGTCATTTTCTCACTGCCATGACGCAGCTGTCATTTTATTCACGATATCTCCACACAGTTTTACTCAGCTTGGTTAAGGCTTTCGAACAAGAAAGGTTAGATATTGCTTTCGTAAACCCCTTCAGTATGAGTGGCTTTCCTGGGTTGATTACACTCGTCAGGTAGTGGCAAGAATAAACAGAGAGAGAGAGAGAGAGAGAGAGAGAGGCATAAAATTTCATTTCTCAGTTCTGAATGATGAGTTGTAACAGCAGAACAGAACTAGATTATGATGCTAGTCACAAAGAAGTTCTGTGGCAAGGATGTCGCATCGTTGCATTATCCTCTCGCATTAAGATGTAATAACTGATTAACTCTAGAATATGAAGCTAATCACGATGTGGCAGGGAAAGGACATAGAGAAATAGTTTTGCCTTACTCTTTCACTGAGCTACGCGTAATAAGCTGCAAAGGTGAAAAATCTGATACAGGTTAAAGAACAAAACAAAGGACACGTGCGGCACCCAACCCAGCTGCATCCACAACCCCAAAGCATTCCAAGAGGTATCCTTTATCTATGGACAAATACCACATACACACCACACGCTCCAGACACAAGCCTAAGATGCCTACAGCCAATACCTCCACCTCTCATCCCCCTTGCCAGCATAAGTGACACCCATGAAACTCTAGGTTTTGAATATGCTAGATTTAATCCTTTAAAATGTACAGTGAGCGAGTGAGTAGCACTGTTAGGGACACACACTGGGTGATACCGCCCTGCGAGTGGGTCTGAAACTAACAAGATGATAAGTCACCCCGGACTGAAATAACTAAAGTTCAGATTCCAGGAAAGCGTCAGGAGCGTGGTGATATACGTTAGGCTGTTTGCTGACTTGAATAACGTTTGCACAATAGCCTAATGCATAACGACATTTATAACGCGAGCACTTTCTTCGTCGGATCTTAGCATCGGCCAGAACCTGTCTTAAATGTCAGAGGTTAGTGGCAGGGGGGCCTCCAGGCAGACGCACTGGACGCACGTGCGTCCACTGAATGGCCCCCAGGCAAGAAGGGGCCCCCATGGGGCCCTGTTAGGGAAATCTGCTCAACTTTACATAAGTGAACCTCATATTGAACAATAATAAATATAAAATATAATCAAATATATTACATAAACATATACTCAATCATTATTAAAAGAATTTGATAACTTTATCATTATGTAAGTAATAAAAGAACACACAATGGAATAGAGTATTTCATAGAAAATTAAATAGTTACCCTCGTCCTTACGTTAGGGATGGTTTTCTTTAGTTACCATAATCTTGTTTTATACAAAGTCTAATACTGTATTTCAGTGTATCAAGATATTTTGGATAACTGGTCACCCGAATGATTATTTGATAAAACAATGGCTTTATTACTGGTTATTTCCTATTAAACAGACACACAAGACAATCGATTTTTATTATAATTTTATTCCTTTCGATTCTCGAATGCTATAGAACGTTCATTGTTTACAATCGGAGAAGAAGCGAAGAAGGCGGTAATCTATTTCTTTGTTTTATAACATATATCTCTTAGGAATTTGTTTTTGCATTTTTTATGCCTCCAGCCTCCATAAGAATGCATAATTACATTTCTAGGTATTGAGAAATTGCAGCAGCCGTCAATTCAGCCAATTCATTTGGCTAAGGGCTGCATAGCTAAGCCTGGATGGATAGCCTGTTACTAAAGGTAGGAAAACAAAACCATAGTGAAATACCACAGTAACAGAAGATATGAATATTCTTTGAACATGAGGGATAAGTGCCATTTCGGATTTTCGGCGCTACACTGTACAGGCTCCACACTTAGGCTTTTTATGAGACTGCCTAATCATATGTGTTCTTGGCATTAGTAAAAATGATATATTTGAATGACGACACCTGTATAAGTTTTACCTATATGAAGATTTATGTCATAATTTGCTCCTTATACCATAGCCTGTAGTTGATTATGTACTGTTAGGTTAATTATACTATGTCCTGTTCATGAGAATTTTCTAATAATTCAGTTTTCTAACCGACAGAATCCTTCCGACTCCCACATAATTTCTAATAATGTAAATATTCCCACTTCCTCTAGTATTGACATTCTCAGTGTGACACTAAATACTAACATAAGCTGGACACCCTGTGTTAGATCCATTGCCAAAGAAGCCTTTAAAAGACTGGACTCCTATGCAGAGTCCAAGAATTTTTCACTGACGAGCAGTTAACCATAATTTATAAAGGTCATCTGCTTTCTCAGATGGCTGATGGAATACCGTTCACCTCTGTGGAATGGATGTGAGTTGGTTGCATTGAGGCAATTAGGCAATATTCAAAAGTACTATTGATTTCCCCAGGAAGAACTGATGCTGTGTTTTTTTATGTGTGCTGGGCTTTGGATAATTTCCTAATTCGGCTACACAACTGGCTCATTTATCCAAACTCGCACCCTTATCTAAACCTGCGCAGCATTTTCACAATTTTCTTTACAATGCCTGCTACAACTTCCTCTGCTGAGTGAAGTTTTAGTAGGCCTACACTAAAAAGGCTTAAGTAATATTCACGTTCCGCCAAGGCTTCTGAAACAGTAAGTGCTCTTGCACTGCTGCATATTCACTAGGACATTGCTGCAGACTATGACCAAGTTTGCAGTCCTTTGACAATAGTGGACACATACGTATTCCATTAGCATTTGACCCTTGGTGTCATTATCAGTTTGTACATTTCAAAGCAGATGAAACAAAGACAGATCGCTAGCCTGTCTCCTAAATTTCAAAGAAAGCTAAGTGTGTCCTTTCATCTGCGTTTAAATGTACATATCATCAGTATCATCATCATCCTGAGTTAGTCCATTGTAGGACAAAGGCCTCTCCCAAACATTTCCTCTCTGACCATTTAGATGTTAGCCCATCCATACAAGCTTTGGATATCATCCCTCCATATATTCCTAGTCTGTCCTTGTGTCTACTCTTCCTCTAGTTCCATCTCAAGGCTCATATTCTGTTGCTTTAGCTGTCAGTCTGTTATCACCTCTTCTAGATATGACTCGTTCAGACCCATTTCTTCTTTTGCATATAATAATGAGAATGTATTTTACTATTCTTTATTTTCTTATGTAAGAGGCTCGTTATTTGTTTCACCAAGTTATGCATAACATTACCATATCCATTTGTCTTTGATCTGTCCAAATTGACGGTCTAGCCACTTTGTTATACCTTAAATTTGTTACAGAAATTAGTACAGGGACAACACTCTGTTTGTATATTTTCCTTTTTAATGAAAGGGGTGACGTGTTTTTCATAACAGAGTTTTGTTTACCAAATGCACTCAGTCCCATGCTTATACTTCAGCTTTCTATAGTATAATCCCTGTTATCTTTATAACTTGGCCAAATGATTTGTGCTTGTAGATGTACTTACCAAATAAAGAATAGAAACCTTGAGTACAGTGACTCAAAAACAACTTATTGTATCATTCAGCTACATGGATACTGAAAATTTTAGATATAATACATATATCTGCAAAGTAAACTCTAATTTTATACTTAAATTTACCTCAATAGATAGCTTAAAAATGCACTTTAAATTAATCAAAACTTAAAAAAATAAAATAAAATACACAGCTGAATAGGCTCGCTTTGCTCGCCACCCCCGTCCTGAAAACTGGGCCCCCTTACAACATGTGCGTCCGCCACAAAAACTTCTGTGAGCGTCCCTGTTAATAAAGTTATCTAATGGTATGTTGATTGTTATTAAACTATCCACATCCCTGTGGGAAGTTTTATTATTCTTGTCAATATTATCAGTATAGTTAATAATAAAATTACGATATTTTAAAGGCTATTTGGTCTTCAAACTTGGTCAACGTAATGGGTCAGTTGTCCGAATCTTTTAGCCAATTATGATCGCAGTCTGTTAACCGCATCTCTCGATATTATCCAGAACACAGAACAGGGAGTCAGCCACGCTATCTTAAGAACCGCTTAATCTAGGAAACCGAAATTTTACTAGAATACAGTCGTGAGGAGGATACAGTGCAGAAAGGAGTGTGGTTCCAATCGGGTGAATATTCTCTGAGATTGCCTCGGGTAAAATTCTGGGACTTTTCCGGTATCCCGGATGTCACCAACTTTTTCATGAAGGATTAAAACATGCATCACCAAACTTGGTGGACATATAGACTGTGATAACCTAAGGTGACATGCACAAATCAGTGATCTTGACCTCAAGGTCCTTATATTGCATGGCTTCTAGTATGCAATGGCCGTGGAAGTATTTCTTTATCAAAGCTGCCCATGGTCAAATTTATGGTATTCTCAATTTATTATTATATTATTATTATATTATTATTATTATCATTATTATTATTATTATTTTACATTTCACATCCCTTTAGGAAGTTTTCTATTATTCTCAATATTATTAATATTCTTACTTATTTTAAATTTGCGATACTTCAAAGGCTGTTTGGCGTAAATCCTACAAACTTAGTCACCTTAGTTAGTAGTACCGCTGTCCTCTTCTCTTGGCCGAATATTGTAGTAATCCGTCAAACTAATCACCCCACATTCTCTTTAACCCGAGAAAATGATTCAGTCACGCTGTCTCAAGAACCGCTTAAGCTAGGAAGCTGAAATTTTACTACAGTATAGCCTTAAGGAGGATGCAGTGAGGAATGGTGTATGGCTCCAATCAGCTGATTGATTTTTCGAGATCGTCTGGGGGGACAAAATGGGACTTTTCTGGTTATTATGGTTGTAACCTAAGTTTTAAAAATTAAAGCCAGAGTCGCCAAACATGGTGGACTTTTAGACCGTGATGGCCTGACGTGACATGCATAAGATCACCGACCTTGATCTCGGCTTTTAGTAGACAAATGCTGTGGGTATTTTTTTTTTTTTTTATAAATAAAAACGTCCTTTGACAACTTTACCGTGTTCCAGTTCTTACTTCTTATGAAATATTTTGCAAATTTTGCCTAGAGCCTTCACTCTTTGTCAGCTTACTCGGACTCCTCTTAGCTTCTTTTGGCCAAATATTGTGGTAACTCAACAACCTGATCTCCGGATATTATCCGGAACGGAGAAAAGTTAGTCAACCACGCTATCGCAAGAACCGTTCGAGCTAAGGAGATCAGATTCTTCTACAATATAGCCTTCGGGCGGCAGCAGTGCGGAAAAAAAAAAAAAAAAGTATTATTCTAATCAGTTGATTATGGCCTGAGATCGCCCAAGGGAAAAAAAAAAAAAAATCGTACTATTCGGGATATTCCGGATATCATCCAATTTCCCATGAAGGATTAAAGCTGGAGCCATCAAAATTGAAGGACTTGTACAGTAGACAGAGATGACCTAATGTGACAGTAAAGTTCTAGCAAGGCTTAATCTTTAACCTAAATAGCGGACGCCGTCATGTGATGGCACCGATATAACTGGGCAGCTCCACTGCCCTGTTATGCAAACGTCCCTCTGCTCGTTATTCCTAAAGGAGGGTAATGGGCTGTAGTACAGAAGCTTCAGCCTGCAGTGCACCGGGCTCACTTCCATACCAGCTTTGGGCGCAGTTGTATACCTAGCTGACATTAACTGAAATTATAATTAGTTTTCGCTGCCAGAGGTTTAAAGACCCCCAATTTATAGAGAGAGAGAGAAAAAAAAATTAGCTGTGCTTCTTTTCTTTGTAAGAGTTAGTCATATGTTAATCAAAGAGCGCGAACATTCCATCGTAACAAATAAAGAAAACTATATTCTTACGCTGTTTTTATGATAAACTAAAAACTGCTGAATGGCTATATCTGTTATTTTGTTCCAAAATTGAATCTTCATTATTATCATCATCATCGTCAACAACTGCCTTGGCAGTCTGCAGCAGAAGAAATGCCTTTCACATATTTTTCCATTCTGACCTATTGTCTGATAGGCTGTTCCAGCCAGCCAAGTAAATCTCCAAAGTTCACATCTCCAGGGTGTTCTCGGTCGCTGCCTCTGTTCTTTCTCTGGGTTGTCACTGATTTACCTTGGCTGTCCATCTGTTATATTAACGTGAAGGTTTGTGTTTGTTCAATGCAGTGATTAAAGCCAGTGTTCGAAAATGGGGTGGGGAGTGAGGGGTCCACCTTCAAAAATGGCGATTCTTCTGGCATGGGAAAGGGGGAGCTGAGCCTACTGAGTCTTTTATTGCTGGGTTCTGTAAACCCCCTATGTTAATTGATATAAAAACAGTTTTGGGTTATATGCATAGAGCGGTGGACCAGAACAGTATACAACAGCTCAGGATGCATGGTGCTCAGTGTGATGGACTTTTTAAAAACTATATATCTCTGGTGTGTTTCTTTAAAGTCTCCACTGAATCGGTTGCTCGTAAAAAGAATATTCCACACAAGAAAAAAAAAAAAATCTTTTATTAAATTTTGCATATTTCACTTCCATACAATAAAGCCGCACCACAGGATGAAACTAGGGTGACAAAAAAGAATCACTTGATGCACACTGGGACAATATAACGAACATAGCAACTTGAGCCTACTTCACAGTGTGCTGAACATTGTTACTAGGCAGGAGGTAAACATCCATATCTCGAAACTTTCTAAATAAAATTAATAAAAGATGTATTTCTACGTTCTTTCTGAATGATTATGCACAAAGACAAAAATCGTGTCCTAAAATTTGTGTAAATATCTGCTGCAAGACTATAGTTTTGGTGCGGTCTGCTTTGTGTTGAACGGACGGTTGGTAGCACTGTCTTGAGTTACCATTTGCTCCAGGAGACCGAGCTGTGGATGCCAGCATAGTTTTTGTCTCTACACGAAAGCAACGTAGCTCTCTGCTGTTTTTATTTAGTATACATGAAGCGTTTTTCATCACTTTTTTAATACTACATCCGCAACGTCACAGTTCAATTAGCTAAAAAAAAGTGTTCGAAAGTCAGTTCTCCATCTTTGTTGACTGTAAATCAGGTAATCATGTTAATAATTATGACCTGGGACTGACATTATTCAACAGTGATGTAAAACAAATCTGTCTGTGTTATGAAATACCTGAGAACAGAATTATTGTATTATCGATCTTTTTTTCTTTTTTTAATGGCTGGCGAACTGAATCTCACAGACGAGTTCGAACACAAAAACAAGACGACCAAAGTCTACGCACAAGTGTTTGTGTGCTTCACTGTAGGTGCAGTTCGTTTGTTAAGGCGCAAGTACTGATTGCAGGTGCTGCTCCCAGCGTTGTGATTATTTCCTGGTCCTATAATGGTGTGGTAACACGCAGACGACGTGAACGATGACGGTTCTCTTTTGTGCCTTCCTCCTGAATTCACCTAATCCATCTTTCTATGGTTATGCTTATATCAAATGTTTGAGCTGTGTGTTCAGGACGCTTCCCGTAAATAAAGGGAGATCGCTCATGCCACCTCTCATCTCCCAAATTGATGGATGGATGTTGCTTTCCCTCTCCATATCAAGGTACAGTAGGTCTGCTTGATGTTTTGTGTTAAGGCATAAGATGAAACGTTGTGGTGATCATAGCCTATCCATTAGCATTTCGTCTCTCATCCGAAATTCGGACTCTGTAATTCTCGCAAGTCCATGTTAAGGCTTCGGAATTTCCTGGGTTCATTTATACCTTCATTCCACCACCAGCAGATATGGAGCTTGAGGAAGTCAGACTATCCAACCACGAATGTGTACAGTAACTGGTAGAGCTTTCATAATGTTTATCTTCGAACAAAACCGCGACACGACTTTTGTCTTCGTGCGTAAAACAAATACATCACTTGTCACAATAATCGAGACATCTGTTTTAAGTGGGTCATTTATATCATCCACGGTGGGTCCACCAGCATAGTCTACATCCACGGGTCTTCTTTGAATTTGAGGGGTTCAACCCCCCCCCCCATATCGAACACTGATTATACCCTCTGTAGCCTCAACTTTAGTCACTTCCCCCATGAAGGTCTCTCTCTCTCTCTCTCTCTCTCTCTCTCTCTCTCTCTCTCTCTCTCTCTCTCTCTGTTCAGCATCAACATCTGTTATAGATTTATCCACCTGAATGTCAGAGTGGAAATGGGCAGGTGAAGCCCGTCATAGGAAAAAAGCGTATGAACATCAACGTCTAACGCGGTCATTTCCATTCCACTTATAGCACTCATTTTCCCTTCCAGGGATTATGATAATTTTATGTTTCCGATTCATAAGTTTGAATAGAAAGAACATAGACTGTACAGCTGTTTTATTTAACTTCTATTCCTTACAATGTTAAATAGTTTGTTAAATCCATCTTTTTTAATCATGGGTTTCATTGGAGTTGTATTTTTGTCATATAGATTTTTTCATGATATCGTGTATCATTAAAGCAATATATAGAAGAATAATATAATACTATCTGATGTGTCCTTTTTTTTTTTTTTTTTTTCAGTTCTTCGGTACATCGTTGTTTAAGAATTTCCCATTGACCTATGTCTTTTCCCTCCCTGTAATTGTAAACCAAGGCAATGCACTAGACCTCATGGTAGGTACTATATACTGTACTGTAGGTGGCATAGAAGGCTTCGTAGCACCACTTCCTCAGCGATTAATTTTGCTTACAAGACATTAACCTGCCAAAACTAAAATGGCAGATCAAACCAGTATACTGTAGTCTTGGATCTATCTGTGTGACTGAGACAGGTCAGACACATCAACCCCATATATGAGATGGTACTGAAGGAAGAACAAAAAAAAAAAAAAAAAAAAAAAAAAAAGATTACACGAACATTATCTGTAATGATACTTATATCCTTTTAATTTCAACATAGTTCGCCTTAGTAATATGTACGTAAATAGAATAAATCGCTAAGAAGTAGTTGTTACATCTCTAGATACACTTATAAAAGTCCCCACATCGTTGGCTTACTCTCTTGGTCTCGTGGACTGGGACCGGTACCATCTTCTTAACCTCTTAAATTCGATGACTTTTTTTTTTTTTTTTTTTTGTAAATTCAGACGATTTTATTCTGAATCGGGGAGACTTTTCGAACTGTGGGGGTTTAAATACAGCCTTCACTGACCTCTTCCTTGTAGCACATCATTTCCAAGTTTAGTAAAAAAAAATCTCTAGAAATATTTACAGAATCAAAATTATCTGTTTCGAATTCTAAAATATACCTACTGAACCTTTTCCCTGATATGTCTCAGCGTCAGCCAATACTGAGTATATAAACAACAGGTTATAATAACTTCATATCGTAAAGCAGTCTTATCTATGTGGGGCTCGAACCCACCTTGTCACTTCAGGTCGAAAAGTTGTGTGGCCGTCACGTAATTATAACGTTTCTCCTGTCGGATCCACACACACCGACCCACTGCTGTGTGGGTGGCAGTAAATTTCAGTTCTTCCGGTCACGATGGTTGACAGGATGAATGTAATTATATTAACGACAGATTAAATAACATCGTAACGTGAAGCACTCGCAGAAATTTTTGTCTCGAGCCCACCTCGCCAACCGATGTTGTCCAGTTGTTCTCCCTCAGGTTGTTTAATTTTCACTTATTGGTTGCTGCCCTGTTTCTCTTTTCAGCATACCCACCTTCCAGTCAATCCTCTGTCTGCCTCATCTGCTGACTCCATCCCCGGGTTTCTGTTCTGATATCGTCAGTGCTTCTCTGTTATCAGTTCTACAAAATGCTGTCTATTAGACCCCTTGCTCGGATGTCGCATTTTTCAATTTATACTTGCTATTTTCTGACGTTTTCAATCAACAGTTTTATCCAACTCTAGCACTGCAGCAGTTAATCAAGGCTGTATCTATATCCATCAGTTTAAAAAGTCTCTCTTAAAGTCGAGCAAAATCGTTTGTCATTAGTAAGAAAAAAGTGGAGAAATATTTATAAGATTGAAAGGGTTAATGTCTGTTTTGACTTTTTCATGTGGTTATTTGCTGTACTTGTTCCCCTAACCAAGAAGGTCATTTGTTATGAATCAGTATGATCGTTGCGATCGTTCATTTTCAGATATCCTTCACGTATAGTAAAGGCTGGGCCATACATTAGCCCGGTTGCGTTTCATTTCTTTTATAAAGGTTCCATCACGCTCGCATGGGTCAGTCTTGGTTGCCTTATGGCGGCTTTTCACCTGCTCGATCTCTAGCAGCCTCTCTTCAGGCTGTACTCGGTTCTATTTGTCCTAGTTATTAGTGTAATGAAAGACTGACTAAGAGGGTGTATGTAGGTGAGGTGGAGGGAGGGAGAGGGAGGGGTAGACCGAGGATGAGGTGGAGGGATGGAGTTGAGAGGTATATGAGGGAGGGGGGGTGAGTTGGGGGGAGGGGAGTCAAATGGTGGGTGACAGAGTGACTTGGAGGCGTTTTGTCTGCGGCCACCCTTTGCGGGATTAGGGCGTCGGGCTATAGATAGATAGATAGATAGATTAGTGTAAAGCAGAATATTGTATTTTCCAGCCTTCTCACATCCTTGTTACCTTTACATACCAAGGCCTCTGTCAAATGATAACAACAGCGGATCCATATAATGCTTTATTCCAAAACAAAAAATATACATAAAACTTTCCCACACTGGTACTTATATGGTTATTCCTACATAAAGTTCAGTCAAGTAAAGGTTATTGTATTTGATCCTTATTGTTGTTGTTGTTGTTGTTGTTGTTGTTGGTGGTGGTGGTGGTGATGTGAAGGTGGTGGTGATGTGAAGGTGGTGTTCGTTGTGTAGTAATGGTGTTGGCTTCATGTAGATATAGCGTGTGCTGTGTTGTGGTAGTAGTGGTGATGATAGCTGTCGAGAGATAATGATTAGTAGTAGTAGTAGTAGTAGCTCCAGTATTATTTTAATTTTGAAAAAGGACTATAGGCAGCAGCTGCCCCTATCCTGCAGCCCACCATCCTCCTTTTGGGTGAGAGAGGGACCTGAGGGACGTTTGTATAACCAGGCAGCGAAACCATCCGGCCACACTGGTGCCATCACTTGAAGGCGTCTCTCTCCGGCACCTGATGATACGTATGCAATGCAGGTAGTATTGGTTATTCGGTTCTGTGATGGCTGGATGGAGGCTGAGTGGTGATGGTAGATTGGATGTTGGTCAATGATGTTAAATGGTGGTGATGGGAAAGCTTCGGTCCCTTTTAACAATACTCTTTAGCAGTGCGATAAGGGTAGTAAGGACAACACCCAGACCTAGTACTATGAAGGCACTCTGTTGTTCCAGGGTGTGTGTTGTTGTGTGGTGATGATATTGCTGTTAGTGATGGTGGTGAGCAACTTACTGGCTCCTAACAATACACTCCAACAACTGAGTAAAGGCAGTTATAATATCACCCAGACACAGTACTATGAAGACGCCCTGTTAAATACTTCAGGACGTATGGTGGTGGTGTTGATATTGTTATGTAGTGATGCTGATGGTGCTCTTGGTGGTGAGTGACTATTGACTCTTCACAATGCTCTCAACCATCAGGGTAAAAAGGCAGCCACAACAACACTCAACCCAATGCTATGAATGCTCCCTGTAGATGCTCCAGGTTATGTTGATGGTTATGCTGTATTATGGTGGTGGTGTTGACGTTGTTGTCGGTGGAAGGAAGTAACTTACTGTCTGTTCACAATACACTCCAACACCAGGGTAATGGCAGCCAGACCAACTCCCAGCCCCAGTGCTATGAAGGCTCCCTGTAGATGTTCCAGGTTTAGCACATCCGTCTCATAAACCTATACAGAACAAGAATAGTCTGAGTTCTCATTTTTGTGTATATCGTCACCTCCTGATGAAAAAATATATTTCTGATGCTTTGCATTCGTTTAGACCTAATGATATAATACTGGGAATATGTTTCGTCAGCCCTATGATTTTTTTTTTTCTATCTTTGTCAGATTATCTTCAGGTCAAGTTATAGTTGATTTTGATGATACTGATTTCACCTGATTAGTCGACGTAAAGGAAGACGATGCCTCACACTCCACTAATATACTACCAGGATTTTGATAAGCATGATAATGTCTATTTTGCGTTGCTACTGTGGTGATAATAATAATCAACTTCTGCTGCTACGGTAATTATAATAATCGCTAATTTGTGCTGATACGGTGATGATAATCTCTGATCAGTGATGCTGCTGTGATAATAATAGCAGATTTGTACTACTACAATGATCATGATATGATGATGTCTGATTTGTTATGCTACGGTGATGATAATAGTTGTCTAACCTGCGCTGCTACGGTGATGAGAATAACAATGGTCTGAACTGCGCCGCTACTTTTTTGGTGACTGTCTGAACTGCACTTCGTTCGTTTGTTCGTTTGTTTAAAGATTTCCTGCACATATAATTCAGGCCGGGCCATACATTAGCCAGGTCAGTGGGGTATGGGCTGGTTAAAAAACAGTAAGGGGGCAGGACAGGACCTGGGCATTGCCCAGCACACACGTCCTGTCTCCTGGCTGGCTTTGTAGTGTGTTGAAATGCACTACTACGACGAAAATGATGAAGGCCTAATCTGCACAGTTGAAGGTGAAAATAGAGCTGTGCATCACAGCTTACTTGCGTGGTGGGTTCGGCGATATTTCTGACGTGCGTCTCATATATTTTTCCCAGAGTGCCTGTCTCCACGATGCGCTGAAGGCTATTGGATATGAGAGAGGTGAAGGCTGTGTTGCGGGGTAGAAGCCATGTCATGTAGTCTTTGTACAGCTGTGAGGGTGGGTAGTGGTTTGATGAGAGAGAGAGAGTTTTACCAGTTTTTACACACACACACACAGACACACACACATACACACAGATGGAGTCTAGCACCTCCACTTATCTAGCTAGTTTTTTGTAGGACTGAAACTTGTTACCCAGTTCCAATATTGTCACAGGGCTTAAAGAAACGTAGGGTGAATATGTTGCGATCGTAATGAAAGCAGAAAAACCTTTTTCACAACAAAGAAAATGAGAAAACAAATGCTGACTTCATTTGCCTGACTCAGTCTATCAGTTATCTTTTATCAGTGATCAGTGATACCGTCTACAGAGCATGGTATATACAGGCAGTTTTAATTATAATCGTCTCTGGTTACCGTCTCCTTAATCTCTCTCTCTCTCTCTCTCTCTCTCTCTCTCTCTCTCTCTCTCTCTCTCTCTCTCTCTCTCTCAAACTACCATGGGTTTCTCCTGTGCTGAATAAAAATCGTCAGTTGTTAACAAGAACCTAATGTTAGGCGTCATCGTAGTTGTCACCGGGTTTTTAAAAAGTATGCAATATTAAAGAATATTATTCAATAATATTTGGAGCAGGGCAATGAACTGTCTTGTGAAAATCAAGCAATGATTACTTTATGCCAGCTTACTTCGCCGATTCTCTAAGGACGAGAATTTATAAACTTTCTCAACAGTACACGGCAGAGACTTTACTCAGAAATGCTGTTTATTAGTACTGTTGGCCTCTGGAGAAAGTGACTCCACCCCTGACAATCAATAAATAATGCTATTAATGATAACAGATTCTTGCTGATGCATTAACTGCTGGTTGCACAACGGATTTTAAGCTAAATATGAAAGGACTGGCCTAAGTACCAGTTATGAATAGCAAAGCGTTTATGCAAACTAGAAGCTATAAGTGAAATAAGCTTAATATGGAAAATAAAACACGAGTTTACATTACATTAAGCTCAAGAAAAAAAAGTTAATTTATTGATTACAATAAAATAACTTTATGTTACATTTCAAAATGAATTCAAAATAAGGAGATCGCACTCACTCGCTCACTCAGATGCTAAACTCTTAAACCTAGGGAAAAAACGAAAAGAAATACTGGTCAGAAAAGTGGACAAAGCGGATGCTTGGGTGTCGTTACTGAGGAAGGACACTGCACACGCTGAGCCTCTCGCCAATCACGCTAGGTGGGAATATGGCGGCAGTGGGAACTAGGCGTCATAACTGAGGAAGGACGCTGCCACACACACTACCTGCTTCCACGGTGCTCAAACCTTGACTGAGTTCAAATCGTGAGAAAGAGGCAAGTGTTGAGCCGCACTTGCTAACGGCTAGAATGAGCGAAACACACCCATAATAAATCACTCAGTGGAAGTGCTAATGTCTCACACAAAGACAATCACTTATGACACAGTGAAAAATTGTTCTGAAAAACACTCCCGATTGGGTGAATACATGGCGGTTAAACTGAGCGATAAATACTGGGATTCCACTAGAATTCGCGGTTTCCCACCAAAGTTAATATCACGAGTTTATTCAAATACTTAATCGCGCCGACTCGTGACATTACGCCCCATGAAAATCAAATTTTTTTTTTCTTCAGAAAAAAAAAATTCAATATACATTCATATAAATCCTAAATCAGTCACACAAGATTCACACTGTGGTGTGTGTGTGCTATCCAGCTACAGGAGAAAGTCACAGTCACCAGTGAGCGAAAAAAAAACTCGTATTTACATTAATAGAAACAAGCTTGAGGGAAAAACTCCGTGACAACGGTGAAAAATCCTGTATTCAGGTCAAACTGAGCGAAAAGTTCGCTACATTTACGTTAACAAGTAATTGTTATGTAGCGTAATGTATGTAATTCACGGTGTTGGTGTGACAGTTGTGGTGTAACTGTGCTTAAGTGTAAAATTACATAATGCAAATTAAGAGTAAATAATGACAACGAGGCAGAAGAGAAGGGGAGGCAGCATGCGACAGGGACGACCAGCTGATCTGCATGACAATGCTGCACCCTCCACCTGCACCTATGAAAGGAATCAAAAGCATCAAAAGTGTCATTTCTCTCTGTCTGCCTAGCAATCAGTACTTATGTCATTATTAACCAGGAAACGTAGTCTTAAGATCCACAAATCTCTCAGGACCCTTATAGTTTACTGGTTAACGCTTATTAACTAGGAAACGTGCCAGTTCTTGAATTGCTCAAATCTCTTAGAATGGGCAGTTTACTAGTTAACCTAACATTATTAACCAGGAAACGTGTCAGTTCTTGAATTGCTCAAATCTCTTAGAACAGGCAGTTTACTGGTTAACCTAACACTACACTTACAATTAATGACAGGAAGCTGAGAATCCTGACGCAATCTCGGGCAGGTCACATTTTAACACCCACCGTGGGTGTGAACACTCATGTGGATATTGTGCATTCTCCTGGAATCCGCAGAGAGGCCCACAGCTCGAGACGTTCCACAAGGTAATTCATACACAGCCTTGGACTGTCTCTGCGGGGTTCTCGAACTTCCCCCTTAACTTATGGTATACATGTATGTACAGGCCCTGGACATACTGTGTCCTGTGGGGCCAACGGGTGAGCCATCAGGTCTACACTTTTAACCGGGAACCAGGCTGGTCCTTGGATTACTCAAATCTTTGAGAACGCCTATCTTACGGAACCCAGCATATAACAGTTACCCGTGTGAGTCAGCAATTAGCAGGCGAGACATCAGGTCTGCACCTACTTCACCACTACCCTGTCTCTCAACTGACTCAGAGATTACGGGTGTGGTTTCAAACGGCGCAGGAAGGACATGTCCCTGATTAGTGGTACGTGGACACACATTGCAGGAATGCACAAAACTATCTATCTCTCGTCCCATCCTTGGCCAGAAAAAGTCAGCTTGGATACGGCCCTGGGTCTTCCTTTTGCCCATGTGACCTCCTGAGGCTGAACAATGACCCCATTCTAACACTGCTTGGCGGTACTTGGCAGCAATGACAAACTGCAGTCGAACCTCGCCCTCGGGTGTTTGTGACTCACGGTAGAGCCGTCCTTGTTTACGAAGGAACTTTGCTCGACCTCTCCGTGAATACTTTATCACTCTACCCTTTTGTTTCATTCGCACGACAGCAAGTGTTGGGTCAGAATGCTGTTCTTGAACAACAACTTGGCCACACATCAGATCTTGCGGCGATTCAGTGGTCACCGGGGTGACACAGTTTGGAGCCTCAGCTATGGCTTGTGTTACTGTAGCCGAAGTCTGAGTAGCGTCATCCTCAGTGCAACTATCCTTGGCACCGGGAATATTGCCTATGATAAGGTCAAATAAAGGTTCTGGCATGACAACTGCGACTGTCGTACCTGTGTAAAATGGAGATGCCACCTGGATACGTGCCTCAGGGAACAATCTCACTGATCCGTCAATAAGGTTAGCTTGGATCTGTCAACCTGTGTACTGCTCAGGCCGAACTAGACTCTGCCTGACAGAGCAACCTGAGGAACCATTGTCTCTCAGGACCTTCACAGGAATGGATCCCACAAACCCTGGCTGAACAAGGAAAGCACTGTCGCCTGTGGGAGTGCCTGTGGAGGAAGCAGCTAGCCACTGATTAGGCTGCTGAATAAATGATGCGGCAAACATGGTGCCCTGTGAACTAGAAACTTGAGGGGTCGTACTCACTGCCTGGGGAGATGGAGCATTGGCCATCTGTGGAGGAGGGGTTCACTGTTGCTGTGGGACCAGTGAACTGTGGGGAAGTACCCGTACTGGTAGGGACGTGACCACCGTGCTGCTGCTGAGGAATGAAGGCTGCGTTCGCCTCCTGCCTACTATTCACTTGAGCTGGTGCTGAAAAGGATAGTCCCAGCGGTCGGTTGCGTGGCTGATACTGCTGCTGGTTAGAGTACTTGTTGTACCGCTTCCACTCAGGTTTCTGAGTGTTTTGCCCCTGGTCCCTCCTCTGCGGTTTAGGACCTTGGCCATTATTCTGAAAACGGCCTTGTTGCTGGGGTTCAGTCTGAGACTGTTTCCCAGATTTATCAGATTTCCTGTTCCAGCTATGCTTCTTGCGAGTTTGATACCCCTATGCAGTGAAAAATGCATTAGCCTTCTTCACCATTTGGCTGGCATCTCTTACGTGGCAGATCTTAAGCTGAGCCATAAGTTCAGTAGGCAACGACTTTTCCAGCTTTGTGCACAGCATGAGGTCAATTCTCCCTTCATGCGTGGAAGGAGTTTCATCTTTCTCCATCAACTCATCTAAGTAAGCAGTAAGCCGGTCAAGAAGATGAACGGCAGTCTCTTTTTTCCTGTAAACGCGCCCTCATGAACTGACTCTTAGCGTCGTCAACTGTAAGACTGTACGCTTTGACAACTGCGGCCTTCATCATCTCATACGTGAGATTGTCTCCACGAATTCTGTGGAGAATATCAAGGGCAGGGCCCTCAAACAGACTAAGAAACTGAAGCCGCTTAGCTGCATCATCCAGCTGGTAAAGTTGAGCCATGTCTTCAAAATGTGCTATGTATGGCTCGATTTGCTTACCTTCCCTGTATGGGGGAAGCTTGATGTGTGGGGTCTCCAGAACATGTGCAGGGAGAGCGCTCGTGGAGCTTGGGCCAGCTGCACCAGATGTGTCTGAAGCCAAGGAATCTCGCTTGAGCTTCAGCACTTCAAGTTCATGTTTTTCGCGTGCTTCTCGCTCGGCACGTTCGTGTTCTCGTTCTGTGTCTCGTTGTTCACGCTCTACTCACGTTCTCTCTCACGTTGTTCTAACTTGTGTTGACGTTCTCTCTCGCGTTCCTCACGCTGTTCTCGCTCATGTTCTAACTCGAGTTCACATTGTTTTTGTTCGTGTTCGCACTGTTCTCGCTCTTGTTCGCGTTGTTCTCGCTCGTGTTCGCGTTGTTCTCGCTCGTGTTCGCGTTGTTCTCGCTCGTGTTCGCGTTGGATTCCATGCTCTTCACGAGCATCACTCTCGCATTGCTGCTCGTGACTAAGCCGAGGACATAATTCTTTGCTTCAGTTGGGTCTGTAAGCCCCATATCTTTAGCTTCCTGTACATAGACGCTGGTAGACATGATGCTAACTCAGTCTAAGTAAACTATTGACTCGGTACTGACTGCAATTTTTTCAGAGAAAGATGCCAATAATCTAGAATAAAGAATATAGGCACAGGTTAGTGGTGACCAGTTTTATCTAATTAAACTGGTAAAGAAAGAAAATTAAACAAACAACTGACTGTGAAAACTATTACGTAAATTAATAGAACTGAATCGATAATCACCAGTAAGATAGTGCCTATAGACTTTAATGATAAATATCTACGTATGAGTGAGTGAGTATTATCTCGTGAATAACTTTAGAGGTAGGAGTTAATATCCTGGAATGAGGTCGCCAAATGTCACGGGGTTTTTCATGAATAAGCAATATTAAAGAATATTCAATAATATTTGGAGCAGGACAATGAATTGTCTTGTGAAAATCAAGCAATGATTACTTTATGCCGGCTTACTTCGCCAGTTCTCTAAGGACTAGAATTTATAAACTTTCTCAACAGTACACGTCAGAGACTAATTACTCACAAATGCTGTTTATTATTACTGTTAGCCTCTGGAGAAAGTGACTCCACACCTGACAATCAATAACTAATGCTATTAATGATAACAGATTCTTGCTGATGCATTAACTGCTGGTTGCACAACGGATTTTAAGCTTAATACAAAAGGACTGGCCTAAGTACCAGTTACGAATAGCAAAACGTTTATACAAACTAGGAGCTATAAGTGAATAAGCTTAATATGGAAAATAAAACACGAGTTTACAGTACATTAAGCTCAAGAAAAAGAACTGTTAATTTATTGATTACAATCAATCAATCATTTCCTGTGGCACCCTCGGGGATGCATAGGGCCTCGATGAACTCACACCACCACATCCTATCTTGTGCTAACTCCTCAAGATCTCCCCAACACTCATCTCCAGCTTCCCGTCTCATTGTCCTCACCCACGTCTCTTTTGGCCTTCCTCTACCTCTCCTACCAAGTGCCACCCACCCTGGTGTACCTTGTACTATTCCCTGTCTCCTATCCACATGTCCTAGCCACTTCCATCGTGAGAATCTAACATATTCATCGATCGGCTGCACTCCCGTTATTTCTCTAATTCTACTATTTGGTATCCTTTCCCACCACTTAACTCCTAATATTCTTCTAAGTGCTTTTCTTTCAAACACCAAGAATTTATTTTCCATAGTCACTGTGCTGTACCAAGACTCGTGTCCATAAATTAAGATACTCCTAACCATTACCTTATAAAGTTTGATTTTTGTATGCACAGAGAAATTGTTATTATTCCAAATATTTTTAAGCATTCCCATTGCCTGATTAGCCTTCTTTAACCTTTCCTCGAATTCAAAGTTCAAAGAACCATCCTTGGCTAAATAAGTACCTAAATATTTAAACCTATCAACTTGCTTTACAACCATACCTCCAATTACACATTCCTGCGCATTTTCCATATTCATATTGATTATTTCAGTTTTTCCACAATTAATAACCAAACCCACCTTGCGACCTTCACTCACCAAACAGTCCAACACTCTCTGCATCTCTTCTGGCCCATCACAAATCAAAACTATATCATCTGCATAATCTAAATCCAAAAGTTTCCTCTTCTCTCCCCAAAGTATACCTGCACCGGTTTCTGTTCCAACGCGTTTCATAATGTAATCAATGACCAATATAAATAGTAAAGGCGATAGAACACCACCTTGAATTACTCCGGACTTGACTTCAAACGAATCACTCAGACAACCATCAACCATCACTTTACAAAATGTGTCCTCATGCATGTTCATAATGACCCTCACAAACTCCTCTGGTATTCCATAATGTCTCATGATCTTCCCCATAGTCTCTCTCGAAACACTATCAAAAGCCTTTTCAAAATCAACAAAACAAAGACTTAACGGTACTCATTTCATTAACTTGCTGCATCAAATGCCTAACTATAAAGATCTGATCATTGCAAGCACGTCCCTTTCTAAAACCAGCCTGTTCATCCCTCAGAATACCCTCAACCACCGGCTCCAACCTATTTAACAACACTCTACTGAAAACTTTCAAAGCTATCGGTGACAAAGAGATTCCCCTCCAATTACCACATTCACTAAGGTTTCCCTTCTTCGGAACTTTAACTATTACACCATTCTTCCAAACTGATGGTGGTAACCCCGTCACCCATATCTTATTGAATAGCTTGGTCAAGATCATTATTAATCTATCCCCCTCCACTTTAAACATTTCCGGAAATAAACCATCCTCCCCTGGTGCCTTATTATTCTTTAACTGTTTTACTGCTTTCTCCACTTCTGCAAGCCTCAACTCTCCTGTTTCTATATTTAAATCTTCCTGAGCTGACGATATATCCTCTTCTGGTGGTATTGGTCTATTAAGAACTGTCTCAAAATGCTCTTTCCATCTGTTTTTAATATCTCCATCTTTGGTCAATAAATTTCCTTCCCTGTCTCTAACTGGTATTTCCTTGCGTTTACCTGCATTACCACTCAGTTCTCTAATCGATTCATATGCCATTCTTTGACTCTGTCCATCATTTTTGTTTATTAAGATTTCAGTCTCTGCAACCTTTTCATCCACACATCTTCTTTTATCTCTCCTAGCTAACCTTCTTACTTCTGAATTCAAACTCCAGTACGCAGCTCTTGCTAATTCAATCTCTCGTTCATCAACGCATTGCATCTCACTCCTCAATTTAGCCTCACCTCTCTTTTTTATCATATCCCACGTTTCCTCTGATATCCATTTCTTTCTCCTGAATCTATGTCTCCTTCCAATCGTACATTCAGCAGTCTCATGCAAAACTTTGTTCACATCCTCCCACATCTCATCTACACTTCTCTCCCCCTCTTCCAACGTTTCCAACACCAAAAACCTATTTCTGCATTCTAATCTGAATTCCTCCTTTTCTTCTCCTCCCTTCTAAGCTTAACAATATCGTATCTACCAACACCAGATTTTTCCTTCTTCTGATTTTTAAGTTTAAACCTACATATTGCAATGCTGAGTTGATGGTCACTACCAATATCCGCTGCCCGTTTAACATGAACATCTAGCAGAGAACTTCTATGCCTCCTACTGATAGCGATGTGATCAATCTGATTTTTATATTTTCCACACGGCGACACCCAAGTTGTCTTGTGTATATTGCAATGCTGAAAGAGTGTGCCCCCGATGACTAAGTCATTTGCTAGACAGAAGCTTCCAAACCTCACTCCGTTTTCACTCATCCTACTACCAACTCCCATCTTACCCATACATGCCTCAAATCCCTCATTTGAACAGCCCATTACTGCATTAAAGTCTCCAACGCAGATCAAAACATCATGTCTAGGTACCCTTCCTACTCCTTCTTGCAACTTTTCATAAAATGTGTCTTTCCTTTCATCGAGTGCATCATTAGTAGGTGCATAACACACAAACAGACTGATGTTGCCATGATTTGATTACAATAAAATAAATTTACATTACATTTCAAAATGAATTCAAAATAAGGAGATCGCACTCACTCGCTCACTCAGAAGCTAAACTCTTAAACCTAGGGAAAAAACGAAAAGAAATACTGGTCAGAAAAGTGGACAAAGCGGATGACTGGGTGTCGTTACTGAGGAAGGACACTGCACACGCTGAGCCTCTCGCCAATCACGCTAGGTGGGAAAACGGCGGCGGTGGGAACTAGGTGTCGTTACTGAGGAAGGACGCTGCCACACACACTACCTGCTTCTGCAGCACTCAAACCTTGACTGAGTTCAAATCATGAGAAAGAGGCGAGTGTCGAGCCGCACTTGCTAACAGCTAGAATGAGTGAAACACGCCTGTAATAAATCACTCAGCGGAAGTGCTAATGTCTCGCACAAAGACAATCACTTATGACACAGTGAAAAATTTTTCTGAAAAACACTCCCGAGTGGGTGAATACGTGGCGGTTAAACTGAGCCATAAATACTGGGATTCCACTAGAATTCGCGGTTTCCCACCAAAGTTAATGTCACGAGTTTATTCAGATACTTAATCGCACCGACTCGCGACAGTAGTAAATGTGCGTGTGTGTGTGTGTGTGTGTGTGTGTGTTGGTCTCAAGGTGAATAAAACTGTTGTGTTAAAGAAAGATAAACGTGGAAAATGTCAATACTGTAGAAGTAATATTTTCCGCACCCAATCTTCAGGTGGAAGTGGATGGCATCATTTTTTATTATTTTAATTATTACTAAGTTACTGAAACCATGAATTCAACTAAAAGAAGTCTTGCAGTCTAGTGGGTTTATAGGCTTGAACCCGATTTAGCCCCAAAAGGTTCAAGTAGTAGGCTGTTTGGAGTTTATGGTTTGCTTTCTTAATGCCACCCAGGAGTGAGTAATCGGCTCTCTGGTTTTATTTGTCTGGCCTGAAAAGTCTAAGAGGGATTTTATTTATTTAAGCTTATAAGTATTTGACATTGGCTTACATTTTCAGTCAGACCCTTACCTTCTCATCCATAATATACGTGGTACCAACAAGGTCATTTTTTATTTGAAAGTGGATCACGAAATCTATAGAGTCGATAAATCCGTGTGTGCCGTTCATAACCTGCGTCAGGAGGTGGATGTCATAGTCGTTAGAATCGGTGGGGGTTTCGAGATACATCCGACGCCCAAGAGTGAGGTACACAGGGTTGGCTGATTGTAGGAGAGCTTGGGGCACGAACCCTCCATAATCCATCATGCTGGGGCTGGAATAATAATAATAATAATAATAATAATAATAATAATAACCTAAGGGATGGTTCATTATAGAAGGGCATGGAACACGAACCTTCCGTAATCCACCATTTTGCAGGACCCCCAAACGAGCTCTAGCTTTCGAGTATGTGGTCACCGCAGGGTACCATTTGTTCACATGTCTAAAATTGATTATTAGGGTCTAGGGGTCATGAAACTGAATGACATTGTCAGAAGTGTGTGTGATTTGCATAGGGCGCCATTATCCAAGATGGCACCCTATGCTAATTAGAAACCTAGTAGCTTCGGAACTGCACCTCCTAGGAAGACATTTTTGGTGTCAAACCATATGCTTCTGGAGTTAAGGAATCAGGTAATGACATCTGCATATCATTCAGATGAATGCAATACCATTTTTCAAAAAGTATCTCTGTCGGTGTTGCACTTAGAAAAGCTCATGAATTCTCCGCGATGCTGAAGGAGGTTGGAGATCCCGAGGAGGACAGGGAACAAATGTTTGACAAAGTCTCAGAGGGAAGTATAATTCAACAGGCTGTGGGCATTTTGCAAAGACAAATTTCACAGATGAAAGACCTACAGTAGATGCCGAGTACCACTCTGCTGGAGAAGCATCTACTGAAGAAATGAAAAATTGGACTGATCCACTATTATACAAAACGATTTGTTGGCTCACAAACAAGAAACTGTATGACAATGCAACTGATGTTCATGCAATGACCCAATCCTGCCTCAATATAGCTTCAGATATAATTGCAGAATCAGCATCAATTGAATACCCTAAGCATTTCAGTTTAGCAGTATACTTCTATCATGAATCTGGAAGTTGAAAGCTTGTTGACGTTATGCATTCAGTGGGATACTGTATTTCGTACATTGTACTTCGTCAGTTCTTGACATCAGTAGCTGAGCAGGTTAATGCAGCACAGGGAACAACATCTATTGGTTCATATAAACCCCCAGAGATTACCCCTAGAACATGTGGAGGGAATATTATAGTTGCAGCAGCAGATAACTGAGACCATAATGAAAGAACAGTTGATGGTAAGTGGACAACACATGCAATGACCAGTATTTTCATCTAAAGAAAGAGAGAGCCAAACCATCTTTGTCAGTGGATTCCACAAGCATCATGACGAAGCTTGAACCTGGATGCTATCCATGCAGGTGCCCTTTCCAATCGTCTACCTTACCAGAAACCATCATCGAGACCTGAACCAGAGTTTCAACCACCTGCATCATCCAATGAGATTCAAGTACTAAAAGATAACGATGACTTCAAGAAAATGGAGATTACTGAAATTGTCTATAACATTGCAAGATCTGGCAAACTACACAAAAGACAAGAAGAACGTGATATTCCTCCATGGGGCCTTTTCCACGCAGCTCTGGAGACAGATGATAATCCAGTTCTTTCTGTAGTTTCTTTCAACCCCATTATGATGGCTAAGTCAACTGACCATCAGACAATATACACAACCCTGATGCTTATTAAGGAGTCTATGAACAATCTTGGACAGACTCATGCTCCTGTCTTCTTTGATAATTATGGAATTGTTAATGAAAGCATTGGAAGTCACCTGGGCCAGGCCAAATGAACAGGCTGGAGTCATACCCTGTGATGGTGACATGCACTTACTAATCAGCATAATTTCAGCTACTGGACATCTCTATGGTGATGCTTGGTTGAAGTAACATCTATAGGATTCTGGTGTGTATTTTGCCGCTGAAACCATCCACAGAATTCTTATTGGCAAAGATTTTGACCGAGCACTCTAAAGTTAAATGATGAAGCATTAAATACCAAACTGATTGATAGCTTTGCCCAGTGGTGTAAACAGACCATAAATGCAGCCGCAGAAAAAGTGGATGAGTTACTGCAGCAGCTTGATGGATTTTTGTCCACAGAAAAAATACCCAATCACAAAGGGCTTGTGGCCCTCATTGAAGAAATTGGAAGAGAGATCATACCAGCACTTAACATGTTTAAACAACATGACAGAGGGACATCACCAACATTTCAGTTCTGGGATGATTTTCTCACCAATCTGCCCTTTGAAAATCTACATCTCAGCAACGAGACATGGTGAATGGGATTCGCAGCAGTCAGCAGTGGCACACTTGTTGCCTCTTCTGTTTGTGACTAACTACTCAAATTATGCTAAATACATGCCTGTTGTTGTGTTGCAAATGCTACGACTACCTCCTGATGTACTTGATGCCTTCAAATATGGACACTTTGCTAGTAAGTTCTCAGTGGGAAAGTTCAACTGTGTGTGGATGGATTACACGTTTGAGGCTATGGAGAACTAGGCACTAAAGGGGGCAGGTGGAATAATTGAACTAACTCTGCGAGGACCTGCACTTGTTAGATGGGTGTTGAGCAGGTCAGTAGCTGCACAGTACTCTGAACAAGTTCAAAAAATGTTTCTGAAAACAACAAAGAGAAGCGGTCTTACTACCTAGTGCAGAAGCAGCTAGACATTGGGACCGTAATGTGAAGAAAATTACTAAGATGTTTGAAGGATCCTACATAGATTTGTTGTATGTAATCCACCTACGCAACTTGTTAACTTTGCCACAGGTGCAGCTGCGACATCAGAGGTCCAGCACTCAATGTTAAATGCAATAGATACTGGCTCTGGTTTGTTAGAAAGATTTGTTGCTGAAAGACTAGTTGGCTCAAATGACAGTAGAAAGAAGAGTTTCTATGATATTCTGCCAAGATCACAATTGAAAACAATGACTGAAGTGAAGAAGAACCTCCCAATAAAATCCCTAAATGTCAGCCATTTTGGTCAGCTATTTTGGAACGTGGTTAAATATCATTTTTCAAGATTCAGAAGTATCATTATGAGATTCCATGACCCTGAAAACATATGGTTTGACACCAAGGCTGTCTTCCTAGGTGTGATGCTTCCCAAGATATGCCTACTGGAGTTTAGGCGGGTATGGCGTAGATTCTGAAAATTGGTTGAATATGAAAAGTGTATGAAACATGTGTATAGTTAATTTGTGTCTGCATGATTCCTATATCCTAAAGATAATTTTTAGCTGTAAAAATGTGTATTACAGCAGAGCTTTACCAGTAATAAATCTTTTTTAATTTTGTGGATTTGAAAAAAAAAGAGCCAAATTTTCATTTAAAAATTGGATATTTTGTGCCACTATTTTGAAAAATGGTATTGCATTCATCTGAATGATATGCAGATGTCATTACCTGATTCCTTAACTCCAAAAGCATATGGTTTGACACCAAAAATGTCTTCCTAGGAGGTGCAGTTCCGAAACTACTAGGTTTCTATTTAGCATAGGGTGCCATCTTGGATAATGGCGCCCTATGCAAATCGCACACACTTCTGACAATGTCACCATTCAGTTTCATGACCCCTAGACCCTAATAGCCAATTTCAGACATGTGAACAAATGTTACCCTGCGGTGACCACGACCCTTCTGAAAAACTAGCATCTGCTGCAGCACTACATGCATGGACTGGAATAATATAGAAAATAATCATAATCATAATAATAATAATAATAATAATAATAATAATAGCCTAGGGGATGATTTGTTATAGTAGGGATTGGGGAACGAACCATCCTTAGACCATGCTGGGGATGGAAGTAGAATAAAGAGGAGGAGGAGGAGGAGGATAAAAGAAGAAAAATTAATGCTTTTTGACTTCCGAGTACAGTTCCGATCAGTAAGAGTGTTCCATCACTTTACATTATTGAAACACTGATCACTGACTTTTGAAATCCAGTGATGTTCATTTAGGGACCTAGCAGTTTTTTCGGATTATTAGAAATTTCTAATTCGACAGGTACAAATTGAGGAAAAGTTTGATGACACTGATCTCTTCCGGCTGTGATATAATGCAATCAACAGAAGAGTATGAGAAGGTAGAATACTCTGTCGTCTGATGCAATGTAAATTGTGGAAGGCAGAACACAATGCTGGTGTCAGGACACTAGAATATCATAACACACTACATAACAGCTAGTGGCATATATACTGTTAATATGTAATATAGAGGTTTGAAGAGAGTAGTGCCTAAGCTCGAGAGATATGGAGGGAAGAGCAATGCACATTCTAACTAGGGAACTTCGCACACAGCACAGTATGACACTGGAGGGGAAACTCCACATTCGTGGAAAGTTCCTTCATTCGTGCCCACACGCATGACCCAACCAGTAGGGAAATTGGAGACAGGGCAGAAGGGGTTACGAGAGAGAAGAGGCATGGTGGGAGAGGCTGGAACAGAGGGCAGTACGGAGTTAGTGAGCATAAAACCGCTCTCGTCTCAGTACTGGTCTTCTGAAGATAACTTCCTCTGGAGAATAAAACTGCAGTCAAACCCCAGACTCATCTTTATCTTTCTCCTGCGACCCACGACAAGACCAACTTGAACATTCTCTCCTCGTAAAATCCCTCCAATCTAACTCATTTTTGGAAACGCTCGGCAAAGCTACAATATAGTTTGGTGGCAGTAATCGTACGAACCACGTCTACAATTATACAGTCGAGTTTACATTAACAAGACAGAAAACAAGAACTACAGCAAGTTCACGCAATACAACGTCCTACGATTTTAGATACACCAGCCAACAACCCTGCACCCTACAACGATAAACGACAGCGATAAATGAAAGCCGATTAACGTCTTTATTAACAATCAACAAACATTTTATGAATCGTCTCTACAATCAAAACAAGATACTACGATTCTACAAGTGAAGTACAATCCGGTGATACGGTAACCAAGATCGGCTACAAGTTCACATCATACAGCAAGATACTGCAGTTAAACGCTGGACAAGTAGTCACAAGCGTACAATATAATATCAACAATAGGGGATAGGAAGTAGGCGCAAACAAGCAACGCAGCAGAGTGAGGAGGGGCTGATTCAGTGGTGACGGGAGAGAGAACGCAGCAACAACCTAAACCTGCACTCACCAGCCCTGACTCACGGTCACCTTACTCACCACACTCACAGTTACTCACCGCTGATTCATTACCACGGCAAAGTCTTCGATTTTTTTTTTTATGCGAAGAAGAAGGAACCAAAGGCCACGAGCCCGCAAACTGTTCCTTCCAAGAGAAAAACAAAATACATGAGAAAGCCAAATTCAAGATCCGTTCATTTTGAGATGCCTGGACAGTGGACACACTGCGTTTGAAGGACTGGAGATCATAGGAAGCAGGAAATACAGACAGAGGGAGACAGTTCCAGAGTTGACCTGTTGCATAAATGAAGGACTTAACTCTTGCATTAGAGAGCGGGACACAAAAAAGATGAGAGTTTGCTGCTAGTCGGATGCTATGCTCCCGTCGAAGAGGTGGACGAATGCAAGCAGACAGTTCAGAGAAGCAGTGACCACTGAAGTAGCGATAGAAAGGAGGTAAAGATGCAACAGTGCGGCGAAGAGACAGAGGTTGTAGGGAGTCATTAAGAGGAGGAGAGTTAATGAGACGAAAAGCCTTTGACTTCATCCTATTGAGAAGTGCTGTACGTGAAGAACCTCCCCACACATAAGAGTTGTACTCCACACAGGGGCGGATAAAACCCGTGTATAGAGTCAACAACTGTGCCGTGGTAAAGAAGGAACGGAGTCGGCTTTGCGCACCTAATCTCTTGGAAGCAGATTTTACAAGAGACGCAATATGATCTTTCCAAGATAAGTCCCGAGTTAATTCAAACCCCAAACATGCAGGATTAAGCTGAATATTATTAAACATTAGTGGGTACACCTGTGGAAGATTTTGTCGGCATGATAGGTGTAAGAACTGAGTCTCTGATGCATTAAAAACAACCATATTATTTTTACCCCAGTCAGAGATACGAGCCAAGTCAGACATTAGGTGTGCCATAGCTTCATCCCTTGTTTGTTGAAGCAACTGCTGAGATGGGCGTTCCGGGAACCGAATGGAGAGGTGAAGGGTGGAGTCATCAGCTAATGAGTGGATAGGGTTAGATGTACAGCTTAGAAGGTCATTAATGAAAAAAAGGAAGAGAGTTGGTGATAGGACAGAACCCTGAGGAACACCACTGTTGATATATCTAGGAGAAGAACGATGGCCGTCTACAACAGCGGCTATAGAACGATCAGAAAGGAAGCTAGAGATGAAGGTACAGATAGAAGGATAGAAACCGTAAGAGGGCAGTGTGGAAATTAAAGATTTATGCCAGACTCGATCGAAAGCCTTTGAGATGTCAAATGCAATGGCAAAGCTTTCGCCAAAGTCCCGAAAGGAGGATGACCAGGAGTCTGAAAGGTAGGTGAGGAGATCGCCAGTGGAGAGTCCCTGACGGAACCCATACTGATGATCAGAAAGAAGGTTGTGATAGGAAAGATGCTTTAAAATTTTTCTATTAAGAATTGATTCGAAAACTTCTGAGATACAGGATGTTAAAGCAATTGGACGATAGTTAGAGGGTTGGGAATGGTCACCCTTCTTTGGGACTAGCTGAATAAGAGCAAACTTCCAGCAAGAAGGAAAGATACAAATTGATAGAAAAAGGCAAAAAAGTTTGCCTAGGGAGGGTGTAAGCTCAGAAGAACAGTTCTTGAGAACAACAGGAGGGACTCCATCAGGCCCATATGCCTTGTTAGTACTGAGGCCTGTGATGGCAGAAAATACATCAGCTGAAGAAATTTTAATGTCAGCCATGAGGAAGTCAGAGGGGGGGAAGTGATGGAGGAACAGCACCAGAATCGTTTAAGGTGGAATAGGAGGAGAAAGTCTGAGTGAAAAGATCTGCTTCATCAGTAGAAGAAATTGCTACAGAGCCATCAGAGTAGAAAAGAGGAGGGAGGGATGATGAGGTAAAGTTGTTAGAAAGGTTTTTGGCAAGGTGCCAAAAGAAGCGGAAAGAATTCGAGTTGGAGAGTTGAGAGCATTTAGTACGGATGAAATTATTTTTAGCAGAGAGAAGAACAGACTAAGCACGATTCCGGGCAGAAACGTATAAAAGATGTGATTCAGGGGTAGGTTTTCCCCAGTACCTTTTATAGACCCTCTCTTTGTTGCGGATAGCATTAGAAAATGCGTGATTAAACCAAGGCTTTCTTGAATTAGTCAAAGGATATGAGAAAGGAATGTATGCTTCCATGCCCAAGAGAATAACCTCCGTAATGCGCAAGGCACACTCAGATGGCTCCCGGCCATGGAAACAATATTCATTCCAGGGAAAATAAAAAAGTACTGTCTGAGGGCCTCCCAATCTGCAGCTCCAAAGTGCCACAGATGACGTTTCTTTGGAGGGTCCACAGGCCGTACAGGAGCGATAGGACAGGTTAAGATAATAAGGCTGTGATCAGAGGAGCCCAACGGAGAGAAAAGATTAACAATGTAAGCAGAAGGATTAGTTGTAAGGAAGAGGTCAAGAATGTTGGAGCTCTCTCCAAGGCAGTCAGGGATACGCGTAGGGTGTTGTACAAGCTGCTCTAGGTCATTAAGGATAGATAAGATGTAGTCTTGTTCACCAGGTGGATCAGTGAAAGGAGAGGAGAGCCAAAGGTGGTGGTGAACATTGAAATCTCCTTGAATGGAGATTTTAGAGAAAGGATATGGATAGAATGTGTTCCATCGTAGAAGTAAGATAGTTGAGGAATTTTTCAAAGTAGAGTTAACGGGATAAGTAAACAGCACAGATATATTTAGTCAGAGAATGACGAGAAAGCCGAAGCCAGAGTGTAGAGAATTCAGAAGAATCAAGTTCAGGAACACTAGAGCAAGATAAGTCGTTGCATATATATACACAACAGCCACCTTTGGCTTTGAAATGAGTATAAAGAAAGAAGGAGGATATAGAAAAGGGTTTGCTGTCAGTTGCCTCAGACTGCTGAGTCTCAGTTAGGAAAAGAATTTGATGTTTAGAGGAGGAGACGTGGTGCTCGACAGAGCGAAAGTTGGAGGAAAGGCCACGAATGTTGCAGAATTGAAGACGTGAGTCAGACAGTGGTTCCAGGCAGCTCGGGTAGTCACCGGGAGAGGGGCGGAAGGTGGGGGCATTTATGGTCCGCCACCCCAGGGGACTCCGAGACTATGTATGTTGAAGCCATGATTACATCAATCAGAGTCCATCAAGATTACTTTTGAATTTTGGAAAAGGAAGTATAGTAGTGTGTGCTGTGCATGTAGTCTGATGATAGTTAAACTTGTACTGGAGGGCATGCTGGCCTACTCTCCGAGGGTGGCGGGGGATGGTGACGCCAGCATTGTAACTGTCACATCATCCTGCACCTACTAGTGGGTGAAAATACTTTTACTCTGTTTCTTCCAGAGAACTTAAACATACAACCCCTTTTTTGCTTATAACGTCACAAGTGAATTATCACCACTACCCTACAGTAATGTATTGCAAATAAAAAGTGATAAAACTTTGCACAAAGATATAAAACGTCCTTTATAATTACAACTACAATTATCATATTTTCAACAGTCAAAGTAAGCAACAATGAAGATAGGGTTATTAAGGATAACAGGGTCAGAAGGAAAAAAAAAAAAAAGGCAAACGGACAGTGAGTGATGTTACGACCTGAGTCTGCAAAACACAACTGATCTTCACAACCCTTCACAGGCCATTTTATTCTTTACTTTTACCACATTTTACTCTTTCTAGTAACATATACCACTTCATTTATATACAAACTTACGTACGTAAACACACCTTCAGTTATCAACACTGAGTCCATTACTAAGTATTAGTACCAACAGTAACAATTATATATACCATTCATTTATTCCTAATCATTGTTGCTATCTATACTGATAGCACATGCTTAAATGTGTTTCATGAGTACAACAAGACAACATTCGTTAGCAAAATATGCCTGTTAATTAGTGATTAGTGTTACTACGGGATGGTTAAAACAACACCAACTGCATTGCCAGAGGAGACAGCACTGAATTACCCAATGACGATTCACTGTTAGTAGAACGACAGGAAAACATAACGAACACACATAGTTCTCTACGAACAAAAGATTAAGAAATAAACACTTCTGTGAAAGGAAATGAGGATAATGACGCTTCTTGGACAGTTTTCTATGACGTGGAAAGCGACGATTATAAACTGTCATACATACTTATGAAAACTTATTCAATAGGATACATAAGTCCAGAAATACATGCGCATCAATTCCTCCTCATAACAACAGGAGACTTCAAGTGAATCTGACCAAATAAACACAATGGCGAGTGGAACTAACACCTCAGCTTCAACTTCCCCACAAGTATTTCTGTACAATGAAGATAAAAATCTTTACAAAATTCTCAGGCACGGACAATGACCGCATTTATATAATGACACTTCGAAATGAGTGAGAGCAACTCCTTGTTAAATGGCATATAAGAGATGAGAATGAAAAGGTAGCTGTTTTTTTCATCAACGATTAACCAAGAAAGGTGCCCAGCTGCTGATCTGCTTAGATCTGATAAGCTTTTACGAGCTCAGACATATGAGGAGTTTAACTCAGAATTCCTGAAGAAATTTTCCTTAGGTAAAATTTTTTTGCCACGTATAACTCCAGAATTACATAAGATCGTGGACCTTATGAGATAACATACGACAAACCCTGTCTAAGGGGAAATAATAGATGTGTCCACAATTAAGAGAACGCTGTTAGCCAGTATTGAGAACTCAAACTGGTTAACAGGTGAAGGGAAGATGTCACCAATGCATGCCATAGACATCCTTGGTTACATGCCATAGACATCCTTGGTTATGCAGCTGAAATTTGTAAATTACCTGATAGGGTCCATAATAGAGCAAAAATAGTTGCTTATACCCCAGGAATGTGTTTATTATAATTTATGAACGATATAGATATGAACTGCAGCAAGGCAGGGGTGAGTGAAGTATCACAATCCAATACAAGCAGGATGAGAATTACAGACAGTAACAGTCACGAATAAATCTAGCACAAAGTACAGAACAAAAACGATCGCGACCTGAGAAGACAAACAGAACTATATCTGACATCAAGGCAGCAGTCGCAAACACCAGGCCACAGGCAGCCCCCAAAATTTGCACGTAGTCCAAGCAGAAACGGTGCCACAGAAAAAAAAAATATATATATGGAAAGTCATCTCGTGCGTCACATTCGGGAGATCGGTCTACTCTATGTTATTACTGTGTGAGGACTCCGAGCTCAGACGTTGTCTAGTGAGGAGGTCAGGCCGATTTGTCCCGAGATCTGAACTCTGTTTCATTTACTCGTGGCGATTTCAGAGCATTTTTCTCAGTTTTGGCAGTGTTGAGACTTAGTCTCTGGCACTGAGAAACATTTTTTGCTGTTTTCCAGGTTTTTCTGCGACTTCGTCTCAGATTGCCTGGGTGTGAGTGGGAGTGCGTGTGTGTTTGTGACTGTGTGTGTGTGTGTTTTTTTTTTTTTTTGGCCTGCCGTTAGTGTCCCTCACTGTAGTACGACGCCGAACCCTGAAGGGGTGCCGTTAGGGCACTTCCATGAGGGGGGGCCATTAGGGCCTGGTTAAAGGAGGCAGTGAGGGCGGCTCTGGTAGATTAGGGAAGTCCCGAAAGGGGCAGTGGCAGGGCCTCCCACGTCGCCCTTTAGAGGGCGGGGAGCATAGGTTGCCTGTCACTGTAGGGAACTAGGCCACTTTTTGTATTTATTGTTTTTGTATTAAGAGTGAGTGTTGGTGTAATTGCTTGTGTGACTGTGTGAGTGGTGTCAGTGAGTGTCTGTCAGTCCCAGGGACTATGAAGGGGATCCGGTCCCCTAGGCCTACAGGGCCGGTACGCTTGCCTCCCAAGCAGAGGCCTTCCCGCCCTGCTACTGTGCCAGGCGCGAAGCGAGGGCCCCGTCCTTCTGACGGCAGCTCTCGCTCGTCGACGTCTGGCGAGACCTCTGCAAAAGCAGCTTCCCCTGAGGTTGAAAAGAAGGGGCTTACTCAGCCTGCTTCCAGGCCAGGCGCGAAGCGGGAGCGGCGCCTCTCAGACGCCAGCTCCCACTCGTCGACGTCTGGTGACGCCTCTGCTTCCCCTCCCTCTCCGATGCTTAAGGGGACTGCTCCCTGTGCACGGCCAGCTGCTTCAGGCCCCACTTCCACTGCGGCACGTGCACGTGCAACCAAGGTTGCACGTGTGCATGAAGGAATGGAGGACGACTCCTCGGCTCCTCCTGTCCCCAGAGCTAAAACTCAGCCTCTTGACAGCGCCCATGCAATCGCTACTACATCTGTGCGCCCGTGCCCTCAGGCGCCTACCACTGCCAAGGTGCCACCACCTGCTGCCATGGCTGCAAACAAGAGAGAGAGTACTGCAGCAGCACCCACTACTGCTACTCCCCCTGATGGAGCTGCCACTTCTGCTACACCCGTCAACTCTCTTGATGATGACGGTTTCATCCCTGTGGTGCGTAAACCACGACGAGTGCCGCAGGGAAACGCCCCTCCTCCTGCATCCAGGACTTCGGTGCCACGGAGGCATCCCTCCGTGTCGGTAGCCATGCGCCCTCCACCTCGCTCTTCCTATCCAGCGTTTCGCGTGCTTGTGCAAGAGGGGTACGCGACAAGCTACGATGCTGTAGCCACACTGGAACGCCACCTGCCAGGGCTGCGATGCTCCAATGTCATTGGGAAAGACGGCAGCTCAGTCTTGGTCCCAAAAGACGAGGGAGCATACGATCTGTTAAGGGCGACAGCACAGGACGAGGCCTCTCCTGTCAAAATAATAGAGCTGACACCTGGGCAGCAGAATTCCAAAGCAGTCGTGATGGGCTGTCCTTTGCGGATGCCGGTGGAGATACTCCTCCAGCACCTTCAGGTCAAAGAGGCAACCCGCTGCCAGAAAGCGCGGACCAGGGAGGAGACTCGGCAGGTTGTTGTCACCCTGCGGGGTCCTCTGATCCCTGTTATCGACCTGGGGAACTGGGGAGAGTACCACCTCCGCCCCTTCACCCCCGAGCCACTCCGCTGCTACAGGTGCCAGCGATACGGGCACCACAGAGCCAATTGCAACCGGCCTGTGATCTGTGGGATGTGCAGTGGCCCACACGAAACGGAGAGATGCCTAGTAAAATTCAAGGCCAAGGAGCCTGTCTCCACCCGCTGCCCCAACTGCTCGGGGAAACACCATGTGTGGCACCCCAGCTGTCCAACCAGAATTGCTCTGGTCGATCATGGCCGAGAATTCCAAGCTGCCTGGGTGAGGGAGAAGCAGGAGAGCAACAACAATCGGGCACCTCCGGGTACTTTCATTTGGGCGCAGCAACGTCGTCCAGCAGCGACTGCACCCCCAGTACTAGACGAGAGAGCGTTTCCGCCACTCCAACCTGCTCTCACTCGTCACATGACGACCGCGGAGGTCCATCACCCTCCTCCACCCAAAGTCCAGAAGATAGTCGAGGAGTCTACTCCACCAATGCCTCACAACACGGACTCTCCTCTCATAGTGTTCACCAGAGAGGAACTGCGAATGCTGGGCACAGAAATTGCCAGAAGCCTGGCTCAGATGCTGGGGACGATCCTCGGCAGGCCTCTGGAAACGGCGCCACTTGTACAGGCCGTCAACGTCATAGTAGACCGAGTGGTAGAGGCAAAAGAACACCCTTGCCCTTCTGCCCTGGCACCTCCAGCATCATCTCCCACACAGACAACCATGGAGGAACCGCTACCCACCCAGCTTCATCTGCCTCACCCTTGCATGTCAAACAACATGACTCCGGGGCTCACACCAGCCACAGCAGCCATAGAGGAAGAGCGAAGGGCTCTTGGCCTCCAGACAGATCCTCCCCAATGCCAGACACAACTCTCAACCCCAACCCAGACGATGGAGGAGGTTCGTCTATGTCTCTCTCCGGACGGCAGGACGACACCTCCCTCAGAATCCTCCAGTGGAACTGCCTAGGAGCACGGAGCAAGCTCCCGCTCTTGCAGGAGGCGGCTGAGAGGGACCGCCCCCATATCATATTACTGCAGGAGACCCTGCTCCCAGACAGTTCCACATTTCGTCTCACGGGTTACACCACCCATCTCCTCCCGTACGTTCGTGGTGTCACACGGGGATGTGCCGTTCTGGTTCAGGACCACATTGCGTGCACAGATTGTGAGTCCCCTCCTTTCTGTGGACCTGATGTGGAGGTCCAGGGCGTGGTTCTCCACCTGGCTGAGTCGCCTCTAACGGTATATAACATATACCGGAGCCAGAGGGGCAATCTAGAGTTGGGAGATTTGTTCTCCCAAGCTGCTAGGGGAGCCGTGTATATAGGGGTCGACTTCAATGCCCACCACGCCCTTCTATCTTCACCTCTTCAGTCCAATGAAGCAGGACGGCACATCTCTTTGGTTCTGGAGGAGATGGGTGGTGTCTCCCTACTCAGTGATGTGACAGAACCCACCCATATTGGGGGAGGTCGCCTCGATCTCTCCCTTGTCTCAACACCACTTGCGGGTCTGGCGTCGTGGTCACTCCACCCCCACCTTGCGAGTGATCACTTCGCTCTCGGAGTTAACCTGCCTCTCGCTCCCCTCCCACCACCCCCACCTCCACCACCACGGTGGGACCTACGCAGGGCGAACTGGACTGCCTTCGCTCCTGCTCTCACAACGGCCTTCGAGACATCCCCTCCTGCCTCGGATCTCGATAGCCAGGCAGATCAGGTAGCACGCATTTTTGCGCAAGCTGCCTCTCTTGCCATCCCCATGCAGCGACGCTCGGCGAGGTGCTACCGAGACAGCTGGATCTACTGCGACAGGGTCAAGGAATTGAACAGGAGACTCAATGCGGCTCGCAGGCAGTACCGACGGCGCCGTACATCTCTGCACCGTCAGTACTTGGTTGCAGTGATGTGGCTTCGGAGAAACGCCGCCTTAAGGAGGAGACGTGGATCGGATGGTGTCGGACGTTGGATTCTCACTCCACTCTCCGTGAGATGTGGAGAAGAATCAAGTCCATCTCCGATCCACGTCCTCCCCGTCCTCCATCTCATCCTGACCCTGCCGCTGAGGCCAGCCGTCTTGCTCAGCACTTCGCTGACCGTTCTGCCTCGTCTAATCTCCCGCAGTCTGTCAGAGCCCTACAGGAACAGCTGTCCGCCTCTCGCACTGCAGCAATTCAGGCAGCATGTGATAGGCCTGACCCTGCTGACTGTCTGATCACCAGTGGGGAGCTCCATAAAGCGCTGCAGCGCAGAGAGGACACTGCGCCGGGGCTTGACGGCCTCACATACTCTGTCCTATCAAATGCCGGAGATTATGGTAGAGCACGTCTACTTGACCTGCTCAACCTATCGTGGTCTGAGGGGTGTCTTCCGAGGTCGTGGAAGATGGCTGTTATCCACCCGATTCCGAAACCTCATAATCCCGCCGCCATGCGCCCCATCTCCCTCCTCAGCTGTGTTGCCAAGACGGCTGAGAGGGTTGTGCGGGCTCGCCTTGCTTGGCGGCTGGGACCACTGCACCCAAGGATTTATGCTTTTCACCCTGGCAGGAGTACCACCCACTGCCTCGCATCATTCCTTGGGGAGCTGAGGGGAGGAAAGGGAATGGCCGTCTTCCTCGACCTTGAGAGGGCGTTTGAACTTGCGAACCCAACAGCTATCTTGGCGGCTCTTGCAACCAGGGGTGTGGGAGGCAGGTTACTATCCTGGATCAAGGATTTTTTCACTGCTCGATCAGCGGGGGTCCGATTTCAGGGGCATCTCTCCCCTTTTTCTCACCATGACAATGGCATCCCTCAGGGAAGTGTCTTAAGCCCGCTCTTGTTTAACATCTTGATGGAGGGGCTTTTAACCATTGACTATGGGCCTGGCATAACACTACTGTGCCATGCAGACGACCTAGCCCTCATTTTTACCCACAGGGACTGTTTTTCGCAGGCATATTCTGCCCTCTCCCGCCTGCATGAAAAATGCAATGAGCTAGGGCTCAAAATAAATCTTACAAAGACCAAATGTCTGCCCTTTGGCCGCCATCCCCCTGACTTCCCGGTGCTGCTCGGAGGCCACCAGCTCACCGTGGTCACTTCGCACCAGTATCTGGGGGTCTGGTTTGACAGGGGCCTCACCTTTGGCAGCCACGTCCGATATCTGAGGGAGCGTGCCTTAACTCGCATGGCTGCCCTCCGACACCTTTCAAAACAGAGTCTGGAGGCATCATATGCAGTCCTCCGCACTTTTTACATCCACGCGATCCGCTCTCTTGTGGACTATGGAGCAATCTGCTTGTCTGGCCTCACACCGCCAATCTCCAGATCGCTGGAAGTCATCCAGAATGATGCTCTACGAATCATGCTGGGTGCTCCATGTTGGACCCAGATCACTAACTTACGGATGGAAAGTGGTTTGCCGTCGCTGGCGCACCGAATAGCACTACGAGTGACGCTTATCACTCACCAGTTAGTGCAGCGCCGACCAGAACTGCCAGTCTCTGCCCTGCTCCTACAACTACTACAACGACCACCTGAGCCGCTCCCACATCGCGACTGGGCCCGAACCACAGCGGCTCTTATCCACAACCTGGAAGTCGCGCCTTGTCTCTGCCAAGGCCCTGATTCCCCATTTCCTGGGTTTCAACACCCACCGCCATGGAGGCCACCTCCATTCCACATTCTCACTCCAACGGAGGCAAAACCTCGCTCCTCTATCCCTGCCATCCTGCGACAAGAGGGTCTCAGTCAGGTGGCTGCTCTGCACTCCCCGGGCTCGGCCACTTACTTTACAGATGGGTCGGTCCACCCTGATGGCTCTGCTGGGTCCGCTTTCATCCTTGGAAGGACAGTTGAATCATGGCGCCTCTCCCCTGGTGTATCTGCATTTCAGGCAGAGCTCGCAGCAATTCTGGGTGCGTTGTGACATGCTCACCATCATCATTACCAACGCATCGTTGTTCATACAGACTCCCTTTCTTCTCTGCAGAGGTTGCGCTCATTCTCACTGCAAGACAATATATTTCTCGAGTAACGGCCATCCATACAATTGCAACCCTCCTTGTCCAGAGAGGAGCCACTATCACTCTTCATTGGCTCCCAGGACATGTGGGGATCACTGGGAACGAAACAGCTGATGTCGCTGCACGCTTCGCCTGCTCTCTGCCAGAGATCACATTCCCACTTCTCCCCGGCCCATCACATGTCCGTCGCACTTTGTCTGCAAAAATAGGTAGACTGTCTCGGGAGGAGCACCAGCTTTGCATCGCTGAAGGTTCCACATCTGCGACTTGGTATGCCACAGCCACATCATACTCTCCTTTGGTGCCTCCCCCAGGCCTGCCAAACTATCTTTTAGTGCGACTTAGAAGATTACGAATGGGATTCCCATGCTATAAGCAGATTAAAAATGCGGCAACAGATCCGTGTGCTCATTGCTTAGAGAGGTCGGATACGCCTCTCATCCATTACATACTTCACTGCCCTGCCACAGCTCATCTCAGATCTCGTCCCGCACCTGGCTTTGCCCAATCGGGCAACGATTATACTGACGCTGCTGGCATTGTGGCCAGAACACCTTTTAAAATTTTACTACAAACAGTTAGGGACTACCCCCCTCCTCGTTAAATACAGCTTGTACGCTACATGTGCACCACTGACGGGCTCACTGTTTGCCCGTGTCTCAGCACTGCTGAGACGAATATCCAAACAACAACATTCTGTGTGAATCCTGGTCACATGAAATCTGAATCCTATATTAAACACAAGGAAGACAGAGATAAAGAGAAATGGATGCAGCCATATTGCGGAAAGCATAAAATCTCAGGGCACTGGACATCACACTGCAAAACAGCTGAAAAGTTTGTATCTGTTTTGGAAGGGTATGCCACTAAAAAAAAATGACCATACATAAAGAAAAACAATCCTAGAGTGCATATAAGAACCATGCACACAAATGAATATATCTTGGTGTCTGCTTCCTGTGAAGATCAAAGATTTCAATATTCTTGGATTCAGGCTCACAAGTGAATTTAATAGCACAAGAGGAATTAGAGAGGATTTTTAGAAATAACAAGAAAGTAACCTTCTTGGAGGAATCTAATTTAGACGTGTATGGTGTAGATGGCAAACTAATAACTGTAAAGGGCACGATACAGTTAGATATCAATTTTACAGAGACTGAGAGAACAATCACCATTAATTTGTATACAGTAGAAAACTTAGCAATAAGAGCTAACATGTTATTGGGTTTGAGAACCTTGGGGAAAAAGACTATCGTATTACTCCCACACATGGACGGGAACGAAAATGGCAACGAATTCATAGCAGAAATTTCACTAGAGATATCATTCGACAATTGTAGAATACCGAAGGGAGTTGGAACGTTCAACACCTTAGCAGAACGATTAAGTCTGACGAGAGTACACATGTACATACCTACCCTCCCATCCCTACCATCCCCTTTACCCAGGGACCGAGGTGACAGTAAACTTCCAACTTTAATTCCCGCACATCTCACTAATGATGTAGTTATTCCACCTAAATCATATATGAAAGTCACCATAAAGAGTAAATTGAAGAATGGTGCTGTCATTGTCTTTGAAGAATCATGTAAAATGAAAGGACTTTTGGTGGAAAACGCCTAATGTAAGGTAAATAACGATGGTGAAACTCATGTGTTCCTAATTACTCAAATGAATGGAGAAGTGCAGATCAAAAGGGGAACACACTTCAGAGACTTGTCCTGCCCATATACATGAAGTAACAATAGGTGGAACGTCAAGTATGATAAAATATCGACGGAAAGAGAGTGCATAAAGGAGAATTTGATCCACTCAGGAAATTTTGATGTGGAAAATGATCTATCTATCTATCTATTGCCAGACGCCTTAATCCCGTAAGGGGTGGCCACAAACAAATCACCTCCATGCCGCCCTATCCCCTGCCATCTCATTGCCCTGCTCCCAGCTCACACACCCCTCTCTCATACCTCTCCACTCCATCCCTGCATCTCATCCTTGGCCTCCCACTCCCTCTTCCCCCCTCCACCTCACTAACATACACTCTCTTCGTCAGTCTCTCACTCTTCTTCCTCTCTACATGTCCAAACTACCTCAGTGTGTTTCTCCTAACGTTTCCTATCGCATCCACATCCACACCACAACGCTCCTTCACTTCCTCATTTGTCAGTCTGTCTCTCCATGTGCCTCCACATGCTCCTCTCAAATAACACATTTAATGATCTACTGGATTTATTACAAAAACACCGACAGACAGTCGCATTACATGGAGAAAAATTAGGGTGTACTAACCTGATTAAACACAAGATTAACCTACACCAGGACACACAACCAATATATGTACCAGCATATAGGGTAGCACACTCACAACGTACCCTTGCAAATCAGTATGTTGATGAAATGTTAAAAATGGGTCTTAGTGAGCCATCAGTCTCCCCGTGGAATGCCCCATTATTTTTCATGCCCAAAGGAAATGCTAAAATGCGTCCGGTAGTAGATTACCGTAATTAAACCGACACAGCATCCCAGACCGGTTTTCTATGCTGTTGTTAAGTGACGTCTTGCAAAGTATTGGACCAGAAAATAATGTATTTTCCACAAGTGATTTGCATAATGGATATTATCAGATCATGCTTGACGACGTCTTGTGCAAAAACTCTGCTGTATCTACAAATGCAGGGCATTTTCAGTAGGCTATAAAAGAATGCCGATGGGACTAAAGACAGCTCCAGGGACATTCCAACGATTAATGAATTTTGTACTATCAGGGATGTTAGGAAATGATTGTCTTTGTGTACTTGAACGACATCATAATTGCAACACACACAACAGATGAACATCTACAGAAATTAGACCAGCTCCTACACAACTTAGCCAATGCTGGTTTGAAAAGTAATCTAAAAGCAAATTTGGCTTTAGGCAAATATAATTCAATACAGAAGATAATCCACGCTACAGCTGAGAAATTACAAGCCGTAAGGGATTTCTCTGAACCCACCAATGTGGATGAAGTAAGACAATTTTTAGGACTAGCAGGATATTACAGATCATCCATACAACAATTCTCTCACATAGCAGAACCATTATTCCACCTACTGAGAAAACAAACTGTCTTTCAGTGGGGAGAGGAACAAAAACCAGCATTTCATGAATTAAAAGATAAACTTACATGTGCACCTTGCTTGGCCTATCCTAATTTCACAAAACCATTTATAATTTGCACAGATGCATCTCTTAAAGGATTAGGGGCCGCAATGATGCAAGAAGATACGCGTGGAAAAATTCAGCTAATTGCGTTCACTAGCAGGCAAATAAAAGATGCAGAGAAAAATTATTGCAATACAGACCAAAATGCACTTGCAGTGGTCTCTGCATTACAGAACTTTCGAGATGTGATATATGGTTACGAAATTCACTTCTTCACCGACCATAAACCGCTCATGGGCATGATCCAAGAAAAACTCTCTGGGAAGAGAGCAAGATGGAAATGTACGGTTGAAAACTATAATGTACAAATTCATTACATCCAAGGCAAAATAAAATTAGCCAGGGACGCTTTATCTAGGAACCCGATGACAATTCGTGTTGGAACATTAGGTCTAAAGAAAAACATCCCTATCCATGATGAAATCTCAAAAGCACAGAGACTTGATCCAACATGGTCCAAAGTTATATACTGAACAAGTTGGAGAGTGGCGAGGACATACAATTACTGTACTCAAGCTACATATACCGTTCTAACAATTCACAATAGCCGACAATGCCTTATACAGGTTCAACCCAGGACAACCCAGGATAACCACACGTTTTAAGGACAATAGACGATAGTCCACATGCAGGACATCCAGGCAAAGACAGGACTGTCAGACAAGCCGGGATGCTATACTACCGGCCATTATGACGCAAAGACATACACAGTCACATAGACTTATACAGTATGAGTCATGTGCGAGACACAAGGCTACACGTCAACACCTGCACCTATAGGGAAATATCCTGTACCTAACCAACCATGGGACATTGTAGCTGGTGACTTACTTAATTATCCTTATCTTACAATAATAATCAAAATCTCTTCATTCTATCGGATCATTTCTCAAGATATGTGATTTTGGTCCCAATTAACGATAAGACAACAGAAACAGTGGCATGGGTAATCATAGACCATAATATACGTAGATTCACCACACCAAAGGTATTAATGAGTGATGATGGAGGTGAATTTAATTCTGAAATCTTACAAAAAATATGTAAACAATATAATAAAGAAAAGGTCAATGTCTTAGCCCATCACCCAGCATCCACTGGGTTGGTAAAGAAACAAAACAAGACAGTGTTGGATGTGCTACGACACGTTCTCAATGAAAATTATACAAGCTGGGATGATTGGATTCCCAGAGTAGAAGGATCAATTAATTGTGTAATAAAAAAGTCTATAGGAGACACACCTCATTTCATTATCTACAGGACAGACAAAAAATTACCGTATGAGATTCTGGAAGGTGAAACTTTGCCTGTATACTAGTACAACGATTATCCTAAACTTCGTTTGCGTGATTTCCAGGAGGTACACAAAATGGTGAGGAAATAATTATCAATGTCCAAGGAAGAAATGACGAAGTCATTTAATAAAAGGCAAGAGAATCACCTATCAGCATAGGAGACATCGTTTGTGGTATCATTCACACTAGAGACAATAAACTATCACCGAAATTTTAAGGCTCTTACAGAGTAATTAAGAAAACAACCAATAAGGTAGTAATTAAGTCACTATCGAATGGTGAAGAAAAGCAAATTCATATTGATCACTCAAAAATGGTCTCAAAGAATTTAGCAAGAAATTATGTAACCTCGGACACAACCGAAAAACTGAACACACACAACGAAAATATATTGGAAAAAATCAATACATACAGAAATAAATGAAAATGCATAACAGACAAACAAAAATAGGTGCAACAGTTGCTATAAATGCCACAATACAGCATTTACATGCTCTAGGTATCGATTTAAACTCCTTCTATAAGTGAAACAACGAGCAAAGTTATTGTTCGCCATAAGCCAGTTTATAATGTGCATCAACACTATAATCGACCTCAGTGTCACTGGATTAGCTAATTAATAGATTTTTTTTTTTTCGGTAGGTAACGATGAGGGGACTTATGCCATGGATTCTCATATATATAGCAAGAGGATCAGCTTGCTTAGACCCTCAACATATAATAAGGCAAGGATGCCTTTCTGCACTGTCACTCCAATTTCCCCTGTATATGATTGGTTGCATAACGCCTGAGGGAATGTGTGAAGGACTTTCCACCATTGTGGAGCTTCCCCTCCAGTGTCATACTATGCTGTGTGCGAAATTCCCTGGCTAGAATGTGCACTGCTGTTTCCTCCAGATCTCTCGAGGTTAGCCACGACTTTCTTCAAACCTGTATAATACATATTAAATTATTAACAGTATATATGTCAATAGCTATTATGTAGCGTGTTATATGAGGGACTGGGGAACGAACCATCCTAAGTCAATCATGCTGGAGTTGGAAAGAGAAGAATAACAAGGAGGAGAAGGAGGAGGAGGACGAGGAGGACGAGGAGAAGGAGGAGGACGAGGAGAAGGAGGAGGAAAAGGAGGAGATGAAGAAAATAAAAGAAGAAAGATTAATGCTTTTTGACTTCCGAGTACAGTTCCGATCAGTAAGAGTGTTCCATCACTTTACATTATTGAAACACTGACCACTGACTTTTTGAAATTCAGTGATGTTCATTTAGGGGCCTAGTAGTTTTATCGGATTATTAGAGATTTCTAATTCGACAGGTACAAATTGAGGAAAAGTTTGATGACACTGATCTCTTCCGGCTGTGATATAATGCAATCAACAGAAGAGTATGAGAAGGTAGAATACTCTGTCGTCTGAAGCAATGAAAATTGTGGAAAGCAGGACACAATGCTGGCAGATGATTGTTGACGCGATTTTGTTTTTTTAATGCGAAGAAGGAACCAAAGGCCACGAGCGCGCAATACTGTTCTTTCCAAGAAAAAAACAAAATACAAGAGAGAGCCAAATTCAAGATCCGATCATTTTGAGATGCCTATACACACTGCGTTTGAAAGACTGGAGATCATAGCTAACAGGAAATACAGAGAGAGGGAGACAGTTCCAGAGTTGACCTGGTGCATAAATGAAGGACTGGGAGTAACGATTAAGTCTTGCATTAGAGAGTTGGACAGAAAAGGGATGAGAGTTTGCTGTTACACGGGTGTTACTTGCCCGTCATAGAGGTGGAGGGATGCAGACAGTTCAGAGGAGCAGTGACCATTGAAGTAGGGATAGAAAACAGATAAAGATGCAACAGTGGGGCGAAAAGACAGTGGTAGAAGGGAGCCAGTGAGATGAGGAGAGTTAATGAAAAGAAAAAGCCTTTGACTCCACCCTGTTGAGAAGAGCTGTATGTGGGAAGCCTTCTCGCACATGAGAGTTGTACTCTACACAGGGGCGGATAAAACTCGTGTATAAAGTCAACAACTGTGCGAGGGTAAAGAAAGAATGGAGTCGGCCTAGCATACCTAATGCTTGGATGCAGATTTCACAAGAGATGTAATATGATCTTTCCAAGGAAGTCCCGAGTGAATGAAACCCCAAGCAAGTTCATGGATGATGCAGGATTAAGCTGAATATTATTACACAGTAGTGGGTACTTCCGTGGAAGATTTTGTCGGGTTGATAGGTGTAAGAACTGAGTCTCTGATCCATTAAAAACAACTAGTTTATTTTTACCCCAGACAGAGATACGAGCCAAGTCAGACATTGGGTGTAACATAGCCTCATCCCTTGTTTGTTGAAGTAACTGCTGAGATGGACGTTGCGGGAACCGAATGGAAAGGTGAAGAGTGGAGTCATCAGCGTACGAGTGGATAAGATTAGATGCACAGCTTAGAAGGTCATTGATGAAATAGAGGAAGAGAGTTGGTGATAGGACAGAGCCCTGAGGAACACCACTGTTGATAGATCTAGGAGAAGAACGATTGCCGTCTACAACAGTGGCTATAGAACGACCAGAAAGGAAACTAGAGATGAAGGCACAGATAGAAGGATAGAAACCGTAAGAGAGCAATGTGGAAATTAAAGATTTATGCCAGACTCGATCGAAAGCCTTTGAGATGTCAAATGTAATGGCAAAGCTTCCGCCAAAGTCCCGAAAGGAGGATGTCCAGAGTCTGAAAGGTAGGTGAGAAGATCGCCAGTGGAGCGTCCCTGACGGAACCCATACTGACGATCAGAAAGAAGGTTGTGATAGGAAAGATGTTTTAAAAAATTTCTATTAAGAATTGACTCGAAAACTTTTGAAATACAGGATGTTAAAGCAACTGGACGATAGTTAGAGGGTTGGGAATGGTCACCCTTCTTTGGGACTGGCTGAATGAGAGCAAACTTCCAGCAAGAAGGAAAGGTACAAGTTGATAGACAAAGGCGAAAGAGTTTACCTAGGCAGGGTGTCAGCACAGAAGCACATTTCTTGAGGACAACAAGAGGGACTCCATCAGGCCCATATGCCTTGTTAGTATTGAGGCCAGTGATGTCAGAATATACATCAGATGAAGAAATTTTAATGTCAGCCATGAGGAAGTCAGCGGGAGGAAGTGATGGAGGAACAGCACCGGAATCGCCTAAGGTGGAATAGGAGGAGAAAGTCTGAGTAAAGAGATCTGCTTTATCAGTAGAAGAAATAGCTACAGAACCATCAGAGTAGGGAAGAGGAGGGAGGGATGATGAGGTAAAGTTGTTAGAAAGGTTTTTGGCAAGGTGCCAGAAGAAATTAGAGTTGGAGAGTTGAAAGCATTTCGTACGTATGAAATTATTCTTAGCAGAACGTAGAACAGACTTAGCACGATTCCGGGAAGAAACATAAAAATGATGTGATCTTGGTTCTGGTACCTTTTATAAGCCCTCTCCTTGTTGCGGACAGCATTTGAACAAGCGCGATTAAACCATGGCTTTCTTGCATTAGTCAAAGGATATGAGAAAGGAATGTATGCTTCCATGCCCGACAGAATAACCTCTGCAATGCGCAAGGCACACTCGGATGCCTGACGGCCATGGAAGCAATAATCATTCCAGGGAAAATAAAAGAAGTGCTGCCTGAGGGCTCCTAATCTGCAGCTCCAAAGTGCCACAGTCGACGTTTCTTTGGAGGGTCTACAGGCCGTACAGGAGCGATAGGAGAGGTTAAGGTTATAAGGTTGTGATCGGAGGAGCCCAACTGAGAGGAAAGATTAACAGTGTAAGCAGAAGGATTAGTTGTAAGGAGGAGGTCAAGTATGTTGAAGTGCTCTCCAAAGCGGTCAGAGATAAGGGTAGGGTGCTGTAGAGGCTGCCCCAGGTCATTAAGGATAGAAAAATGTAGGGTTGTTCACCAGGTGGATCAGTGAAAGGAGAGGAGAGCCAAAGGTGGTGTTGAACATTGAAATCTACAGTGGAGATTTCAGAGAAAGAAGAAATGGGGAGATTTTAGAGAAAGGAGAAATGGATAGAATGTGTTCCATCGTAGATGTAAGATAGTCAAAGAATTTTTCATTGTCAGTAGAATTAGGGGTTAAGTAAACAGTGCAGATATATTTAGTCAGAGAATGACAGGAAAGCCGAAGTCAAAGAGTAGAGAATTCAGAAGAATCAAGTTCAGATACACGAGAAAAAGGTAAGTCATTGCATATATATAAAAAAAAACAGCCACCTTTGGCTTTGAAATGAGAATAGAGAAAGTAGGAGGATACACAAAAGGGTTTGCTGTCAGTTGCCTTAGACAGCTGAGTCTCAGTTAGAAAGTGAAGGTGAGGTTTAGAGGAGGAGAGGTGGTGCTCAAAAGAGAGCACATCCAACGCCTCAGGGTGGGGTAGGAGCTCTTCGATTTTTTTAGGTTTTGAGAATCGAATCCTCTTTTGTCTGCCACAGAAGAGCTAAGAGAAGGAGGTTTATAATTATTATGGCGTTACACTTTCTAGAAACTTTGGAACTACTCTTCAGGTAAACGGAATTAATAGGAGCCCCCACAAACTCCTGAAAGTTGCCAGTGTTCGCCGGATCACTAAATAGCGTGGGGTCACTTCCTGCTCAGATTTGGTGTACTTTCCTTTAAAAAAATTCCTATCGGGATTATTACTCGCGCATAAAGCATTATATCAGTATTATTATCATATTAGTTGTCTTACTGATGCTCTAAACGAGATTTACGCTGAAAAGTTCTCCATAGAGTTTACTAAAAGCCATTAAAGCTTACTGTGTGTTTTTGCATTCAGCACATTTTTATCAAGTGTTATGAATCTCAGTTGTTGGAAAAATTTATCATACAGTTTCCAAAGATTGTAATCTTTCATTTGGCAAATCCTGACATGATTCTATCCATTATACACTTAGTAATAGTAAGAATTGTACTGCCGAAATCTTATGTGGCCGAGATCAACGACCCGAATTTTTAAAGGCGTGGTATTCCTCTTGCTTTGAGAAAACGTCTTGTTTCTGCTACAATCTATTTTTCCACATATATTTTAGCTGCACAGTCGACCACGACACTATATTTTCTGGATTTATCGGCTGATTTCAATAGGCGTGAGCATCAGGGCTGCGTTTCAACAGCTGGAGCGCCACGGAACGTGACGGAGCTTTCGAGAGCGAAAGTGTGGGGGGTGAAGGGGGGGGGGGTTGTCGCAGCCTCCGTCGCGGTTGGAACTATTTAATGAGGTGGGTCTCTCTGGCGACATCTGACAGCTGTAAATGGTTTAGATCACAGTCGTGTAAAGGATAACAGAACTCTCAATGCCAGGGTATTATTCTGTGTAATTTGGGAGAGTGAAGGGAGTTTGAGTACTAACATGTCATAAATGAAAAGAATTGTTACAATGCCCTCTTCATTTCAATTAAGTATTGATTTTCGGCTTAATGAAAGTAAAGGCCATGCGGATCTAAAGCGTACGGACTGAGGGTTTGTTTTCATTCGTTCCCGCAAAAATCATACTTCCATGAAGTACCTCCTCACCTCTGCACAATGATCATATCTTCCAAAGTCATCTTGTTCCACTATAGTCTTGCACTGCTGGGTTCATTTCGTCTTCAAAATCGGAGGCAATTACAAGAGGAAGCAGCTGTGGCGAACGCAGGATTTGTAATGGTTCTTCATTACGGCTTAAATATTTCCAAAGTATTTCGGCAATATGCATTTACAATTATATTTTGCTGACAAATATTCATGTAACATTAATACAGTTGTTAGTAATGATCAAAAATACATAACTGCTAAGTATTCTGAAAGAAGGATATCTAGTGTAAAAGCGAATTCGCGCTCCAAGTATTTGGTGGTTTCACTGCTACCCCCACTACCCCCGGGCCGCTCTGGGGCGCTAAGGCCTGTTGAAACGCAGCCCAGGTGTGGTGTATACACATCATCAGCGCCACCCTGGGCCCCTGGCGGCAGGCACACAAACTACGCCACTCTGCCCATGAGAAAGCGCCTCCATATGAGCGCAGTGAGTTCATACGATCTTCTATTGTTTAAGTACCATATTTCCTTCATTTGCTATGTAAGATACAATTTCATTATAACCATTTACCATTTTTTCCTTACAAATGTACATTCGTCACTTAAAAACACGACAGTGATCAATACTCAGGCAACATAATGCTCGTATGTAGGTTGTCCCTAAACTGAGATGGACACAACCTTCCGTTTCTTTTATATTTTGATAAAGAAGCCATTTTTTCTCAAGTATTATATGTAGATAAATCAGTAAATATCCTATTTCCAGTAAAGTAACAAAAATTGTATAACAGAGTAATTCAAGTTGACCCCACTTTTGCACTTTACATTAAGTTCTCTGGCGAGAGGTGGTATCTTTTTCCAGTTTGTGGGGGCTCCCATTGCACCCAGTCCCATCATAATCTAGTCAAATTTTCCATTTGGAGTAAGAAATAAAATTTCAAAAATTTTGTCCATATACATACCTCAAATTGATTTAACATTCTGAAATTTTGCATGCTGTTATTAAATGCCAAGACGATACGATTCGAACCAATTTGGGCTAAGTCTAGCTAAGTCAAACACTTAATCTATATATATATATGTGCAGTGAAATTTATCAAGAACTTACCGAACTCTTTCACGGCAAAGTACTCTGAAAGTAGTGCTGAAATCCACGTTTCAGCCTTCAGGGAGGACGAAACTTACATTCAAAAATATATTTGACAGCTATTGTTGGAAAAATCTCCCACGCATTGAATATAATAGTAAGGAGATACCAGAAAATAAAGTCCTCTGTCATATACAGATGATTACAAGAGAAGAAAATAAAAAATAAGAAGAATCACCCAGGAGGATCCAGTCATATCCGCAGTGAACAATATTGCTCGCGGGGTTCCAAAAATAATTATCTAATCATCTGAATCAACATATGAAAATCATCGTCACTAGGTAATGCCTCAACTAAGCCTTGTATGGCGTCATAATCAAAGCAGATTTACAAATCATGAGTCAGATCAACATACATTTTATTACTTAGTTTTAGCTGCCATCATCATCAACTGTCATCGTTCATAATGTCAGAGAGTTTCGCGGCAAATGTACACCAACATTTTATTTTTTAAATAGTTGCCCCAAGGAATATTGCTCCATTTTCTGGTCGAAGAATTACGAAACTTCCCAGAATCCTGGAAGGTTGGCTGGGTTTCGAAGACAACATAACCAGGATTCAAAAGTCATTGTTCACCGTCTTGCTATTTATCGTAAGACAGTGGATCGATATCAAGAGTCTTCAGTAATACATCCCAGGGAGAGATAAACAGTCGCTGGATTCTTTGAGGGTTTGGTCAATGAAGCCTCTGTAGTCTTTCTTACAGGGTCTGGGTTAGGGAGACAGAGATATACAGTAAGATCCTGTGTTATGTGTTAGGGAGACAGAGATATACAGTAAGATCCTGTGTTATGTGTTAGGGAAGCCAGAATCGACGACATTTTGCACAAATTGTTCAGCTGAGTCAGTGAGGATAAAAACTAAACAAAGAACACTCTGATTCATTGGCTTCGCATTAAGGACATTCCATCTCACACTCTGTTTCTCATTGTCTGACAGTAAGAAAAAGAGCGTCCAGAATTTAGTCCAGTGAAGCAGAGTTTTCTACTTACAAGTTTTATTCCAACCTAGATGTACAGACAGATTGCATCAGAATAGATTCTAAGCTCCCGTGTGAACATGTCCTTTCTCATCGATAAAAGTTTAGGGACCATTCGCTCCCAGAGTTCCTGTGCGAGGGATTATGCTGGATGGTTACTAAGCATACTGTCCTCCGCCTGTCGGCTCATAGTCGCGAAACTCATACGTCCCTACCCAAGGGTTTCTTTCTCTATTAACTTTTGAAAATGCCCCGTTTTGTCCTATATTGAGGACACTGGGCGGGAACGGGTTAAGCACAAAACCACCTTTTTCTATCGTAATTATTTCATCTGAATATGGGAAGACCAGAGTGAAGAAGGAGAAGGTTAGAATATTAGGCTTCTCAATTAGCTTCTGCACCTCAAAGGGATGTAGATGAGGCCCAGGAAACAAACCTCCATAGTCTAGCTCGAGAAACACACAGAATCTGGGTGACACAGGCCAGTGTGAAGACAAATACTTTGCTTTATTCCTAGTTAAACACAAGGGTTATCAAGGAAAATCATTCGTTCGCATTTTGTCTCCCCTCTCGTGATCTCAGGCTGTAGGTCTTTAAAGTTGGCTGATGATAATGCAGGAAAAACTGTAAGACAAACTTTCTTTACGCTCACACATTTTGTCTGACGGTGAGCACAGACATAAGATTAACCAAAGAAGAAACTGATTAAAAGATGTGACGATTAAGAGGTAAACGAATATAAGATGCGCTACTCACACATCATATCTGAGTTTTTTAGTTGCTTCAGCGTCCGAATGCAAGAAGGGTAGTAGTAGTAGTAGTAGCAGTAGCTGCAACCCCAGGCTCATCTGATATGTAAACCCAGTGGACTGTAGACTCAAGTTGCGCTTCTGCAATGCATCCTCTTTGGGGGAAACAGGGAAGTAGCTGAGGGACGTTTATATAACCAATGGATCCATCTGCATATTTAGGTGCCATTTAGGTTCCCTTACATCAAAGCGTCCCTCCCCAGCAGCAAGGTATCAAAAGAGAGATGATGAAGAAATGAAAGAATAAACCCTCATAAAAAATGCGAACTGGCAAGCTCTTCCCGCGTCTGTACATGGTGCTGGTAGAAGGCCACGGTGAGCACTGACACAAATTTAGCAAAAAGTACAAGATGATAATAAGATATTATAAATAAAAGTGAACGGATAAAACAAGAAATTATGCTACTCTTACATAATGTCAGATTCAGCCAGTTCCTCCAGCGTCTGTATACGGTGTGGGTAGACAGGCACGGTAAGCACTGACACAAGGTTGCTCATGTAGGCCGCTGCTAGGATGTCCACAGCCACCCACCAGAAAATCAGCCACACACGCGCCCACCAAAACTCCCGCACCCTACTGTCATTCATGGCCTGTCCCAGCAGACCCGACACAACCTGGAGTTTATATGAGAATTAGTGACCTGGGAATTTTAAGTAGGGAACTGAGGAAGTTCAGACTGGGAATTTTGATGGAAACTTATAGCTTGGAAAATTAGTTGTGAATTTTCTCCAAGGTAATTGAAACCATCTTGACATTCATGGCCTGACCCAGCACCCTGGACACCATGTGTCCCACACAGTGAAGAAGACCGCTGATAACCCTTGCATTAGAAGAGGTCTAAGTTAAATAGATATGTTTGCCTGGCATCGTTTTGAAATGGTTGCTAGAAACTTTTGCTAAAATACCAAATTTCCGGGTTCACAGACACACATTATTTTATATTATTTTTTAACCGTAGTTTGGTAACTCTGGGTGATGTTCCTCAAGCAGTTTGACAGCGTTGTGCAGTGCATTAGAATCCCACAGAAGCAGATCCTTGATTCCTCCTTTAGTTTCATTGTCTGTTCAGATTTGTCAAAGGGCAGTAGCATGAGACAGTGCTCCTTACCACTTTCTGTGTACAATATGCCTGTCGGTGGATTTTACCTAAAATTATATAATTTGTCGCATACTATAGTCTATTTGATTGACCTGAGCAGCTGAGATGTATGGGGTAAGTAGGGTGTGTTTGATTCGCGGCTGCTGATTGGCGGCCAATGATGTCGTTGAAGTAAATGCAGGCATGTACGGCATGTACTCGTATTGTAGCACAACATGCGGACGTAGGTGTACACCGTGGGTAGATATCACAGTGCAACATGTGGACGAAGGTGTACACCGTGTGTGGATGCAGTGCAACATACGGACGTGGGTGTACACAGTGGGTGGATAATTAATTTACTCCAAACGTCATTCATCGTTTTATAAAAGCTATAATAAACTTTAACTTTCTTTGAGAATAGTAAACTTTTTCAGCTAATTTTGACCTCTTTAGTTTTGGAAATTATTCCGTATTTAAACTGGCTGCTTATATTGCAGGCTGTCTAAAAATACTAATATATATGCGTTAAAATAAGAAAAGTTGTAGATTTACATCATCAACCGGCAAAGCAGCCGCAAAACAAACACACCCTACTCGCCCCATACATCTCAGCTGCACAGGCCAATCAAACAGGGTATAGTATGTCAGACAACTGATGCTATCCGAACTGACAGCAGGAAATCGTGCATGGGAATTAATGAGATAGATTAATGGAATTTACAAAACAAAATCACATATAAAGTGTCACTATCTTTTGTAAAGAATTTTACAATAAAGTGTGTCATTACTATTCTACAGTAACTTATAGATAAAAAATATGGAATTCCGCAAAATTCTAGATTAAAATAAAGCACCTGATCATGACAGAGTAGTTGAAAGTAAGTAAGGAATAATAAGAAGGTAAAGATGATTAGAAGACTCAAAAATTTGCTTCTTAAATACAAAAAAGCCAGACAGTGGTTCTTCTCGCAGTTTCCCTCTAAAAGAGTATTGGGTATCATGTAGAACTGAAATAGATTTGGTTCTTTTATAAAAGAACAGAAGAATGAAGACGAAAAAATATAGACGGATCACATATCTCCTGTTACAGATAACAGATAGATTGCAAATAAATCAGAATTGCAACCCAAATGAAATTAGATTAATTTACAACATCCGTGAATTTGTCTGCCTGTGCCCGGATTTACTAATAAATTTAAGATCAATTTTCTGTCGTAACAAGGATTGTTCATGCAGGAAATACAAGGAAAAGAGAGCTCAAAATATTCACATGTCTCTTGATCTTCCTGCAAGGCCAAATAACTTCTCGGGTCAAAACCTTGTCGGAACGAACATTTGTTTTTACAGGAAGGTCAGGGGAAAGGAAAGTGCTGAATCTTTATGATTCTAATTCTTCCTACAAAAACAAACTTTAGTTACGTGAGACAGTTGTTCGTATGTGTGTGAGTCCAGGCTGTTGTGATTTAACGGCTTCAGTATCGCTAGACTGGAATGGTAAATGTTACGCCTTTTGTTTGTCCTACTGTACACTTGACCGATGCAGAATGATGAACATCACTGTTCATGCACCTGGGTGTTTTGACACCACTGGGGACGGAGTTGAAACTAGTTCGTGACTATATTTATAGCATGGTGGTTGAATTCATGTCTTTGTCCTGATAACATTTCCTTTGGATTTGTGTAGCTAGACGATTTCATTGATTTCAAGAGAGGTTCATTGGGCTGAAGGTGTTCATTCAGTCTGTTCAACAGGGACCAGATATGGAGGGATTAGTCTGATAATGTAATCAAGTGCAATGACTTGGCTGATACTTCATTATAAATATATACTTTTTAGATTAGTAACAATAATTATACTGATATTGAAAATGATATACTGTTTATTGATACAGTATATTTACGTCTGATTTGCGTATGTTATGTCTTTATGCTTATCTACATTAAAACAAGGATATTCGGAGCATACATGTTTGTCTTGTTAACTATTGAGCTGAGCTTCAAAACATACTGAAATATCTTAAATTATTGTTCGTATTATCATATAGATATTCATTAGCAGAAATGACAAAATAGGTCCACAGAGGTTAAGCTCAAGATGTACAAAATAATTCAGAATATTACATTATATTTGAGATTTATATAATCATTCCATAATTATGACATTGTGCTCAATAACCTCGTGTTTCAACCTGACGGTAATTTCAGTCACCATGTTTGTCACATTTTAAATAAAACTGTCCATTTCAGTATGGTGGCACTTTTTCTACAATCAGAGCGAAACTTTAGCAGCCGATATCCCAAATGTAAGGTAAATATAATATTAACGTTACTAGCTACACCAAGTATCGTAGCAGGTCTTAGAGGTTAATCACCTTGAGAGTGATGTCGATGGAGTCGCTGAGGTGGTGAAGGTAGTGAAGTAAGCAGGAGAGCAGAGAGGCAGCTGCAATGGTGGAAGCCAGGATTAAGCCCCACAACAGGGTGGAAAAGGGATACAAAATACTCCTCCAGCGTGGTATGGGCGGTGGTACACGCAGAAGGATCGCAAAACTGTATCGCCAGTAGGGGTAGATGTAGTCGAAGTCACTGAATCGATCCGTGTTGAGCCTCATGGAACTGATCACTATGTCCTTGTTATTGTACATCATATCACCCAGCATACCATTCCAGGTTCCATTCTCCTTGACTCCCCATGTAATTGTGTCAATGAGGGTGATTTCATAAGTGAAGTTGTACTTATCACCAATGACCTGAAGTGCATCTGGGTTTCCACCACCACATTCACTGTCTTTCCTGTAGTACAAGAAGGGTTCGTCGTAGCAGGCAACTGGTACCTTCAAAACCCTCCCCCCAAAGTTCTTGAAGCGGAAAGGAAAGAGTGCCTGTCTGGTTTTGAATTTCTCAGTGCTCCAGACTCCCAGTGGTGCCCTAGTGCTTGTGGGTAAACTGGTGTAGGCGAATATGCGTTGATGTCCTGCTCGTTCTTGTGGCTGCAGCAACAAGATGTACTCTGAGCGCTGGACGACAGGTTGAACATTTACTGATGTGGTGTTGAGGTGCGGGTTGAGGCAAAAGAGGATGAGGTAACTGGGGTTCCACTCTTTGTTATTTGCTAGGATGCGGAAGAAGGCGGTGGGGTCGCGGTAGAAGATGATAATGGCAGTGAGATGGGAACCTTTGATGTGGTGTGGTGGACGGGCGGTGTGGAAGAACAAGTGTTGACTAGCGAGGAAGACTGGCGTGAAAGAGGCTCCAGCGACCCCCACTACCTGACTCATGTCAAGCAGGTGCTGCTCGAGGTCATCGCTCACAATCAGGAGGTCATGCCACCGCAGTGGACCACTAACCAGTGATGAAAGAGTCTGTGTACTTGCAGTGTGACCATCTGTATGGGAATAGAGGCATGTTATCAAAAAAATTTGTTGCTAATACTTTCCTGAATAGTTCATTATTCGGAATAAACTGATCCACCAAGTCGATGTTAGGGTATAAAGACGAAATACAATAATTATTAAGACTTGGCATCACTGTATGATTATTTTTTTTTTTTGAGTAAACACACACACAGACTGGATCCTTCAGAATGACTAGAAATTGTGTTATGCTGCTTACAACACTGCACCTCTAGTTACTAGCCACCAGACATTGATTTATGGTTAGCACTTGGAGTTTGGCAGGAAATAAATAGTGCCAAAATTAAAAGTAAGTCAAGCAGAAACTTTTCAGTATAACTTGGGAAACACACTCAAGCATCTCCAAACCTGAAACAAAAACTGCATAACTGAAAGAGAAACACCGCATCAGCCTTGCTTTATCCTGCGAGTAACGAAGTGCAGTTTCTTAAAGTCACTTTATAACAAGGCTAAGTCTGTATAAAATGTAAACCAAATATACCTGTGTGGATATTACAGAGGCAAAGTGTTGTCTTACTGTGCCAGAAAAATATGTGAAATGAGCATCGTTTGAGATCGCTTGAGAATGAAAGGCTGGACAGAGGAACAACGGTAATTATAACAACGGCCTAAAGCAGCCTGTGCAGTACCCTACCAGTATCCCTGACCGCCTTGGACAGAGTTCCAACATAACTGACCTCTTCCTTGCAACTAATCTTTCTGCTTTTGCTGTTAATCTTTCCACTCTGTTGGGTTCCTCCGATCACAACCTCACCGCCTTAACCTGTCCTATCGCTCCAATAAGGCCTCTGGACCCTCCAAAGAGCGTTGGTTGTGGGTCTTTGGAGCTGCTGACTGGAAGGTTCCTATGCAATACTTCTTTGATTATCCGTGGAATGATTATTGCTTCCATGGCCAAGAACCATCAATGTGTGCCGTGTGCATTACGGAGGCCATTCTCTCTGGCATGGAATCATACATTCCTTGCTCATATCCTTTGACTAATTCAAATAAACCTTAGTTCAATCATGCAGTGGAAACGAGTTATTTGAGAGGAGCATGTGGAGTCACATGGAGAGACAGACTGACAAGTGAGGAAGTGAAGAAGCGTTGTTGTGTGGATGTGGATATTATATAAAGCATTAGGAGAACTACACTGAGGTGGTTTGGCCATATGGAGAGGATGGAAACCGAGAGACTGACGAGAAGAGTGTATGTGAGTGAGGTGGAGGGGGGGAGAGGGAAGGGGAGGCCAAGGATGAGATTGAGAGATGGAGTGGAGAGGTATATGAGAGAGGGGGATGTGAGCTTGGAGCAGAACAGTGAAATGGTGAGGGACAGGGCGACATGGAGGCCATTTGTTTGTGGCCACCCCTTTAGGGATTCAAGCGTCTGGCAATAGATAGACAGATTAATCTCGCTTGTTCTAATGCTGTGCACAACATGAAGAAGGCCTACTAAATGTACCGGAACCAACCCACTCCAGAGCCTCATCTCTTATGTTTCTGCCTGGAATCTGCTAAGTCTGTTCTTCGATTTGCTAAAAATAATATTATTCGTACTGAATGCTCTGAACTTTCCAACTCGAATTCCTCCCGCTCCTTCTGGCACCTTGCCAAAAACATTTCTAACAACTTTATCGCATTCCTTCTTCTTTTCCACTCTGATGGCTCTGTAGCTATTTCCTATACTGATAAAGCAGAACTCTTCGCTCGGACCTGCTCCTCCAGTCCTACTTTAGACGATTCCAGTGCTGTTCCTCCATCAATACCCACCCTCTGACTTCTACATGGCTGACATAAAAATTTCTTCATTTGACGTACATTCTGCCATATCTGGCCTCAATACTAACAACTCCCGTTGTCCTCAAGACCTGTGCTTCTGTGATTACACCCTGCGTAGGTAAACTCTTTTGCCTTTGTCTGTCAACTTGGATCTTTCCTTATTGCTGGAAGTTTGCTCTCATTCAACCTGTCCCAAAGAAAGGTGACCATTCTAACCCTACTAACTATAGCCAAATAGCTTTAACATCCTGTGTTTCAAAAGTTTTCGAGTTTATTCTTAACAAAAAAAAAAAAAAAAAAAAAAATCTTTCCTATCACAGCCTTCTTTCTGATCGTAGGTTTAGGTTCTGCCAGGGTCGCTCTACTAGCGATCTTCTCATCTACCTTTCGTACTCCTGGTCAACCTCCTTTCGGGACTATGGCGAAAGCTTTGCTAGTGAACTTGACATCTCAAATGCTTTCGATGGAGTGTGGCATAAAACTTATTTTTCCAAACTGCCCGCTAAAGTTTTTTTTTTTCTTTTTAATCCTATCTGTGCCTTCATCTCTAGCTTCCCTTCTGGTCGTTCTACAGCTGCTGTTGTAGAGAGCCATCGTTCTTCTCCTTGAACTGTCAAAGCTCGTCAGAGCTCTGTCTTACCACCAACTCTCTTCTTTGTATCGATCAATCACCTTCTAAGCTGTACATCAAACCCTGTCAACTCATACGCTGATGACTCCACCCTCAACCTTTATATTTGCTTTCCTCAGCGTCCATCTCAACAGTTACTTCAGCGAACAAGGGATGAGGCTATGACACACTTAAAGTCTTACTTGGTTCATATCTGTGATTGGGGCAAAAATTATATTGTCTTCAGTGCATCAGAATCTCACTTCTTACATCTATCAACCCGAAAAAATCTACCACAGAAGTACCTTCTAATTTTAACAATAATCAGCTCAATCCTCCATCATCTGTAAATACACTTGAGGTTTCGAAGTCTCAGGATCTATCTTAGAAAGATCATGTTACCTCTCTTGTAAAATCTGCCTCCAAGGGATTGGATGTGATAAGCCGACTGTGCCTTCTTTACCCCTGCACATTTGTTGACTTTTTAGACGTACAACTCTCATGAGTGGGGAAACTGCACACATTCTTAACAAGATGGAATCAAAGGCTTTTCGTCTCATTAACTCTCCTCTTCTTACTGACTCCCTTCAACTCCTGTCTCTTAGACTCACATCTTTATTTCTTTTGCATCTTTATCTCTTTTGTATCGCTACTTCAATGGTCATTGCTCCTCTGAAATGTCTGCTTCCATCCCTCCACCATTACGGTGGGCGCGTAGCACCCGTCAAGCAACAAACTCCCATCCTTTTTCTGTCCAACTCTCTAATGCAAGAGTTAACCATTACTTTCAATCCTTCATGTGTGCAACAAGTCAGCGTTGTAATTATCTCCCTCTGTCTGTATTTTCTTCTGCCTATGATCTCCAGTCTTTCAGACACAGTGTGTCCAGGCATCTCGAAATGAACTGATCTTGAATTTGGGTTTCAGGTATCTTGTTTTTGTTTCTTCTTTTCTTGATGGGAGCAATTTGCGAACTCTTGGCCTCTGGTTCCTTCTTCTTTGAATTAAAAAAAAAAAGATGAAAACAGCGATGCCTCTGATGATTTTATTGTGCAAAATAACAGTATGTATTATCACCAAACGATGAAGATGCACACAACCCAAATTTTTCAGCTTCTCAGTCTTTTACAAAGGTAAATCGGTAAGGAAGAGGCACTACACGGTAGGTGCCCCTACCCTGTAAGCTGATGAGAATACCACCCTTAGATTAGTGCTCTTTGGTCATCTCCTAGTCTGCTTACAAAGTTTTTTTCAACGAATAAGTAACCAAACACTAGAAGCCCGGAATCTTTCCTTCACGCAGTAGCGAACAAAACAACTGTATAAACGCAGCAGCTGTACGGGGGTAAAGAAGACATGAAGTTTGCTTAGCACACCTATTCTCTTGTATGCAGATTTTGGAAGAGAGGTATTATGCACCCCATTATTGTCTTGCGTGTAGTCATGTCTTTTGATTACTGTTATAAACTATCCAAATCCCATATAACAGTGGCTTCCAAATTTTCACTCATACTGCCCTCATAACTTACCAATAATTTGATCCAACCCACGACACTGCAATATCGAGAAAAGGAACAAGGGAAAATAAAAGGCATAGAATAGACCTCGACATAGAATACTTTATCATCTATCCATCTATTTATCTATTGGCAGACGCCTCAATCCCGTAGAGGTGGCCACAAACAAATCGTCTCCATGTCGCCCTGTCCCCATCCATTTCATTGCCCTGCTCCCAGCTCACATCCCTTCTATCATATGCTTCCCTACTCCATCCCTTCATTATCACCCTCGGCCTCCCCCTCCCTCTCTCCCGCTCCACCTCACTAGCATCCATTCTTCTCGTTAGTCTCTCTCTCTCTCTCTCTCTCTCTCTCTCTCTCTCTCTCTCTCTCTCTCTCTCTCTCTCTCTCCATCCTTTCCATATGGCCAAACCACCTCAGTGTATTTCTCCTAACGCTGTCTACCTGATCCACATCCAGACCACAACGCTCCTTCTCTTCTGTATTTGTCAGTTGTTCTATGGAACTCCTCATGCTTCTCTCAAATAACTCATTTCCATTGCTCGTAATCTTGACTTGTGTCCATCCCAGAAGGTCCAAACTTCACTTCCATGCATCAGGGTAAGTATCACAATACTGTCATACAAGGATTTTTTTACTTCCATGTTCACTCCCTGTTCCTTATCAGTGCTTTCAAAGAACCAGTAACCTATCTTCTCTGTTGTTCCCTTCAAGTACTTCACCCTCTAAACTTCCAACTTTACCCATCACTCTACCCAAGTACTTAAACGCACTCACATTTTCCATTTCCTCCTCATCCAGCCTGATTGTACATTCAGTGGCGTCATATCTCTCGAAGACCATAACTTTACTCTACCCTACATTCACCTTTATATTTCGTTTCTTACACACTCTCCCAAACTCATTCACCAAGCCTTGCAGTTCCCCCTCGTCTTCACTTAACAATACAATATCATCTGCATACAACAGTACAGGGAGTTTCCAAACACTGCCCTCTCATTAGGGTCACTCCAACATCCACTGCCCTACCTTGTACCCCTTTTATAACCCCATCCATATACAAATTGAACAAGCATGGAGACATAACACATCCCTGTTTCAAATCAGCAGTCAGATAGACAAAATAACTCAAATCACTATCCACACGCACTGCACCCTTAGAACCCTCATACATACTCTTCACGGCATTCAGCAACTTCCCACGTACTCCATAACTCTTAAAAATTTCCATTCTTTGTCTCTCAACCCTGTTATATGCTTTCTCCAAATCCATGAAGGCTGCATACAACATCTTTCCCTTCTCTAGAAACTTTTCCACTAAAGGCCTAAGAATGAATATCTGATCTACACAACATCTTCCTATCCTAAAACCTCCCTGTTATTCTCCAACTAATTCCTCAGTTTTATCCCTAATTCTGTCAATAAGTATCCTGCCATATTCTTTTCCTATTATATTAAGAAGACAAATGCCCCTATAATTACTACACACCTCTTTATCCATTATCCCTTTTAACAGGGGAATAATTATACATGACTTCCACTCCTTAGGGACTTTACCTTCCTCCCATGCCAAACTGCACATCTTCCATATCCATTCTACTACTATCTTTTCCCCATGCTTCAGCATTTCACTACACACTCCGTCAATTGCTTGGACTTTCACATTTTGCCTTTCTTCATTAATTCCACTACTTCCATCTTACTGATTTTTTCCACTCTTCTCACCTCCCTCCTTCTTCCAGCCATTCTCCCGCCACTTATATCGCATTACTTACATTCTCTATGTTCAACAATTCCTTAAAGTGTTCTCCTTATCTGCTCACTTTTTCTTCCATTTCCACTTGCTACCTACCATTTTTATCTTTCATTCCCTGAATTATTCTTTATCATCCTGTCGAACTCTCTTTACTTCTTTCCAGAACATTTTCTTTCATTCCCTCCGTTTTACCCTCAAATTCCTTCCAAATTCCTCATCCACTCTCTTCCATACTCTCTTTCTATTCCTTTCACCACTCTTCATCGCTACATGTAACTCTCTCTTCCGTCTCTGATCTTCCTCCACGTCCCTGTTTCTCATCCATGCTTTCTTCTTTAGAGTCACAGCCTGTCTTATCTCTTCATTCCACCATGCTGTACATTGCACCCTTTTTCGTATTCGCTTCACTCCACACACCACATCACATGCTGCACAGAAATCTGTGCATATCTTGCACATACCTTCCACGTCCCCCATCTGCTCCACATCATATTTACCCAGTCACTCCTTCACTTCTTTCTTATATTCATCTTTCTTTCTTTCCTCTTGCAACTTTTCTACCTTCCTTGTGTGGACTAGTTCCTCCTGTCCTTCCCTTCTCGAACTGCTCGATTTCATTTTAACCTTGACACTCACCGACACTATGCGGTGGTCAGAAAGTCCTCTCCCCCAACTTCTGAATGCTGTTACATCCAGTACACACCTTCTCATTCTATCATCCACACTCACATAACCAATCATCGTCTTCCATTTATTCAGTTCACCACCTACCCTTCTCATCACTCGCCACATATACTTGTGGATCATTTTGTGTTTAAAGAGGGTACTGGCTATCACCGACCCCCTCCCTGCACAAATGTCCACTAGAGCACTGCCATTTTTATCTACTGCTACAGGCACACCCCATTCTCCAACTACTCCATCCGCCCTCATATTCCCTACATTTCCTTTCATAACTCCAATCATAAACACTCTCTCATTCCTTTCAAAATTTTCCATGTATGCTTCCACATTTGTCCAGAACTCTTCTTTCACTCTGCTTGCACGATCTTGCGTTGGCGCATACACACATACAATCGCCCACAATTTTGTGGTCCAACTCTCAGTGTTACCCACACAAACCATGAACTGACGAATCCACTCTCTACTATATTCTCCATCCATCTCTTGCATGCAACAATACAAACTTCTTCCTTTGCTCTCACCTACCACCACACATATACAGCATCTATACGCCCATTCCTTAACAGTCTCACTCCCCTATTTTCTCTATTATTCCACATACATCCACTTTTTTCCTACTTAATCACCTGTGAAATAATGATAAAATGATTCATGCTTATAATAGTGTTTTAGCTCTCAAACTGAGTTTTGCGTTTGAATTTTTCTTCTCTCCATTTCCTCTATTTGTTTTTTATCTTAATTTCATAGATTTATACGCCTGCAGAAAAAAAGGTGAAAACCATTAAATACTTTTGTATCCGATAAAAAAAAGAGAAAAAAAAAATGGTAAAGGAAATAACGTACTGTCGTCAGCACAAAGTCGCTGCAAGGCTACTGTATATATGTCATTTTGTCTGGCAACAGTGTATGGACGTTTTTTGTCCCATAGGCTTTTATATCTTTAATGACGTGTTTGTAAGAATTAACAGTGGCGACTGCCTAGAATACTATGTTCTGTATACCGTATTTGAGTAGCATAAAAAAAGTGCAAGAGGTGACAAGACCTTTAAAGAAAGATGTATGAGAATATTCTGGTATTCCTTATTATTACAGTCTCTAAACTCCGTCCCCCACTCTCCCCCTTACTCCTCTCAGTGTCCCTCCCCCACCCCTCCCTTTCCCTCCTACCCCCCACACTCTCTCACGCCTCTTCACTTTCTCCCCTAGCCACTCTCTACCTTCCTTTATTTATCCATGATACTAACCTGTTTGGTGCACAGCAATTCTTTTGTCTCTTTACCAAACCCAGCCTGCTTCATTCTCAGTTGCTCACAATACGTTAATAAAGCCAGTTACATATAACGTTTATAATCAACATTCCTTCTCTATTGAGTCCCATTCTCACCCTCCCCGTCTCGTTCCCACTCCTTTTATTCCAGTGTCCTCTTTTTCTCCACCCCTTGTCACTGTCAACAGCAGCTAGATTAAGGAACACGGAGGTCTCGCTCTTGTGAGAGAATCCAACAGTGAGAATCCGGAAACAAACAGAAACCAACACAGAAATAGAGACGCGAACGGTAGTCCAAATAGCGCTGGCGGAACTCCCGCCCGGCCGCGCCATTTAAGGCTCTGTCGTCGCCCAGGAGGCTCTGTCGTCGACCCAGGAGGCCGTCATTTGTATCAAAACTGCAAGACAAGCTATAGCTACAGAGTTACCTCTTTCCAGGTCTCAGTACAAGGATTCGGTCCATCTTCCCAGTCACATTCGCTACATCTAGGACGAACAAGCTGTCTTCAGTTAGTTTGCTAACACCGAAGAATAAATATGGCCTAATGCCCCGCACCCGCATAACGGGTGATGGCCATATAAGTCACATTAAAAAAGAAAAAAAAAATTCTTGTGATATATTCCTCACTGATGTTTGTTTGCGTGAACCTGCCAGTCTGTGGCTATTATTTCAGTGGTCTGAATTAAAGAAACATGTGTGCCCATTCCTCTTACTTCTCTCTCCCCTCCCTAGGGAAGTGTTCCCATTTACCTCATACTGTTCACTGATTCATGAAGCAGGATCAGCAGCAATAATGTTTCAAATTGCTGCATCGTGTTTGCAGTAGTGTGTGAGAAAAAGACTGGCATCGCAAGAAACAAACTAATCTAGAGAAGCAAGAAACTTACAGAAACAGAAATACAGAAGAGTGCTGTTCATTAAGTTGGATAGTACAGTGCATAAAATATAACTGAAAGGTTGGGGGAGAAGTGGGGAGTATAGATGAAGGAGAGCGGGACGCTGGGAAGGTGAGAGTAAGGTTAGGAAGGATCATCGGAAGGGGTATCGGGGAGAGAGTAGGAGCCTTTCATAACGTTCTTCTGTCGCCTTTTCCACATTTTTATGCTAATCAGATGTAAAGAACATTGTATTATAGCTGGTCTTTAGCACTAATTCTTACAAACAGTTAAGCGTAAACAAACCAAAAAAAATGAGGAAACTATTCCCCATATACTGTTGCCAAACAAAACGACCCTAATCACTCGAACAGGCTTGCAGGGAACTTGTGCTGACGACTGACACTCCCAAGACGTCCAGCATGACGGAATTGAACTGAAAACGTTTAATGCATTGACGGTGACGACCACGCATGTTCCAGTACTCAGCAAAATCCTTTAGATTCTTATTTTCATACCATCTTCATCGAACAACTTGCTACCATTATGAAATATACACCAATAACAAGAAATAAATGTTTATGCTACACTCAGGTCGTTCTCAGCAAGGAATTTTAAAGTTACTTCTTAAATCATTTACCATGAAGCTTGGCTCCCCCTGCCCATAGTACACGCCCCACAATTTACCATACAAGACAATGCTGATGTCCCATATACAGAAAAAAAAATCAAGTAAATGTGTTAGGAACCTTCCTAACTGATGAAATTACTGGAGGTCGTGCCTGACCTGTAAGGAGAGCGGACAGCCTTAGGGAGCCGAATCCAACCACTGCAGGGACGGGTATGAGCAGCAGGAGGAGGAGGAGGCCGAGTTGTCTGGCGGAGTGCGACATGGTGAGTGAATCGGCCACAACCACACCACCGCTCTCAACACATTACTATCAACAGATCAACCTTTAACGCATCCCTACTGCGCATGTCAGTGGGAAAAACACTAGACACAGTAAACACATCGACCTTTGTTATCTCCCTAGTGCGCACGTCATGGTGTCACATCTTTACCGTTACAGACAGCAAGGTACTCCTGCCCATGTCCCTACTGCCAAAACACCACCTTCGGCAAACATGTTGACATTCACTTTCACTACCCCACAGCGCATGTTACAAACCATAACCTTATTATAAATCAACATTCTAACCTTTATGATTATCCAAAAAAGGTGACATGTGCTGTAAAATTGCGTGCCGCCTCCACAAACACCCTGCACGTAAACACTGTCACCTTTACCTTAACCTACAACACGTCATTAGTCAAAATATTAACATAAGTAACTATATTTATTCCCCTAAGATGCACGTCACCTTCACCACCAAACTACCATCACTGCCATCATCTCAGCCTTTATCGTCTTACTACAACACAGGTCTCCTCTGCATTATCGAACACATAATTGTTTTCTGCTACGAGTGTTGTGCGGTCAGTAGTGCCAGAGAGACAACAGTTTGACAGTAATTTTCACGATTAGCAAAAGAAAACTAAGTAGCACAGGAAGGATATAAATACCATTATTAAATTCCGTAATTTATTTAGTATAATGGAAGTAAGGTACTGATGCAAATGATATTCCTATTTTTGTCATTTAATTTCATATATATACTTTCATTACATAAAGTATAATCTGTATGAATCTGAAGAGTAAAAAGTTGGATTACAAAAAGGTAAATAAAAAGCTGTACGAAGGTGATACAGCTGTTTATGTGTTTGGTAGGTACCAAAAGAATAATTTCTCCTGTGAGGAGATTGAGAAAGGCTTAATGCAATTCTGTAAACATTTGCAAGGAACATTAAAGCCTGCTGAAATTAAACAGAAGGCTGGAATAAGGAAAAGAACCACTAACCAACTGGTTGGGAAACCTAAGTCAGGGACGGCTAATTCTTTACCTAAGGAAGAAATAGGTACTTTCCTTAGCACTTTAAAATCTGAGAATAAAACATTAAAGACAAGGAATAGACAAGCTGATGAAAATAAGGAGGAAAAATTTTCCATGGTAAAGGACAGGACGGTTTGTGTATTTTGTGGTGAGCAACATTCCATTGCATCTTGTCAACATTATCCTGATTATGCTTCTAGAATAGTGAAGCTTCAGGAATTGGGGTGTTGTATGATTTGCATGAATTCCAAATACATTTCCGCAGACTGCAAGATTAAACTAAATCTTTGTTTCAAATGTAAAAAGGATCATCATTATAATGCTTTATGCCCAAGGATGAAATATGAGGCTCCTAAAACTTCAAGTGTCAATATGACAGTTGCTAAAGCAGATACTCCAGTAGTAATGCCAGCTGCACTTCCAAGTGCAGGGAAAGTAATGAATGAAAAAAAGAAACATATTAGCGTGTACTCTTTTTGATACGGGTGCTCAGAAAACCTTCATTTCTGCAGACATTGTGAAGAAATTAAAGTTACCAATTATTGGCAAGGTAAATCTAGCCATTACAGGATTCTTAACTACTAAGGAAGCTCAGTCTTTTGATATAGTTAGACCTGTAATACAACTAGGCAGATATAAATGCCGTATAACAGCAGCTGTACTGGATAATATGGAGACAAGTATATATATAAAAGGACTGAAGGACACCTCTGATCATCTACAAAGCTCAGGGATAAACTTGGCAAAACGGAATGTAAAATCAGATGCTGTGGGTCCCATAAAAATTATAATTGGTTCAGATTACAGTGGAAGATTCCTACATAGGACTTTCAAGACCAATAAGGTACAGTTGTTCAAGAGTCCAGGAGGTAACCTTATAATGGGTCATTTGCCTTTTCCAAAACAAGTTAAAGGAGAGGACAAACTAGTAGACTCAGTCTTTGTTACCCCCACACAGTTACTGATGGTAGCTAGAATAGGTGCAGAATTAGAACCTACTCAGGTAAATGACTTGCTGGACGAAAAAATTGAACCTGTACACAAATTGTGGGATCTAGACAGTGTAGGAATACACTCTGAGGAACCAGCCCCTGCAGACAAAATAACTTTGGATTTATATAACCAGTCTGTGGAATTTCAGGATAGACAGTATTGGGTAGGATTACCATGGAAACTAAACCACTCCGAGTTACCAACAAATTACGAAGCAGCTAAGGCTCAATTAAATTTTAAGAAAGATGAGAGATAAACCAGAATCTCTAACTATATATGATAATATTATAAAAGACCAATTGAAGAATAAATTTATAGAAGAGGTAGAATTCCCTGTTAACCAAAAAGAAGGACATTATTTGCCACATCATGCTGTAAGCAAGGATTCAGTAACTACTCCCATAAGGATAGTTTTCAATTGTAGTAGTAAAGCGTCTAAAGGATCAGCTAGCTTGAAAGATTGCCTATACTCTGGACCTACACTAACTGAGAAGTTAGGGAATGTATTACTAAGGTTTAGAGAGAAACTTCATGCTTATGCAGCAGACATTAGTAACTCTTTTCTCAGAGCAGGACTGAGAGAGGAGGATAGAAAATTTACAAAATTTCTTTGTCATCAAGACCCTCAAAATGAGGATAGTCCATTGAAGCTTCCTGTTTCCGATCGGTGCTCTTTGGCTCTTGTGCTAGTCCTTTCCTACTTTCAACATTTTAAAGCATCATTTTGGAAATGCCAATTGCCCAGAAATAGGGCCGGCTTTTTATATGGATAACTTGCAAGGTGTTGCTGATACAGAGTCGGAAAATTGAAGGCTCATGAAGTAGCCTATTCCGAATGTGGGAAGGCAAATTTGCAGTTACAGAGCTGGAATACAAATTCACCGCTTTTCAGGAATAAAATACAGGAGGACTATCCAAATAATTACATTCCCCAAACTCAAAATGTGTTGAGTCTCAGCTTGGATACAAGACTTTATGAAATAAGTCTGAAACCAATTAAGTTCTCTGATGTCACACTCACCAAGAGGTCCTTGTTAAGTCAGGTCTCCATGTTATTTGACCCATTAGGATTGGTCAGTCCTATAGTTATTAGGGGCAAATGTTTAGTGCAAAAGGCTTGGCGAGAAAAGTTAGACTGGGACACTGAACTGGGTGAGACACATGTGGAATAATGGGTACAGATTAGAAAAGAATTTGAAAAAACATCAATCGTATGTATTCCCAGGAAAATAAACAGTAATGAGAAGTCACACTTACACCTATGTTGAGATGCTTCTCAAAGGGCATATAGAGCAGTAGCTTATTGTGTAACAGGAGAGGATAGTAAGATTATTATGTCCAAAGCCAGAGTTACCCAAATGAAAGGAAGAATCCTACCTCAAATGGCATTGGCTTCCATAGAAGTAGGAACTAAACTGGCCAGGTTTATAAGCACTACTCTTGATACTCAGTTTGAGGATATCTATGTATGGACTGACAGTGAGATTTGTCTTTACTGGACAGGGAAGGAAGACAGTAAAATTCCATTGGTCCACAACAGAGTGAAGACTATTAAAGAGCTGTCTTCCAAATTTAAATTTATGAATGTATCCTCCAAACAAAACCCAGCTGATATGCTTTCGAGAGGTTCGACTGTGAAGAGACTGATCAAAAATAACTTGTGGTTTGAAGGTCCTAAATGGTTACTCACTAAAGACTGGCCTGAGCAAGAACAGTACAGTATTGCTGAGGTTAGTGTAGTAAACTTGGATCCTGTAGTACCTGAGCCAGATGTAACTGCCATTAGCAGATTCTCATCAATAAGACAACTTATTAACACTACCAAAATAGTTAATTTTTTTAATAAGTGGAGTTTCAGAAGTTTGATCCCAGGGAATATTGGCTGAAAAAAAATATAAGGAATTATTACAGAGATATATTTGACCTTTTAGGTCAAGGCTCTTGAAACAAGAAAAAACTTTTCAGAGATTTAGGATTGTTCTTAGACGGAAAGGGTCTAATTAGACATCCTATATTGTTACCCAAGAATGATCATTTTGTACAGTTAATTATTAAGGAAGCCCATGATTTTTCTTCATGGAGCTGTACCGCGGACTTTGGCCCGAATCCGGGAAAGGTAATGGATCCCCGAGGGTAGACAGGTCTTAAAGAAATATCTCAAAGGTTGCATCACATGTAGAAGGTATGAACAACGACCATATGACTATCCAGGACCACTTGTCTTCCCAACGGACAGGGTAAAATATAAGTCGGACCTTCAAGGTAACTGGAGTTGATTACACAGGGGCTATAACTGTTACAGGTGAGGGAACTCCCCATAAGGTGTATATATGTTTGTTTACTTGCATCTATACAAGGGTAGTCCATCTAGAAATGGCAGAAGATTTAAGCTCTGAGACATTCCTGCACAAATTTAGAAGATTTGCAGCCAGAAGGTCTTGTCCTAATAAATCAATAAGCGACAACGGAACCAATTTTGCTGGAGCAGCACCTCTACTTTTAAATATAATGAATGACCCAAAGGTTAAATCGGCGCTGGGAATCCGAAATTGTAACTGGCAGTTCATAGCTCCAAGAGCACCATGGCAAAATGGATTTACCGAACGAATGATTGGTATTGTGAAGAACTGCCTTAGGAAGACCGTACACAGAATTAGATCACCATAGAGGAGTTGAGAACAGTGATAACTGATATTGAGGCTAGGATTAACGATAGACCTTTAACCTTTCTAGATGATACTAGCGTTTTGACTGAGGCATTGACACTAGCTCACATGTTATATGGCAGGAAACTCCATCTGGTGCCTTGTGTGGATATCCAAGAGGAAGTAGATGATCCTATAATCGTAAATAATGAATTAGGACGACATCTGCATGAGGGATACCAACGTCTGAAAATGGTATTGGACACCTGGAATAGACACTGGAGAGAAGAATATCTTTTGAACATTAGAGAAAGATTTCATGGGGCTCAGGTTGCCAGCAACAAGTCAGTTATAAACATAGGAGATGTAGTCTTAGTAAAAAAAACACAACAACCAAGATCCCAGTGGCCATTAGCTAAAGTGATCTCCACACACCCAGATTCAGTGGGGGTGCTGAGACTTGTAAAACTTAATTGTATGGGACATACCAATATAAAAATTGATAAACTGGTACCCCTTGAGTTAACGTCTACCACAGACACAGTGGATAGTGGAGAGCAAATGGGTCAAGATGCGCTATCTGGAAGGGCCACAGCACAGGGTTCTCGAGACCTACGGAGACAACTTCTGGCCAAGGGTCACATTACAGAATACAGTGTATTATTATTAGCCCGGCCCGAAAACTGTGGGAAATATTTTCCCCCAGAGTGGCTGCGCTCTTTACATTTTAAAATAGTTGTCCCTGTTAAAGGCAGAGGAAAAGCTGGAGAGCTTTAATGACTAATTCAAGCGGTTTTGTAACCCAGAGATTATGTTCTCTTTAATAATTCCAATTATTAATAAATTAACTGCTACTGCGTTTAACCACTGTGGACAACTATATTGTAAGTCCATGTAAATACATAGCAATTTTCCATTGACCTGACTGCGCCTGCATGATGGATATGATGTGCCCTCACGTGAATAACGAATGAGGGCTTAATACATATTTACATAGATAAAGGGAATATTTGGCTTTACTTTAATAAAATCTAAAACTAAATTAAGTTTGAGTCACCTTATATACATCATAAAGTAATTTAACTGTATTTAGCCTTGTAATTAATTAATAGTTGGCATCTCCTCAATCCTGTGAGGGAGAAGAAACTCGCCATTTTGCTCACTCTGCTACCAAAGCCCGTCCGAGCTGCACGCTGTAAAATACGCACCTAAGGACGCTTGGGTGCTCCAGGCAACCCACCGAAACATCAGGCCCATTGTCATCTGTTGTCCGACTCATTCTAGCTAAGTAACCTTTATGATTTGACCAAATCTGGGGGGATTTAGCTAGGAGATAAGGAGAACAATTGCTGGTGAGTAAGAAATTAATTAAACCCAAACCTCCTAAGAGACTTGTGAATTTACTTAACCCGCCCCTTCCCGTCGACATATGGGTACGTTGCAACGATTTGCATTTGCCAATCCCAGCGACGTACCGGTACGTCGTGCAATTGCAATGTGCATAATTTCGACAATTTTCAAATTTTGCGCTTGATTTGCGGTACGTACCCTCGCATGACCTTCCCCTACCTGCCACCAGGTAGGGACACTCAGCGACCCCGCGCGACCCACGCTAACCCACCACTCGTCCACTCACCTGGTAGCAACGGTCCTGCTCAGACATGGCTATGAGAGGTCTCTCAGACAGCGAAATTCAAGTCGCCCTGGACACCTTTACAGGCGACAGTGATTCCCCACTGGACGACGAGGTTATGAACAAGGATTATGTGCAGCCAGAGGAGAAAGAAACCACCAGCAGTGACGAGGAAGTTCCGTCTCCCAGGAAGCGGTAGTACGTGACTTACCGTGCTGCTAGGAGGGGCAGCAGGCAAAGAAGGCATGTGCAATATCCTATCCCTATCCCCAGCGTGATTTGGAACCAGAATTCAAGGACGAGGACGATGACGATGACGGAGCCGTGGGACGTGCTGCCACGTGGTATGGACGTGAGGTCATAACTCATTGTGGCCCAGAGCGCACACCACGTCGTATGAGCAGGTATGGGCCTAGCATTTTGTTTGGGGAGTTAGGAAGTGAAGTGGAGGGAGTGGGGAGTGAAAGGGAAAGTGCAGGGAGGATTAGGGAAAGTGAGAGTGATGTGAGTGAGTAATTGCTCTCCCTACGTAGTGTGAGGCGGCGTAGTGGATCATGTGGGCCAGTGCGGGTGCGTTCATTATCACGTGGGGTTGTGAGGGAGGGGGAAGGTGGGGAGGAACCACTCCCCAGCACATTTTATGCTCCCCAATATTCCCCTATTTCATCCCCACAGCCCCCTAATGTTCCTGAAGGCTGTAAGGGTAAGGGAAAGGGAAAGGGTAAAGGCAAAGGGAAGAGGAGTGACAGTGGGGAAGCCCTCCGCACTCCTCCCCCACCTCCCCAACCAGGATCTCCTCCCCACCCAGACGAAGGCTGTGATGGGGATGATGGGGACGAGGGATTTGTGGTGTGGAATTGGGAGGATGGGAGTGATTTTTCTCCCCTCATTCACCCCTTCACTGAGCCGGGGCGATCTGGCTGCATTGCTCCAGGAATTCACCATAATTCCACCAGGTTGGATTTTTTCCGCCTGTTTTTCAGTGAGGCATTTGTGGAGCAGATTGTATACCAAATCAACCTGTTTGCAAGCACCCAGCGCCTAGAGAGTGAAAGATTGGGAACAAGGAGTAGGCATTCTATCATCTATGATTACCCTGTCTCCTTTCCAGAAATGTTCTTATTTTTTGCCCTGGTCCTTTTGATGGGTATTATATGAAAGAATAGAATTCCTGCTTACTGGACTAGGGACCCTGTTATGTTTACCCCAGTATTTGGTCAAATGATGAGCCGTAATCGGTTTCAACAAATTCTAAGTTGCCTCCATTTCTATGATGCCCATGATCCTGCAAATGCAAACAAAATGAGGCGAATTAGGTTGATCTTTGATCACCTCAGGCAAACCTTTCGTTCCTCATTCTATCCCTATAGAGACCTCGTCATAGATGAGAGTCTCATGTTGTGGAGAGGCAATATTTCATTTAGGCAGTATATATCTAGCAAAAGGCACCGTTTTGGGTTCAAGATCTTTGTTATGTGCGACTGTAGGACTGGATACGTGCAAGACATAGTCTTGTACACCGGTGCGCAAACAGACATAATAGAAGATCGAAGTATTGGACTTTCGGGAGCAGTGGTAAAGACGATGATAGAAGACTACCTTCATCGTGGTCACGTTCTCTACCTGGACAATTGGTACACTAGCCCTCTTCTCGCTTGTTATCTTCACACGAATGAAACGGGAGTCTGTGGAACCATGAAGGTGAACCGGCGTCACATGGCCAAGGTAGGGCGGAAACTTGCAAGGAATGAGGTTGTCTTCTTCAAAGCCAACAACATCCTTGCAACTGTGTGGAACCACAATAGAGAAGTAAGCCTCTTGTCCACGGTTCACCGCCCCTTAATGCACCGTACTGATTCCGTAGATTACCGTAGCGAGAACAGGCGTCGCATTTGGAAACCTGAGTGTGTCATGGATTATAATATAAACATGCGCCTCGTGGACCAGTCAGACTCCATGATATCGACGGTAGAGTGTGCCAGGACCATGATGAAGTGGTATAAGAAACTGTTCTTTCACTTGCTAGATATCACTGCTCTGAATTGCCACCACCTTCACGCCATGACAACAGGAGTTCAGGAAACATTTGAAGGGTTTGTGAGGGAGCTCACAAGAGAAATCTTTGCAAAGTATGCTGTTGAAAGGCCCCAACATCGCACCCGCACTGCCCCTATTGCACAAACTCCCCTGAGAATATCCGGCCGCCATTTCCCCACTCCTATCCCTCCCCAGCCAAACAGACCTAGGCCCCAGCGCAGGTGTCACGTGTGCAGTAATTCCCAGGTGAGACTCACGACACAGAGGAAGGACACCCGCTATGAGTGCGTGCAGTGTGACGTGGGTCTCTGTATTCACCCATGTTTCAATGAATATCACACGTTGATGCAATTCTAATAAGGTGTGAATGCGAAAGGACGCTGAAATTATGAGGTAAATGCGACAGACAGACGCTCAGTGAAATTATCAGTCATGTTGATCTCCAAATATTAGTATAAAGTGCATACGGGTATAACATAAGTGCAAAAATTGTCTGTAAGTGTATAAATATGCTGTAAGTGGAAACATACATAGCGAGGGTTTTATGATGCGATATTCTGTCGCTCAGTGCAATAAATACGGCCCGTAATTATATAATTATTATTATTGAAAATGCTTACGGGTATAATATAAGTTCAAATTATTGTAAGTACTGAAATATATTCTAAGTCAAATATTCATAGCGTGTGTATAGAGATGCGATATCCTGACGCTCAGTTGAATGAATAAGGCACGTATTAGTGAAAATAAAAGTCAGCAAGTGGTAAAGTGTGTAATATATGTGAAGAATTAGTATATAAGTGTGTGAGTATTATGTTGGTCGAAACATTCATTGCGAGGGTATTTCCATGCGATATTCTGATGCTCACTTGAATAAATAATGCCAGTAAGTATGTACAGTGCAGTATAGGGGTGTAAACGTGTGTAATGTAAGTGGGAAATTATAATTGGAGTGAATAAATAAAGTAGATGATGAAACACGAGTGTTTGAGATCGTGGTTGCTACGTGAATATGCGCTGGCATATCGCTAAATGCCCTCGTAATGAATGAAAATAATTGAAAACCTTTACAGTGGTGGAGGATAGGTTCTATGTAAAGAGAAAAATAATTGGAAAGTGATAAAACAATTTGGTATGTTGAAATACGAGTCATAGCGAGTGAGCTTACTAAGCTGATGTGCACTAGACTTATGCTGCATGTCATCATAATGAATGAAAACATCTGAAAACACTTACAAACAGTTGTAATTGGTAAATTGTCATTGAAACAGAAGTATACAAGTAGAAAAAATGATAGGTTGACTGATACAAGAAACTTAGCATATAGCATGTTACGACTTGGACCAAACCCCCTATGCTCGCGTGATGATACAATGCTTATTTTTCATATATATGTGTCTGAAATCCATCATATTGTTACTGTTATTGTTTATTAGTTCAAATTCAATAAATATAGAGGTGTTGTGTGTTGTTTCTCCCAGTATTCCTTACCATAGAAAACGTGAGCGCATATCACATCCATTATAGAACACGACACCTGGCTCGGGGGATCTCACCTGTATGGACCACTTCTAGACTGCGGGAACCACTTTCTCTGTGATTTTCCTTCGTTTCTCAACCTAAGCGGAAGTTTTAGCCAAAAAAAAAAAAAAATTCCAAAAAGGCTCGGGACTGGGGGATGTCGGAGGTGCGGAAAACCTCGGGACATGACGTGTTAAGGTCGTGTTAGACTAACACTTGTCAAATAAAGGAATATATAAAAATTTCTGACAGCAACTGACTTTTGCCAGAGCAACAGCCCCAAAAGTCATCAGCATATAACTATTACTTGAAATCAAAAACATCTGAATCACTCTCTCAATTTAAAATTGCTAGAAACCATGCAAAAGCTATAATAAATCTTGCTAAATCAAACTTTCTTCAAAACCAAGCATCAAAACTACTTAACAGCCCTAATTACAATAGAATATTCTGGGCAACCCTCAATTCTTTCAATAATAACTTTAACAAGTCATCATCCATTCCCCCACTAAAATCTCCAGATGGCAACATTACAAATGACCCACGTGGGAAAGCAGATATCTTTGCCAGTACATTTGCCAGAAATTCTACCTTAGAGGAAGCCAGCCAGAATGTCCCAGCACTAGAACTTGACTCTCCCGACATTGTTCCATTTAAAATACAGACAAGGTACGTGAAATTCATCCCAGACAACAAAGCTCCAGACCCAGATGGAATTCCGCCAATTGTTTTGAAAGTGTTCCCCAGAACTTGCCTCTGTTCTTGCAAAATTATTCAGACTATGCATACGTACATCTTCATTCCCTAATTCATGGAAAGAAGCCAATATCCACCCAATTCCAAAGAAAGGAAGTTCCTCTGACCCCTCTGATTACAGACCAATAGCTGTCACATCTTCTCCTGGTAAGGTTTTTGAAACAGTAATTAATAAGCACATAGTTAAACATCATGAATCCAACAACTTAATTAGTGATAGACAATATGGTTTTTCCCAAGAAAGAGCCACCATTGACATACTCAATCTCCTGACTCATACCATCCATCAATCAGTTGACCTACATGGAGAAACTCATGTAGTAGCCCTGGATATTTCTACAACAGAATGTGGCACTGTTCTCTGTTGTCCAAACTCCCTTGCTATGGACTAAACTCTTTTGTTCCTTTGATTTCCTCATATCTCAGCAATAGAAAAATAAGAGTAAAAGTAGATGATGTATATTCCACATTCCACTCACTTAACGCCGGCGTGCCGCAGGGATCAGCTCTGGCACCAACCCTGTTCCTCATTCATATTAATGATCTCTTATCTGTCACCCACAATCCCATCCATTCATATGCAGATGACTCAACACTTCTTAGTTCATTCACACTCAGACATCCATTTACAAAGTCCGATATCTCTAACTCTCAACTCAGTACAGCCATCTCTTTAAATCAAGACTTATCCACGATCAGTGAATGGGGACAAAATAACCTTGTCTCATTTAATGCTAGTAAACTAAATATATACAATTTACTAATAGACAGGTATTGCCAGAATCGTATATTACCTTCAATGCTACAAATATTCCCATTTCCAAAAGTACTGAAATTCTCGGCGTCTCGCTTAATAATGCCCTCAGCTGGACCTCTCACGTTCGATCACTTGCTAAAACCGCCTCAAAGAAACTTGGATTATTGTACAGAGTCCGCAACTTCTTCAGTGACGAGCAGTTAGTTATAATTTATAAGAGTCATGTGCGCTCTCAGCTTGAATATTGCTCACCCTTGTGGAGTGGATGTGGAGAGGTTGCATTAAAACAAGTAGACAAAATTCAGAACAAAGTTGTTAGAATTATTAATAACCCTGCTATTACTAATAAAGTACCTCCCCTACAAGTAAGAAGGAATGTTGCCTCCCTTGCGATATTTTACAGATATTTCTATAGCAAATGCTCAGACGAAGTTGCGTCCATGGTGCCACCTCTCCATGCCTTCCCCCGTGCTACACGGGCAGCTGGCAGCGCTCATGACTGGATTGTCACTCAACCATACTGCAGAACTTCTGCCTATCAGAATTCTTTCATTCCCCGAACTGCATCTCTCTGGAACTCGCTTCCCCAGAGTTGTTTCCCTCCAAACTTCAACCTACTGCTGTTCAAGTCTAACTGTTACAGATATTTTATAAACAGAGGACACCATAATCTGGTGCTTGGATTTGTTTTGTTTTGTTTTATTTGTTTTTCCTTCCTCTGTTGTTATTAAAAAAAAAAAAATCTAATGTAAGAGCACTGTCCATAGCTTTCCTGACAAGCATCTGAAAAGTGATGAAACTCAACTGCTTTAACCCGTGGATTGCACAATTATCTTATTTATTCCACCTCGTTGTGCACAAAAAACAAAGATTTTTTTTTTTTTATCATAAACTTGAAGATAAACATCCTGGGCATCATCTGGTAAAAAGAAGGACAATCTCTCTCTCTCCATCTTTGCGTAGGGCCATGCGTAAGTTTACGTGCGGTAGTGAAAAATGAAAAAATAAAAAACAATTTTTTTGTTTTCGTTTAGTATAAACTTGAAGATAAACATCTAGGACATCATCTGGTGAAAAGGAAAAATTCTCTCTCTCTCTGTCTTTGCATAGCGCCATGCATAAATTTGCGTAGGGATGCATGGCCAGCACAGCCTGAACTGTGGCTCGCAGTGTGACACAACTCAGCCTGAGCTGTTGCTCGCAACCCACAGGTTAATTTCTCCAAATGCTTCAGGTCTGTAACATTTGGTATTTTCACTTGTTGCAACAAGTGCAACTCATTTCTCCACTGTTCCCACCTAGTCTTTATGCTTTCTGGTACAGCATCATCCCAACTTACCCCCTCTTTACACAGATCTTGAAGTATTCCATTCCCATTTAGAATGAAAGGAGATACTAAACCTAGGGGATCAAGTACGGAGCTTACAGTTGATAAAATACCTCTTCTTGTTACAGGCTTACTATGTAAACTGATTTTAAACTGAAATGAGTCAGATTCAACAAACCACACTACTCCATGTGTTCTCTGAACAGGCAGTGAGTCCTTGCTGAGATTTAAGCTCTTGATACCTCCTGTCGTTTCTTCTTGACTGATGGCTGCTAGTACTGCCTTGCTGTTGGACAAGAACTTATGAAACTTAAAGCTTCCCTTCATGCACATTGCCTTGATTATATTAATCAATTGAATAGCTGCAGCTGCTGTGGGTACAGATTTTAACTCGTCATATGCATAAAAATAGCTTTTAACAAAATTGGATGCATCAGATCCACACTCAGGCTCATTATCATCAGCTGTTTTCATTAATGTGAAATTTGCAGCACTTGGTAATGTAGTAGCTCCAAAAAAGTTTACAGTCATTCTATATTTGATCACTTCTTTATCCAGATCTCCATTTTTCCACCACAAAATGAGTAGCAAGTCTTTGTGTTCAGGAGGCACATGCACCTGGTGATACATTGCAGAAACATCACATACAATTGCTACCTTTTCTTGGCGAAATCTGCATAGCACTCCAATGAGACTGTTTGTGAGGTCTGGTCCTTGTAATAAGTGACTATGGGGTGACTGTTTCTTGTAGGTAGCACTGCAGTCAATTACTACTCTTACTTCGTCCGGTTTCTTTGGATGAGGTATGTGCCAGACAAACCCATCTGCTCTTGCCAATTCCCTTTCTGGAACTGCTTCTACGTACCCTTTGGTTATCTCCTCTTGCACAGACTCCACATAATCTTGATAATATTTCTTGTCATTTTTTTTTTTTTTTTTTTTCAGTCTATTTAGTCTGTAAACAGCTAAGTCTCTCTTGTTTTCAGACTTGACATTTTCTCTCCTGAGAGGAAGTGGCATCTCATAATGTAACGCTCAAATTTTTTGAGAACCACCACCGCTAATACCTGCGTAACGCTCAGAATTTCTAGTCACCAGTGTAACGCAAGAAATTTTAATCATCAATAAATGACACCAGTGTAATGCTGGGAACTTTAGAGATTATGGAGAATAGGGTAGCGTGATCATATCAGAGAATTTTAGAGATTAAGAGAAATAGGGTAGCGTGATCTTATTTGAGAAATTGTGGGAAATGAAGTACATGATCATATTAGAGTTTATGGGAAATGTGGTAGCGTGATCTTATTAGAGGGTGTATGGGAAATGTGGCAGCGTGATCTTATTAGAGTTTATGGGAAATGTGGTAGCGTGATCTTAATTAAGAGGGCGTGAGTAGTTAGATATTAGCACACCTTGTGGGCCACTCAATCTCATCTGTACTACTCCTTAAAGGATAGCAAAACTCGAACTCGAAATAACTTAACCTAAGATTTACTAAGCATTAAGAACTGAGACAGATTACTCTTCAAACGGTGAATGAACCCAAACGAAATAATAATGAGGATCAACCTCACTAGAAATATGAAACTTTACATGCTAAAATAATATTCAAAGAATACTGATACACATGAATATACTAATCCTGTGGTCACAGTTGGACTCTCAGGAAGATTCAAAGAATACTGATACACATGGATATGTTAATCTCGTAGTCACAGTTGGACTCTTCGGGAAGATTCAAAGAATACTGATACACATAGATATATTAATCCTGTGGTCACAGTTGGACTCTCAGGAAGATTCAAAGATTACCGCCAAGATATTCTCATAAGAGTAAATTCGCTGAACTCGAGAATCATATGAAGTAAAGTTACAATAATTATATGAACAGTGATCAAATGGTCTGTAATCAAAATGGACCAGCCGATATATTCGTTACTTTGGCTATATGAACTAGGGAAAAAGGGGGGGGGCGTGATTTAGTGTGATGCGTTTAGCAGTGGCTTGAATGGACAATCTCTGTAATGATGGAGAGAAGCGGTAGTCTCATAATTCAGTACAAGAAGGATCAAGCGAAATATCACAAATTTAACTTACGTATATGAGAACTTATCACACGAGGGACGGAGGGGAGGTGGGGTGAGAGTTCGGGTACTAACCTGTAACGATGGAGAGAAGCGGCGGTCTCATTGCTTGGTGCAGCTCTCCCCGCCTTTTATAAGCTTCAACACAGTGTTCAGGAATGGGCTGAAACTTTAACTGATTACTTTGTAGTATTTTGTTTCTACAAGATCTCCAAAGAATACGAGATATACGTTTGCACTCAACATACATAGATAAATGACTTACGATGTTTAAAATTTTTGTAACAAGGTACAAGAACTTTAATCATAACGAAGCCAGATTAATTAGGAATTCGAACAGTTTTATTACCCTCATCGTTTACATATGCTTATGTGACTAAACATGACTAAATAACATGAATTTTGTGCTTCACAAATGACTATCATTAGCAGCCTTACTTCAGACACTCTCAATTCACCAAGGCATAGTTCAATAAGGGGTTACTATTGACTTCGGCAGGTAGATCTCTAGATCAGAATATGACGAAAGACATTCGCGATTATTAATCCCTACTAAAATTTCTGCCGTTATACTTCTTTGTTGATACGGCTGGTTCATTATGTATAAACATTAATGATACTCACAAAAGTACTCAATTTGGTACTATCAAGAACAGAATCATGATCATATTATGAATATCAATTAAGACGACTTAAATATAGAACTTAATGGTTACATCATGAACTGTACAGACTATATTTATAACATTACAGTACCTAAGCTTAAGATTACATTTACAATACTAGCTTATACTAACTTATACTATACTTAAAATTATGGCACTACATGGGTCCTTCCTCCGGAAAAAAAATAAATAACATCGAAAGTCAACATTCAAATTATTCATCTATATTTCCTAGGGACGTGTGCGGACGGGACGGACTTACTAAATTTGACCGTGAATGCAACTCTATAAACAAATATTTCCCTGAATCTTCCTCCAATAAGTGGCACCTGTCGGTCCACAAGTAAAATCACGTTCCTCAGGGGGAGGCTTCTCTGCCATGGTAAACTCTCGAAACCCAGTGGAGAGGTGTGCCCCAGCCAACCTCCTGCCTGGGTGGCAACATTGTCGTCTCACCTGGACTAACTCGTACTCTCGCTGCCAGGATCATCCCAGGGGGGCTTCCCATTCACACAACATATGGACTAATCGCATTCACACTCTCATCCATTCATTCTTATGCTTCCAGCTCTCCTCCTAGCAATTGACGAGCAAATGTCAGGTCCTGAAGTCACTGTTTCATCCTAGACTGTGTTGACTGTAACTTGGGAGGGTAGGTGCACATTACCCTTAGGATTAAGGCAACTTTCCCACTGAACTGGGCTGTGCCAAATACCCCAAACTCCTATGAACTCTATACACAAGATGAAACTCTCTGAACTCTCGATAGATGAAACTTCTCTTGAACTCTAAATTGTATTAGAGAGCTTCTTTAACCAATGAGAATGTGAAAAGTATGAGATATATCAAAAGTATGTTGTAAGGTGACTAGAGTAGTGTTTACTGTACTTGCTGGATCCTCCAAAAGGCACAACTAAACTACACTGAAACATTTATTCAGTATTATTGTGTCATTAATTAAGTGAGATTAAGAGAAGGAGAAGAAGGATGAAGTAGTTAGTGTTTCCATACTCTGTTCTGAAATCTGAGAGAAAGAGAGAGAGAGAGAGAGAGAGAAATGGGAGAAATGGAGTTCCCCCGAGCTAAGCCCTGTATTGGACGATATAGCCCCGCTATGGTTACAGGAGCGAGCTACCACTCCCGGCACGGCAGCCCGGGCGAGGCTCGAACTCGCAATCCCCCGATTACGAGTCCAGCGCGCTACCACTGTGCTACCGCGCCCCCCCTAGAGAGAGAGAGAGAGAGAATGAGTATGACCTGTGGGATGCCTGAGGTGTACAAGCTAAAAAAATTATTCCCTTTTGTTTGAGCTTCTTTATTTTCCATTGTGGCTGTATTTTTTGTGACATGAATACAATATATTATGTATTTTATATATCGAGGCTCTAAATACTATATTCACATGACAGATCTAGTACTACAGTGCAATAGTGTGGACTGCATTGGTGGTTCGGCATATGGCTGGCTGGCACGAGTTAAAACGAGTAACACTTTTAGTTCATTTAAGTGACTCAGAGACAAAGCCATTCATAAGCCGACCCCTTGTCTGACAGCAGAAAGAGTACAAGAGGAAGTACACCTCTGGACTGCAAAGGTTAACCTGTCATATACAGAGATTAACAAGTCAAGTGAAAGTGCCACACCGACCCCTCCACCTCAGAGTCTCTGAATTCTAAACAGTAACCGGGAGTTGTCGTCGGCGGGGTAGGAATTGTCCGGTCTCATCCCTGTCCATTCGGTCGCTGGGTAAGAGTAACCCGTTCATGGCCACCCACACACCGGGGCCAGCTGCTTGTACCCCCCCGAGGGCCACTCCAAGGTTGAAATCCGCGTCTGAGTCCCTGGAAAGAGAGAAAGCGTGTGAGAGAGAGAGAGAGAGAGAGAGAGAGAGAGAGAGAGAGAGAGAGAGAGAGAGAGAGAAAAGGGGGGTTGCACCGAGTCTTAACCACTATCATAGTCCTGACAGAAAGGAAGAAAGTTTGAGAGAGAGAGAGAGAGAGATAGAGAGAGAGAGAGAGAGAATGGAAGAAAAGGAAAGAAAGGAAAGATGACAAATACCCTACTCTTGAAAAATTGTACCCACCTAAAAATCTCTGGCGTATGGGCATCTTTAAGCACTGAGACAGAGATGAACTAACAGGAGAACGTAGCGGTAGAGACAATAGACAAGACGACAAATATCCCACTCCACCCACCTGAATTTCTCTGGAGTGTGGGCGCCCGTAAGCACTATAGTTTTCTTACTGACGCCCCTGTGCCTTAGGTGGCTGGCCAGGTGAGAGGCGGTGAGGAGGAGGGTGTCCGTGCCGTGTGTGACCACTATCTTTATCTGTTTGGCATCACATACGCGTTCCACTAAGCTGTCTCTGCAAAGGAGGAACGTGGAAAAGATCGTCATTATCATCATCACACATCTACCAGAAACTGGAACAGGAAAGTAAAGAACCTTGAAAAATCATCATCTTCATCATCATCATTATATCTCTCGCAGAAAGAGGAATAAAACAGTAGAGAACTGTGGAAAAGTACGAAACTATTATTATTATTATTATCATCATCATCATCATCATCATCATCATCATCATCATCATACCATGCTAACTTCCCCAAAGATAAGAACAGGAAAGCAGAGAAACTTGGAAAACTGTCATCACCATCATCATCATCGTCATCAACAACAACATTTTTCTTAACTTCTTTATACATGGTATATATGGAAGCAGTAAATATAGAAACAGTAAAGCAAAAAAGTTGGAATAATTAATAAGCCCTAAACATATCATAATCATCATCGTCGTCGTCATCATCATCTTCCCATCAGTCTTTCCCAGTGAGTACATTCATCATCTTCCCAATAGTCTTTACCAGTTAGTACTTTCAGGATGAATATCTTGCACGTGTTTGGTGAATACATGACTGAAAGGTTGAACTATTCACTTGGCGGTCTCTGGAATAGGAGTAATATAGTTGGCAGAGGTATGCATTCTCAGAGGACTTTGTGGTTGGTTACTGTTGATACCTTCCTGACCTCTTTTCCTTCCTAAGAACAGGGTGAGCTTGAGTCTATAGACCAGGAAAGACAGATCACATAAGTGAGAGAATTAACAGCATACCCAGTAAAATGGGCCACACAGTAATTTGAAACGTCGTCTGTGGCACTTTGGAGCTGCGGACTGAGAGGCCCTCCGGCAGTACTTCTTTGATTTTCCCTGGAATGATTATTGCTTCCGTGGCTGGGAGCCATCTGGGTGTGCCTTGCGCATTACAGAGGTTATTCTTTCGGGCATGGAAGCATACTTTCCTTTCTCATATCCTTTGACTAATACACGAAACCTTGGTTTAATCACGCTTGTTCTAATGCTGTCCGCAACAAGGAGAGGGCCAATAAAAGGTACCAGAGCCAACCCACCCCTGAATCACATCTTTTGTATGTTTCTGCCCGGAATCGTGCTAAGTCTGTTCTTCGCTCTGCTAAAAATAATTTCATCCGTACTAAGTGCTCTCAACTCTCTAACTCGAATTCTTTCCGCTCCTTCTGGCACCTTGCCAAAAACCTTTCTAACAACTTTACCTCATCATCCTTCCCTCCTTTTTTCTACTCTGATGGCTCTGTAGCTATTTCTTCTACTGATAAAGCAGATCTCTTCACTCAGACTTTCTCCTCCAATTCCACCTTAGACGATTCCGGTGCTGTTCCTCCATCACTTCCCCCCTCTGACTTCTTCATGGCTGACATTAAAATTTCTTCAGCTGATGTATTTTCTGCTGTCTCAGGCCTCAATACTAATAAGGCATATGGGCCTGATGGAGTCCCTCCTGTTGTTCTCAAGAACTGTGCTTCTGTGCTTACACCTTGCCTAGGCAAACTCTTTCGCCTTTGTCTGTCAACTTGTACCTTTCCTTCTTGCTGGAAGTTTGCTCTCATTCAGCTAGTCCCAAAGAAGGGTGACCATTCCCAACCCTCTAACTATCGTCCAATTCCATTAACATCCTGTATCTCAAAAGTTTTCGAGTCTGTTCTTAATAAAAAAATTTTAAAGCATCTTTCCTATCACAACCTTCTTTCTGATCGTCAGTATGGGTTCCGTCAGGGACGCTCCACCGGCGATCTTCTCACCTACCTTTCAGACTCCTGGTCATCCTCCTTTCGGGACTTTGGTGAAAGCTTTGCCATTGCACTTGACATCTCAAAGGCTTTCGATCGAGTCTGGCATTAATCTTTAATTTCCAAACTGCCCTCTTACGGTCTCTATCCTTCTATCTGTGCCTTCATCTCTAGCTTCCTTTCTGGTCGTTCTATAGCCGCTGTTGTAGACGGCCATCGTTCTTCTCCTAGATCTATTAACAGTGGTGTTCCTCAGGGCTCTGTCCTATCACCAACTCTCTTCCTTTTATTCATCAATGACCTTCTAAGCTGTACATCTAACCTTATCCACTCATACACTGATGACTCCACCCTTCACCTTTCCATTCGATTCCCGCGACATCCATCTCAACAGTTACTTCAACAAACAAGGGATGAAGCTATGGGACACCTAATGTCTGACTTGGCTCATATCTCTAACTGGGGTAAAAATAATCTTGTTGTTTTTAATGCATCAAAGACTCAGTTTTTGCACCTATCAACCCGACAAAATCTTCCACAGGTATACCCACTAATGTTTGATAATATTCAGCTTAATCCTGCATCATCCTTGAACATGCTTGGGGTTTCATTTACTCGGGACTTGTCTTGGAAAGATCATATTACATCTCTTGTAAAATCTGCTTCCAAGAGATTGGGTGTGCTAAGCCGACTCCGTTCCTTCTTTACCCCTGCACAATTGTTGACTCTATACAGGGGTTTTATCCGCCCCTGTGTAGAGTACAACTCTCATGATGTGTGGGGAGGCTCCTCACATACAGCTCTTCTCAATAGGGTGGAGTCAAAGGCTTTTCGCCTCATTAACTCTCCTCCTCTTACTGACTCCCTTCAACCTTTGTCTCTTCGCCGCACTGTTGCATCTTTATCCCTTTTCTATCGCTGCTTCAATGGTCACTGCTCCTCTGAACTGTCTGCATGCATTCCTCCACCCCTACGACTGGCGCGTAGCACCCGTCTAGCAGCAAACTTTCATCCCTTTTCTGTCCAACTCTCTAATGCAAGAGTTAACCATTACTCCCAGTCCTTCATTTATGCAACAGGTCAACTCTGGAACTGTCTCCCTCTGTCTGTATTTCCTGCTTCCTATGATCTCCAGTTTTTCAAACGTAGTGTGTCCAGGCATCTGGAAATGATCGGATCTTGAATTTGGCTCTCTTATATTTTGTTTTTCTCTTGGAAGGAATAGTTTTGCAGGCTCTTTGCCTTTGGTTCCTTCTTCCTCACATAAAAAAAAAAAAAAAAAAAAAATTCACACACCATTCAAACCGCGGAGTCCTGGCTTCACCTCACAGGCTCAACCGTCTGCACATATATACACTCACTCTCACGAAGCGAAAGATAGTGTTATGTTTTACTCGATGTATGTGTGTGTGTGTGTGTGTGTGTGTGTGTGTGTGTGTGTGTGTGTGTGTGTGTAAATAAAATAAACTTGTGTTTATTTAATTTAACAAAACTTTGTGGGGTGGTTGACGGCCAGCCAAGGGGTTGACCACTATTCTTGAGAGCAACTGTTCAAACGTCAGGGTCATAGGGTCAGGCCATATCATGATCTGGTGAACGCAACATAGCTGTCTCCCAAGTCAGATCAAACTTGGATGAAGGGCTGAGACTAAGGCAAGAAAGAAGGGCTTTAATTTTCAGAACAATCAGTCAAAGGTTAAGGTCAAAGAGCAAAGTCAGATATTCAGCCCTTGGAACAATAGGCTGGCACTGGTATTGCCCTCTCTACTGTAAGTGGTCTTTCTTCTTTGTTTTCTCGTGTGTGTGTGTGTGTGTGTGTGTGTGTGTGTGTGTGTGTGTGTGTGTGTGTGTGTGTTTCACACATGGGCTTCACATACACCTGTCGAACAGAGTCAGTCGTTAAGACAGAAGATTGATCAGAAGCATAATGTTTAATCCACCCACTAACACTGCACCACTAGACCGGAAAGTCACTGATACATAGGCGGAAAATGGGACTCTGATATTTGCCTGCCTTTCACGCCGTGAGCTTAGACACGTAGGACTTTCATTTCCGTTTCCCTTTCAACCCCAGTGACGTCATTTTGAGTGTATTTTTGTTGTTCCTGGTGATTTATTCAACCTAGGAAAGACCTCGTGCTGAAGGGGTATATCTTTATCTAACCACTTCGGTGCTGGAGAACCGTCATTTGGTGGCACCGATATAACTGGGCGACTCCACTGCCCGGTTCTACAGACGTCCCTCATTTCCCTTCCTGTCCCCCAGACGAGGATGGTGGACTGCAGGAAGAAGTCACCTTCAGCCTGCAGTCCACTGGGTTCACTCTTCGGATGACCCTTGGGATGCTACTACTACTACTACTACTACTACTACTATTACTACTACTACTAATGTTACTGCTAGTGCTGGTGCTGCTGCCGCTGCTGTTACTGCAACTACTACTGTCTATCTGTCTATCCTCTACAGTTCGGAAGGTCTATCCTGTGCTGAATAAGATGGTTAGGAGACAACAAGAGTAAATTATTTTAAAAACATCACAGGAGTCAGTGGTTAAAGTTAGGGATATTATTTTACTTATTCTTTCAATCTACTAATGATTATACTCAAAGCGAATTTTTTTTTGTTTGAGTGGTTACATATTACCTTCAGTAACATCTTCCCTACTAGAAGTCTGGGAAGAATAATATAACCTACACCTTTTTTACTCTAATGACATAAAAATGCCATCCCTGCATCTGGAGTTCTGAGTTGCAACAATAGATGAACACTAGAATATGATCCAGGTCACGAAGAAGTGCTGTGGAAAGGAGGTAGAGCCGTAGCGTTTTTTCTGCCATTGAGTTTTGAGAAATAAGCCGCAAAAAGGACGAAAATCTGGGCCAAGTTAAGGTGAAAGAACTACATATAACAGCAGTAAATAGCGCTTCACCAGAAACCCAGCTGGTGGTATCTTGTGTACTGCGGGAATGGCTCAGTCTGGTGGTGTGGGTGTGGCAGTGGGAGTAGGAAGTAAATATGTGACGCAGGACAAACATTGATGACGCTGACTGAACTGTACCCGCAGGACACCAGAATTGCCCCGGCGGAGTGGAAGAGAAAATAAATGTTATATATGGACTACTCTGTATGCTACCTGTGATACATAAACTCTTACTGATATAATAATAATAATAATAATAATAATAATAATAATAATAATAATATAATAAAGACGTCATTACACTGAAAGGGTTAAAAAGTTCACTACGATGTCTTAATAATGTTATCATCATACTAATTTATTCAAGGTCGGAGAGCAAACTACGCTACGTTTATATTAACTTAGCCCAGATTTTCGTCGTTGTAGTTTTTATTCCACGTAGTTCAGTGCCAGAAAAAGACAGTGCTTCGACTCTACATCTATAGCACTCCTTCGTGACTAGTAATATGTTCTAGTGATAATATATTATTACAACTCAGTGTTCACGATGAAAAGATGGCAATTTTAGGCCAGGTTAGAGTAAAAAGTGTATAGTACCAAAGATTCTGATGAAGTCTATAATCTAACTCTATTCGGAAATTCTCAACAAAATTAAACTGTGTGAATGTAACAAAGCAAATTTAAGAGTCATTGTACTGAGAGGGTTAATGAGGGTTGCTTTTAATCTCCTCACTGCCAGACGTCCCTCCTGATATCATGCATGTGGTCTAAGGTTCAGACATCCGACTGTGCTATGTGACCTTGATTTTAGAGTGAAGGTTCTCAAAATCACGTTAGTTCATCTTTGCCTGATCCTCAACATTTCCACCACTTTTGGTCCAAATCGGATTAAAATTGTTTAAGTTTTCTTTTTAACCTCAAGCTTTGACCTACTGTTCTCAAAATGTAATCTCTTCATCTCTGGCCGCCCATAAACACTTACACCAGGTTTTGGTCTAATCTAATCAAAACTACTTGAGTTATAGGGGCACACCTTTGACCTACACCTGTGACACTGACCTTTCATTGTTCTCATTATTCAGTTTCTCCTTCCTGGCCTTACCTTCTGCCCTCTCATCATCTTTTGTCTAAATCTGACAAGGTTTTTTAGTTATTTTGTCCATTTGCCTAAATCTGACAAGGTTTTTTGGTTATTTTGTCCATACCCCAACAGACATAATGACACACACACACACACACACACACACACACACACACACAACCACACACACACACACACACACACACACACACGCCACACTATCATTCGCGCGTGTGTAACTAGAGGTGATACTGGAGATGCCACAGTGCTGATCCACAAGAAGGAGCTATCAGAAGGCTTAACACCCGCGACCAACAGTTGGTCCAAGAGCCAAATATCTGAATGTGTCTTGTGACCCTGGTTTTCCATCGATTGTTCTCAAAATCGATTTATTATTTCATTCTTGTCTTACCCTCAACCCTCCCACCAAGTTAGTCTAAATCGGATCAGAACTCGGTGACACAACACCACTCTAGCAAGTATTGAGCAAGATCATGTGAGGCTTGAGAGAGGAGTGAATCTGCTCCCTGGGAGTGTGTCCTCGTCATTTCCTTTCATTTAATACAGGAAGGTCATTCTACCAGTGATAATGCTATCGTTTTATCAGTGGTGCATGCCAGTGACTGAAACAGTACATACAGGAAGCTGGGGGTGGCGTGCTGATAACTAATTCACTTCCTGATTCTGAGATGCTCCCACTCTGATTATAAACCCATTCACTTCGATGACGTATTTCCTATTGATTCTTGCTACATCCAAACGAGAGCCTTACACGTGCCTCTGTGCACTCTGGGTGGAGCAGCTTCTGCGTTCACCCGGGAGGCAGACCCCCTATTCCCCAGCACCTTCCTGTGGGAAAGGCTCTGGTCCGACCTTAGTGAGACACTGTCTACCAAAAGGGGGCGCCAGATCTCTACATGGTGTACGTATTGTACTGTACTGTAGGAAGACCCCACAGAAGTAGTTCTTTACCTGTGGCCGACGTGTCTGCTCGGCCAGACAGATCGGTGTTAAACAACAACAACAACAATCTCCAGTCGAATCTATTGATTTCCCCCAAGAGCGCCTAACTTACCCACAGGGTAGGAGTTTCCCCGCGGTTTTCACCTAATGAACAAAAAAACAAACAAACAAACAGTAAATATATTGCTAACCTGTCTTGGTTTGAATTGTCCTGGCTGTCCTTCCCACGGAGGACATTTACGGTGATGATGATGATGATGATGATGATGATGATATACAGATACACATAAATCCAGTACCAACCTGTCTTGGTCTGTGATATCCTGGCTGTCCTTCCTACACAGTGTCTCTATGGTAGTGATGATGGATCGTGCGGGACGCAGACGCTGCAACACACGACGCACCGCTGGCTCCCCTATCTCAAAATTGTACCCTCCTTTAGTGCGTGGGTAGTCCTTGTCGATGGTACCTGTGGAAGGCACGGACAATTATTGTCAGTCTTCCTTTACCTGACGGAACTGGGCCACTCACAACTTTAATATTAAGTCGAGGTTGAGTGAAACTCTGTAAGCCTTAGCTACGAGGTACGAAGGAGTCTTCTTGGTTACGATTCTCTTGTCGCTTTAATTAGGCGTAAAATCACCATCTCTCCATATTCAATGCTAAGCTGAAATGAGAGATTAACACTGGAATATGGTGCTAGTCACGAAGAAGTGGTACGGAAATGATGTCCAGCAGTACTGTTTTCTTTTTCCGTCATTGAGCCACAAGGAATAGGCTACAAAAGGACGAAAATCTCTGCTAAGTTAAGGTGATAATCAACTTTGGTCAAATCAGCCCTTCGGTCTGACTAAGCCTGACCAGCCAGCTGAGCTAAAAGAGGTTAAGGAATTTTGTCACGTTAGAACAAACGCACAGTAGAATTATTTAATCTTTGGGCTGTATGTGTACAGGCACATCGCTGCCATCACTTAACAGACGAATACTCCTGATTGGGTGGGTTGCAGGAAGGGTAGCCTGTTGGTGGAAGAAAGGGCGACGTGGAGGCGATTTGTTCATGGTCGCCGTCTCCGGAATTAACGTGTTTGATAGACAGCGAGACAAAGAGGGGGAGAGAGGAAAAGAGGAAGGGGAGGGGAGGGAGGTGAAGAAGAAGAGAGTTTTTTCGGCATGTGTTTCAAGTAAAATGTAAGAGAGTCGATAGTCAGTATTGTCGGCTCTACTTCTGCGATGGCATAGTACACTTCCGCGTCTCGGTTCCGTAATAGATCGCCTGTAGTATGCAAATATTCTTATCTTCTCCCATATGCCGCTTCTGTCCATGTAAATATATGCATGAATGTAACAGATTCAAAGGGATGGATCTAGATGTGTATATGTGTATTTTCCTCCACAGTGCCGTAACTGAACAAATGGATGGAACAAATTCTCTCTCTCTCTCTCTCTCTCTCTCTCTCTCTCTCTCTCTCTCTCTCTCTCTCTCTCTCTCTCTCTCCAACACCACAGTCTCGAAGGAGGTGCCCACAAACGAATGGCCTCGTCACCCTGGCCTCCGCTCTGTCTGCCCTCTCTCCAGCTCACACACGCCTCTCATAGCTCTCTACCCAATCCATCCATCTCATCCTCGGTCTCCCCTTCCCCCTCCTACCCCTCTCTTACACACACTCGCCTCGTCAGTCTCATTTTCTATTCTGTCCACTTTACCAAATCACCTCAATATTTTCCTCGATGGTTCTCGCAAATAAAGTGTAATTGTTTATATTTTGTGCAAGGTTCAAGTTGCACCGAAATTACTTTGTCTTCACAGCAATATCAGTGAATGTGTTGAATGCAGCTGTATTTCTCTCTGCATTATTTGTATTTGTAATTACACCTGCGCGTGCAAAGGTGTAAGCTAACTATCATTTTTCTTGGTGTATGTGTGTGTGTGTGTGTGTGTGTGTGTGTGTGTGTGTGTGTGTGTGTGTGTGTGTGTGTGTGTGTGTGTGTGTGTGTGTGTGTGTGTGTGTGTGTGTGTGTGTGTGTGTGTGTGTGTGTGTGTTTGTCTGTCTGTCTGAACAAAATAAAGCCGTTTTTATCCGATTTATACCAGCGTGGTGAAAGACTTCAGGTCTTACCATGGGCTGACCTATTTCTTTTTTTAGAAAAATAGACCAAAGGTCGTCGCATGCAAATGTCAGCATAAACAGTTTTGGTTCTATTTAAGCCACATTTGACGGAAGGACTGAGGATAAGACAAGAATAAGCCATTCGATTTCGAGAACAGTTACTCAAAAGTCAGGGCATAGAAAGTAAAACAAAAACAAAAAAAGTTCGATTATTTTAACGCAATCACTTTGGATTTAATCTGAACCAAATTTGGGGAAAATGCCGAAAGTCAGACGAGGATGAATAGATTTAATTGCGAAATCGATAGGTCAAAAATCAAGTCCAAATGATTTGGAAAAAAACAGTTTTCATTCAGTATCGACCAGACTTGGTGAGTGTCAGGCGAAGATAATGTAATCCAATTCTTAGGAACAATCAGTCAAACGTCAAGGTCACGGGGCAAAATCAAAAGCTGAATCCTTAGACCAACAGTAGGGCGCCGGTCTTGCATGCTCTGAATGCTCCTTTTGTGTGTGTGTGTGTGTGTGTGTGTGTGTGTGTGTGTGTGTGTGTGTGTGTGTGTGTGTGTGTGTGTGTGTGTGTATTTGCACTGATAAATCGTGTTCCCTGGATAAAAATAAGGTCATGGCAGGTAATACTGTTCTAGTGTAGATAAGGTGAGGGCGGGATGAACGAGACCGATCACTAATTACAGTTCTTATCTTTGCCTGGCCGATAAGGGGATGAGAAGGAGAGGTACAGCGAGGGAAGGGAGGAAGAGAGATGAAGGGAGGGAGAAAGGAGGTAAATAGTAAGGGTGGTGGGAGAGGAGTGAAGGGAGCAAGGTAGGGAGAGAGGTGAAGGGAGTACCAAGGAACACAAAAGAATCCCCCAAAGAACAGATTAACTAATAGTTCTTTCGAGGCCAGTTAATAAGGGGAATGGTGTGACTAAGATATCTATTTATGAGTTATAACACATTGCCAAAGTCAGAAAACCCCTCCACCCACCAGTGTCTACAGCCCAGCCAGTAGGGAAAAAAAAAAACAAGAACTACCATGGAGTCTAGAAAAACTGTCATGGGGGCAAGGATGAATGGTCGCCTCAGTCTTAACGTGTAAGGGAAGGTGACACCGAAGCAGCATTAGGTACGGCATGTAAAAATGTTCTGCGGTTCTGCCCTCCATGCTTTGTGATACAGAAAATCATTGAATGTCAGAAATGTACCGTATTATTCAGGAGTGAACATGTTTAGCTGGATTTGGAGCCGGTATTCTCATCGGATAAGGAAACTCCCTAACACCTCCTCCTGACCGATTAATTATTCTTAAAACACCTTGCCGTCCTCTGTTACTTAAATCATTCTAACATCACCATACTCAGAAAAAATAACGTCCACAAATGCATCAACCAGCCGTATCCAAAAATAAATCGGTAAGGAAGAGGTGTAAGGGGGCTTCCTCAACTCCGAGAATATGACCCTAGAAGGTACTTTACAATCCTGCTAGAGAAAAAACACTTAGCTTCATTTGACTCGAAACGCCTGCCAACAGTTTTACACTCATAACGTCTAGCTTAATTCACCCGGTCTATTGTGATGTGTTTTTTCAACTTCAAAGTCATCATGTCTGTCTTTTAGAGTTATAAGTACTTTGGTGTGAAAGAAAGAAATGTTGGTGGGATGGCAGGAGTGAGGAGTGAAAGATTAATACCACCTAAGAATGAAATGTTGTGGATTTGATCATATCCCTAGTTCCATTGCAATCAGACTTACCTATATTTACTTAGTACGCTGTTATTTACTTTTCATTTTATAGTTTTTTCTTGCGACCCTCACGCAATTTTGGTCAGCTTAAGGGAGACTTTTTGAGCCCTTCCGATATGAGAGGCGTTCTGTAAGCTGAGAAGGACGGTTTGAAGTTAATTAATAAAACTTTAAAAAGACATCTGGGGGACTGAAGGAGTTAATGTACTTTTTAATCATATGTACAGGCATGAGTAAGTCGGCGACACTTCTCTGCAGGCTGAGGCAATGGAAGAGGTTACGTGAACTATTTTTATATAGCAGCAGCATGAAGCAGACAACAAATGAGTGTGAGTAGGTAGAACATAGTCGTTTGAAGGGGAATGGGCAATTTGGAGGCCGAACACAATACTATCAAAGGATTATCTTCGAACTTTTGCTCATGGTTGTATACTTGTATTCATCGTATGTTTACTGGAGAAGAGAAAATCACTCGGAAATTGAGCATCATCCGATGGGAGCATAAATATAACAGTTCTTACATATTCTTGTCCTGGAAGTATTAACAAGTCTCAGTCGCACTCACCTCCCATTTGTAGGATCAGAATCTCCTCCATGCTGGTAAAGGTGAGTCGAGAATCTCTTATAGTGATCCTATGTCGTCTATCCGACCCCTTCCCTCACAACCGCTTCTGTCGTCTACTGATTTCTCTCACTTACAGGGCATGCCATACCTGTAGCAACAAATGTAGAGTTAGCACTTATACTCCGTTTTTCTTTCCTTTTTGTAGCCTAGTAGTAGTAGTAGTAGTAGTAGTAGTAGTAGTTGTTGTAGTAGTAGTAGTAGTAGTAGTTGTTGTTGTTGTTGTCGTAGTAGTAGTAATCGCAGCCTTCAGGCTAGTCTGGATGTGAACCCGTGGACTGCAGGTTGAACTTGCCCTTTTGTTGCAGTCCACTATCTTCCTTTCAGGGGACAGGGAAGGGACTGAGGGTCCGTATGTATTACCGGTCAGATCCACAGCAGGTCATATTGATGCCACCACATGAAAGCATCCCCCTCTCTCTACTAGATGATTTTATTCGGTTTAAGGGAGGGCTGCAGTTAGCAATGGGATGAATGCGGTATACCTAACCCCTACAGCATAAGTCTGTCCTAAGCATAACAAAACCGTCCGGAGATAGCAAGAAAATAAACAGATTGTACTTACGGGTTTAAAGAAGAATTTTTCTTTACGAGTCAGCAGTCAGTATCAGTTAATAATCGATTTCCATTTATTCATTAATTTTTAGTCATCCTTGTAATATACCATAAGCCGCGTAATCTTTTTCAGTCAGCAACAGTCTCCAACAACCTTTTATCAGCCACAGCCACTCTTTGGCTAGATTGAGGAGTGGTTGGAAAAGTTCAGGGGGCTGTTGCCTCTCCTGACATTGAGAGGGCTCTCCCTCTGTGATAAGGGATCTTTGTATGCGGCATGTGTTAGGAATGAAGTGCTGTATGGCAGTGAGACCTGGGCAGTAAAGGAAGAGGATATTCGCAGGCTCACACATACAGATATGGCAATGATTAGGTGGATGTTGCAGTACGTCCCTGAGTGCGAGGCCTGGGGGGGAGGGGGCTAGGTTTATGATGGAGGAGTTGAGAGTAGGATGGGACTGGAGTGTATTCGTGTTGTGATGAGGAGAGGTTGCCTGAGATGGTTTGAGCATGTGGAAAAGATGGGGGATGATAATTGGGTACAGAAAGTGAGAAGGGTTAATGTTAGGGATAGGGTGGCAAGAGGTAGACCGAAAAAGACCTGGGACGAGGTCATTGAGTGTTACCTCAGGGATACGGAATTAAATACGGAAGCTGCAAGAGATCAAGCAGCATGGAGAGCCGTCATTAGGTGACCAAGGCCGACGCATGCAAGCATGTTGGAGCCTTCAAAAACGAAACGAAACTCCAGGTATACATGAGTCATACACCAGACACCTCCAATCATATACCAGTCACCTCCAGTCATATACTAGTCAAATACCAGTCACCTCCAATCATAAACCAGTCACCTCCAGTCATATACCAATCACCTCAAGCATATACCAGTCATATACCCTCAATCATATACCTGTCATATAGGCCTACCAGTCACCTCCAATCATGTAAGTCACCTCCAATCAGCCATAATAACAGTCACCTCGAATCATATACCAGTCATATACCAGTCACCTCCAATCATGTAACAGTCACCTCCAATCATATAACAGCCATAATAGCAGTCACCTCGAATCATATACCAGTCATATACCAGTCACCTCCAATCATATAACAGTCATACACCAGTCACCTCAATCATATACCTGTCATATACCAGTCACCTCCAGTAATATACCATTCACATCCAGTTCTGTACCACGTATCACTTCTGCAGTACTGTCGTCTCAACTTGTCTCAGCTTTTCACCTTTTTGCAGCTTATTTGAGTAGTTCAGTAACAGAAGAAGGCGATGGTTTCTACATCCTCTGCATAGTACTTCTTTGTGAGTAGTACCATATACTAGTGATAATTTATTGCTGCAACTCAGCATGCAAAATGGAGACACAGCAATTTTAGGTCAAGTTAAAGTGAACAGCATACAGTAAAGAAGGAATTAAAGCCTTCACAAACCCCTTCAGTACGAAAAATTTCCTTTAAGATGATTTATGTTCTGCGGCAATAGAACTAAAGAAATTTTATATATATATATAAAGTAGATGTGCAATTTACTGCTGTACATTCAGACAAAACATGGAAGCGCATACCCAGTCCTGCAATATGCATGTCGATTTCGTTGAAATTCATGTCCTCATTTTCCCCTGTTTCTGATCCCTTTTAATTACTGGGAGTGGATCTGACCCCTCCAAGAATCACTGTGGGTTCACGCTCCCCAAAAATCACATTATGGATGAGAGTCCATAATACAAGATGTACAAAAATATCAGTGCCATATCTGACCTGCTTTCACTATTTCTGAGAATTTTTTTATTTGATGAGAGGGCTGACTCCCCTAAAAATCGTGGTAGAACAACTATATATAGTGGAAGACCTGTGAAATAACAGGACAACTCATTTGGGAAATTTCACTCAAATCTTTCATCTGTTTCTGAATTCTTTTTTTTTGGTAGGGGCTGACCATCCCAAGAATCATGAGGGGGTGGAGTCATGCTCTCCAAATAGCGATGTACAGTTTCTTCTTGTACATTCGGACAAAACATGGAAACTGCATATGTAATTTTGCGATTTGTACTCGTATACCGATTTCATTGAAATCCAACTGCTCACTTTCCACGACTTCTGATAATTTTAGTTTTTGGGAAAGGTGACTGACCTCCCGGCCTCCCCCCCCCCCCGCCAAAGAATCATTGGAGGTTCAGGCTCTCCAAATATCACATTACGGATGACAGTCCAATGTACAACGTGTACTAAGATATCAGAACTATATCTGCTCCTCTTTCACTATTTGAGAATTTTTAATTGGGTGAGGGAGACTGACCCCCTAAAAGTCAAGGTTGAAATATTGTATACGGTGGAAGAACTGTGGATTAACCAGACAGACTCACCTGGGAAGTTTCATTCAAATATTTCCCCTTTTTGTTATCGTTCTCATTTTTGGGAAGGGGGCTGACCCGCGAAGAATCATGTGGGTGAGTTCACGCTCCCCAAATAGTGCATTACAAATGAGAGTCCATTGTACAACATGTACTATGATAACAAAGCCTTAACTGTCCTCCTCCTATTTAGAATTATTTACAATTTTATTTTATTGGGGGAGGGGGCCTGGCCTGCCTAAATATAACGGAAAGTTTTTATGTAATGGTGGACATTATCAAGTAACCAGGCGAACTGACCTGAGAAGCTTCACTGAAATCCATCTGCTCACTTTCCCCTATTTCTGATCCTTTTTATTCTTGGGAGGGGGGCTGACCCCCAAAGAATCAATGGGGGGTCACGCTCCCCAAATGTCCCATTACGGATGGAAGTCTTTTTTTTTTTTTTTTACAAGGAAGAAGGAACCAATGGCCAGGAGCCCGCATAGTACAACAAGTACTAAGATATCAAAGCGAAATATGCCCTCCTTTCATTATTTCTGAGAATTTTTAATTTCGCTAGCGGGGTGACCTTCCCTCCCGTACAAATCACGGTGGTAATCCTCCCCAGGAGCCCAAAGAACTCAAGTGGGAAATTTCATTCAGATCAGTCGAACAACCTAGGAGGAGTTAAATCACACATACACACACACACACACACACACACACACACACAGCTTGAGTATAGCGCATCGGTATAGGGCGGGTTGCAGAAAATGGTACCAGCCTGCTGTGCTGGATATAAAAATGTCTAATCGTCCTGAAGAGGCCATACTGCCAGAGTGTTTAGTTCATAAGTAGGCCGAACTATAATGATTTTTTTTTTTTTTTTTTTTTTTTTTTTACCTGAGGGAACTTGGCCTTTCCGAAAAATTCTGTATTAGGAAGTGGTTGCGTGCAATTCGATAAGCCTTACTTTAAAGGTAGGACTGAGCCTCCTTGGTCACTAGTGAAATAAATTTCCCAGTCTGACTACACTTGGTCATCAACTGAACATAAAGGTGTTAGGGAACTTTGAGGGATTAAGCAAAAGCACTCTAATTTCTCCTGTCATATATCTGTTTTATAAATCCATGTACTGTCTGGTTCTGGTGCTCTCGACACAAGGTAATAAAAATAAGGAAACGTTTGGGTAACAGGTTGCATTCTGCTTGCAATAAGAGGCATTCTAGCTCCCCTTCCTTCAGTGGCATAGGAGGCTTCGTATCACCTCTTCCTTAGCGATTTACTCTGCGCATTTTATCCAAGTAGCCTCTTGTCTGCTATCGATGCAAACCACGTCTGTATTAAAACGATGTGATATAGAGTCAAGGTGCAACATGACAAATAAATCGCTAATGCAGAGGTGGTGGTCAACTCCAGAATCACTCAGACTACGACCATTTTTGCCTAAAACACCTCAACCACTCTACTGCGCTGACACGACCAGTATTGGACTCTTCCTACCACTATATTCAGCTTCGTCTGTTGAGGAAGCTCCCCAACACTTTTGCCTATGCGATTTATTATGTGTTTTACACCTTACTCTCCTCTTCTTTATTACATAAATCTTTCCAGTATCGCCATACTCTTCATTAATAACATACACAGGGATATTTACCACCCATATCCAAAAATTAATCACTAAGGAAGAGGTGTTAGGGACCTTCTTAACTGACGAAAATGCAGGCCTTGGACGGACGTACACTCGGGAAAGACCATACACAAGACTATGATCCATATCCTGGTTGATGTAGGACGTGTACCTCTTCCTTGTCAATTTATTTTTATTTTTATATTTATTTTTCGCAGGGAAGAAGGAACCAAAGGCCAGAAGCCCGTAAAACTGCTCCCTCCAAGAGAAAAACAAAAACAAGATAACAGAGAGGCATAATCAAGATCTGTTCATTCCCTTATGTGTTATTCATGTGAAGATATAAATAGTATAAAAGAGAATAGTGAGGGCTATCATTCAAAATAAATCGCTTGGGTACACGTGTTAGAACATCTCCTGAACCGATAAGACTCAAGTTGCTAAGGTCAGTGATTCCTATTCCCATCTATTAGTTGACTCCCTAGCACCTCTCTCTTAGCAGTTTATTTCTGTGTCGATTAAGAAATAAATAACACAGAGGCGAATATTAAGACAAAAACAAAACACATCGTTAAGTATAGATATTATATTCCCTTCACTTTAAACTGACCCAAAATTTAAAAGGGAATGGCAGTATAGATCTTTCACGTTAGTTTGGCCTAGATTTTCGTCCTTTTGCAGTTTAGTTCACATAGCTCAGTGGCAGAAACAACGCTACGGCTTCACATCCCTTCCCTGCTACCTCTTTCCATCGTCATGTCTTTTCAGTCTGTTTTTACCCTTCAGCACTGAAGATGGAGATTCCAGTGATAGGCCAAGGAAAGTCAAAAAAGGAAAGAAAATAAAGTAAGCAGTTAAGCGTAAATATATTCGACCAAAGCCTTTACTTTTGTTGCATAGTCAAAGTAATTATCCTCTAACTTTAGCTCATCTAAGACAAAATTATGATGCTTATACGTCTACCACTCTTAACCTGGCCCAGATTTTCGTCCTTTTGCAGTTTATTTTACGTAGCTCAGTGGCATAAAAAGACAATGCTACAGCTCTGCGTCCATTCCATAGCACCTCTTCGTGATTAGCATCATATACTAGTGTTGATCTGTTGGTATATCACAGCATTAAAGATGGAGAGATGGCAATTTTAGGCCAGTTAAGAGTGAAAAGAATATTCTCAAAATCTGAGAGCTCTCCATTTAAATAAGAAAACTGTTACTATTGAAAAGCTATTGCAACCTCCTGCTTTAGATATTCTCTCTGTTAATCTATTGTTGTAACTCTGCATTCAAGATGGAGAGATGGCAATTTTAGGTCAGTTAAGAGTGAAAAGAGTCTAGGCAGAATCTGAGAGCTCTCCATTTAATAAGGAAAACTCTTCCTACAGATAAGCTACAGCAACCTCCTGCTGTAGAGACTCTCTATTTATCACACATAATGTCAGTTCGTCATCATTAACCCTATGAGATCCGAAATGCCATTCATTTTGTTCTTGCCATCTCCTGAAGAAACTTTTCAATCCGAAGGGGTTCGATACAGTCTTCTTAATCCCTTTCAGTGCAAGAGGGTTCTCCTAAGTTGAATCATATCATCTGGTGGTAGGAAAAGTAAATCAGAATGTCAGCCACAGGGAACTCCTTGAAACAGGGTGACATCGAGTTTAGAGTTTGTCTTTGCTGCTACCAGGCTACTTTACTCAACTTTGAAAAGCTCTCTCGTGTTCAAGTATTAGTTGTATGTAATCCCTGGAGTTCGGAAAGTCTACTTTAAGCTGAATAAAATTGTCAGGAGGCGAGACGAAGAAAATGAAACAGGCATCCCCTATCTCGGTGAGTTTTGGCGACGTGGTTCATAGTTTAATATTACTGCTGTCAGATTATTTAACCTAGCTTAGAAGGAGTCCTCATCTGATGCAAAGAGGCGATGTAGAGGGTTAATGAAGGTTTATTTGACCCTTCCCCTTCAAAGACTCTCTCCCAAGGAAAACAAATTTTTTCTGTAGATAACAGGAATGAAATGGAAAAAATTGGTCACCGAACTGACGGATTTATGGAAATAACTTCATGAACGGTGATCCATAATATTGCCCTCTCCATTGTGTGTGTGTGTGTGTGTGTGTGTGTGTGTGTGTGTGTGTGTGTGTGTGTGTGTGTGTGTGTGTGAGGAGTGAAAACGTGAGGGTGGGTCTCGTAACAGTTTAACCCATTTAATCCCATGACGTATTATTTTACTGTATTCATGTACTTCCTAGCCGATTTATTCATCTTAGGAAAGAGGGAGGGGGAGGCTGAGGATTAGACGGAGGGATGGAGCGGAGAAGTATATGAGAGAGGGTGTGTGTGAGCTGGAGGTAGGGAAGTGAAATGGCGGGGGACAGGGCGACATGGAGACGTTTTTGTTTGTGGCCACCCCTTACGGGATTAAGGCGTCTGGCAATAGATAGACAGAGATAGATAGGAAAGACTTTTTTTTTTTTTGTACTGAAAGGGTTTAATGTAGCTCTGACTAATCCCTTCCTACTTGAGACCCTCCATAAATTGAATAAAATCGTTTTGTGGGTGTAGAAATAAATTAACTAGTAAATCATCGGGGGGAAGGATGCAGAGGTAACCCAGATTATCAGATGTTGTGCACCATTTACGCCAACCCATTCTGGACGAAGATGTATTTTTAGTGTATTTATTTATTTACGATTTTAATTTTATTGCATGCATTAATTTACGATTTTATTTTTGCATTTATTTATTTATGATTTTATTTTTATTGTATTTATTTATTTACGACTTTATTCACCTTAACAGAGACTTCTCGGACTGGAGTAATGGATATTCCCTTCATTAACCCTTCCACTACAAGAGACCTCCTGTGAATGAATAAAATACTAGAGATACTATAAAAGAAGATGGACATTTCGTCACTGTACTGAATGAATCAATGATTATCTGACAAGTTAGGTATAATTTTCAGATGGTGTTCTTGCTTAAACCCTTCCGAATTTTGGCAGGATGTTCTGAGGCCAATTTTGAGTAGGAAATGCTCTCAACATGGGTCCAAATCTCAACCGTTACGGAGATGCAATTACTTATCACCTTAATGAATAATCGCTCGTACTCTCGTCGGGTAAGGAAGCTCCCTAGTACCTCTTCCTTAGCAATTTATTTGTGAATAAGTTTGGTTAATATCCCTTTGCATGTTTTTTGTGCAGAGAATGGTGAAACTGCAAAGATTTGTGTAACAAGGAGAAGGACAGTAAGGTGTAATAAGGAAAGTAAGTCGCTTAAGAAAAGGTGTTATGGAGCTTCCTTAACCGATAGGAACACGGGCCTTGGTCTCTCTCGTAACCCATAAGGTCCAAGAACTGACCCTTGAGGAACTCCGCTTGTTACTTCTAGCCGTTCTGATGGTTCGCCAATTATCGCTACACGCTGATTGCGATTCATTAACTAATGACCAGCCCATGAACAGAATTTATTAAAGAGGCCGTGGGCTTCTAGTTTTTCTTGCAGCCTTAGAAAGGGAACCTTATCAAACACTTGCTGGAAATCTAGGTACATGACATCCGATGGTATTTTTGCGTCCCAGTTACCGTATATGGCATGATCTACTGTTTCGAAACTCTTGCAGATTACCTGTTATAAGATGACGTTTATTAAGGAAAGTGGTAAGTTTATCTCAAACAATTTCCTCCTAAATTTTGCGTAGTACTGAAATTAGGCTTATTGGGCTGTAATTTGTGGCGCTTATTTTATTTTTTATTTTTTTTTTGTTTCGCCCCTTTCAAAGATCAGTGATATATTAGCGAGCTTCCATTCGTTAGGTACTCTACACATAGTTAATGATTTACTGAATATTATAGCACTAGGAAAGGCTAACACTCTGTAGCATTCATGCAATATGAGAGAGATATCTGGTCTGGGCCGGTTGACTTATTTGGGTTTATTTCCCGATGATAATGTATTACTCCGTGTCCTGCCACATCGTTGATTGATAACTTATCATCTTCTGGTCCCGAGGAAAGCAGTTGTGGGAGGGGAATGTTTAAATTATCTTCTTTTGTGAAAACACTGAAAGGAGTCGCTCGGTATTGTTGATATCATTCGGTTATCATGGACTAGATCGCCTTGCGAGTTTAATACAGGGTTTATGCTATCTTTTGCATTTTTCTTACACCATACCTAATGAAACAGTTATTTAGGTTATGATTTTGCTTCACGAGATATTTTTGCCGTATAGTCTCGCTTAGGTTGGGGAATAAATTTTGTACATTGTCCCTGAAGTTTTATTCTGTACTGCTGTTGTGGTTCCCTGTATGTTCGTATTATATTTACTGTACACTGGTACTCTTCTCTTGCGACCATATCTTCAGTATTCTTCGACACCCAGACTGGTATTTCAACATACAGTCTGGAGAGAGAGAGAGAGAGAGAGAGAGAGAGAGAGAGAGAGAGAGAGAGAGAGAGAGAGAAGGAGAGAGAGAGAGAGAGAGAATTTCGCGCGAGAGCGCGCTTGCCTCTGTGTGTGTGTGTGTGTGTGTGTGTGTGTGTGTGTGTGTGTGTGTGTGTGTGTGTGTGTGTGTGTGTGTGTGTGTGTGTGTGTGTGTGCAGAGTAACGTCATATGAGTGTATATAAAATGACATTGAGTGTGTTTGCATAGCTACATCATGTTCCTAAGTGTTGGCATTGTATTAATTAACTCACTAATACTCTTAATAATCTTTATATCCTAATCACTACCACCCTCTCCCACCTACAAATGTAATTAGGATTAGAGTGTAAGTGGCTCTGTGGATACCCTAACACCTCTTCCCTAGCGACTAATTCTGCACATTATACTTCATTATCCTCTTGTATGTTTGGCGTGGAGAGGATGGAGAGTGAGAGACTGACGAGGAGAGTGTATGTGAGTTAGGTGGAGAGGGGAGAGGAAGGGGGAGGCCAAGGATGAGATGAAGGGATGGAGTGGAGAGATATATGAGAGACGGGGTGTGAACTGGGAGCAGGGCAATGAAATGGCGGGGGACAAGGCGACATGGAGGCGATTTGTTTGTGGTCACCCCTTACGGGATTAAGGCGTCTGGCAATAGATTGATAGATAGAAAGATTCTTTTATATGTTACTGATGCCAATTAAGTTTGTTTGAAACTGATAACTATGCCATACGACTGAGTCCTAGAGTGTAATGTGGACAATAAATAGCTACGAAAGATGCGATACGAAGCCTCTTATAATTATCATCAGTGTTACTATTTTCATTCAGTAAGGTGGCTCCCTAACACCTCTCCCATAGCGATTTATTTTTTGATCCGGCTGGTTAATATTTTGTACAGTACTTACACGGAGCCGATGTAGGAAGGATGAATGTAACACAGAATAGTACTGTAAGGTGTAATAAGCAAAGTAAATCGCTAAGGAAGTACTGCTAGGGAGCCACAGATTTCAGCAATACCTCCTCCTTAGCGATTCGTTTTCCAGATTCGTAACATTTATTTTTCATACCTTTATGATATCGTTTTCCTCCGCATGATGGACTTAAAGGAGAATATTTAGCTCCGATGTGCTGAAGAAATCGCTTAGGAAGAAGTGCGGCGTGTTTTATGTCAGCGAGAAGACGATCCTTAGTGAATGGTGTGTAGTTCACCGGGTCGGTCAGGATTACTTGATGGTCGTGATTGTCAGCTTTTACCCTCCCGGAAGGGAGCTGAGAGCTCATATAGTCCGATCTAAGGGCAAGGCTGTGACCTTCACACACGCACACACCCGTCCCCTTGCTCAAGGGGGACAGTAACCACCCACTTCGTCAGTGAAACTTTTCGCAACCTGAGCGAGGCGCGAACTCCCGCCTACCAGGTGGCAAGCGAGAACGCTACCACTGCGCCAGCGAGCGGTGTGTGTGTGTGTGTGTGTGTGTGTGTGTGTGTGTGTGTGTGTGTGTGTGTGTGTGTGTGTGTGTGTTCTTACCTAATTGTTCTTACATAACTGTATCTTTACAGGAATGAGTCAAGCTGGTACTGTCCCGTTTCTTATATAATTTTTATCATACATATCCTTAAATTTATGCATCGTTTTGGCACACACTAACTCATTCGGTAGTGCATTCCACTGATCAATTGCCGTATTTGAGAAACTAAATTTCCTTACGTCTTTATCGCCTCCTTTCTTATGCAGTTTTTTTGCAGTGTCCTCTTGCTGATGCATCCCCATAGGTATTATATTTATTTATGTCTATTTTCTTCTTCCCTGATATGCATTTATATACCATAATCATGTCTCCTCTTGTCCTTCTCTCCTGTAATGTTGGAAGATTCAGTTTTTCTAGTCATGTGTGTGTGTGTGTGCGTGTGTGTGTGTGTGTGTGTGTGTGTGTGTGTGTGTGTGTGTGTGTGTGTGTGTGTGTGAGAGAGAGAGAGAGAGAGAGAGAGGGAAATGAATATATATATATATGTATTATTTTTTCCTAAAGTTATATGAGTTACATCCTTGGCCCAACATACAATCATATGAAATGGTAGATAAAAAGATAGATAGATGGAGATAGACTGGTAAACAGGTGGACAGATAGATAGACAGACACAGATAAAGAGATGGGTAGATAAATGAACAGACATAGATAGATACATAAATTTATATGATTAACCATAGACTGATTGCTGGTTTATAGGAGGTATAGGTGTAGAGTGACATGATTGATTGATATGTAGATAGATAGATAAGATGATAGACTGACTGATAGATAGATTGACAGATAGGTGGCTGGGTGGCTGGATAGATGGATGGATGGATAGATAGATAGACAGACGGATAGATGGATAAACTGATAGATATTAATGGACAGATAGACAGATAGACAGACAGATATAGAAAGATGGATGGCGAGACAGATAGATAGACAGATATAGATGGATGGATGACTAGACAGATAAGTGGACAGATAGATAGACAAATACATAAATGGACAGATGGACAGATATACAGTAGATGGGTGGATGACTAGACAGACAGACAGATAGATAGATTGATAGACAGATAGGTAAATAGATAGATAGAAGAAAGTGATTATTTGTCAGTCGTACAATACCCATATCTGTAGTCTGTTTTCATCTAAGGGAACTGGGCCACACCTACACCTGGAATAGTCTACTTGGTTACTAGTCAAATTAACCCTTCAAACTGACTCCACTCCTCCATCACCTGAGCTGAAAGGGTTAGGGATCATTAGGAGGTGAATAACGTTACCATCATCACCACTCTGCCTCTGTCACTTTAAATTGGCCTGAAACTGCCATCTCTCTCTCTCTCTCTCTCTCTCTCTCTCTCTCTCTCTCTCTCTCTCTCTCTCTCTCTCTCTCTCTCCAGCGCTTAGATGTAACATTAGATTAACGCAGGAATATGGTACTAGTCACGAGGAAGTGCTGTGGAAAGGATGCAGAGCCATAACACTTTTTCTGCCACTGCGCTATATGAAACCTGATACAACAGGACGCAAATCAGGGTCAGCCTAGAATAAGAAGAGGCTGCCCCTGTTTTGGATACTCGGTTGGGATATCTTGACAAGTAGCAGTTTTACTTTTTGCCTTTTTTTTTTTTTTTTTGCTATTTAATCATCAGTAAATTAACAGTAACTTTGTACAACTTTCCTTGTTACCTATGAGCCTGATATCAGATTCTTCCAGCTGACAGTACCTGCTGCACGGAAAAAGTCGCAGTATATTGGAACTTCGCAGTTTATAATAAAAACTATGGGTACCATTAACACCATTACCACTGGTGCTGGAGGGGGACGCCTTCACCAGGTGACATCGATATGGCCAGCGTTGGGGCTGCTCGGTTATACGAACGTCCTCCAATGACTTTCCTGTCCCCCTAAAGGGGGGGGGGGTGGACTGCAGGAAAGGGCCAGCTTCAGCCTGCAGTCTACTGATTTACATTCAGATGAACCTAGAATTGCAACAAAAACAACAACAACAACAACAACAACTACTACTACTACTTCAATCATTCATCATCACTGTCAACATCATCACTGTCATTTTCACCAACGTTCACCAGCAGTTCCTGTCATCACCACGACATGCATCATCATCATTACTACTCGACATGATTTAACCAGACAGAACTGGGCCAGCTTTGCCACTTGGTTACATGAAATTCTGTGAGTCTTATTTATGAGGTAGGAATGAATCTCCTTGATTACTAGTCAAATCGACCCTCCAATCTAAGTATGCTTGGCCATTAACCGAGCTAAGAGGGTTTAGGGATATTTGTCAGGTTAGAACAAATACGCCATATCACTCCAATAGGTACCGTCATCATCACTATCATCACTACCACTATCATCCCAACCACAACCACCGCAGCCGCCACATCTACCATCACACACTGTCGCTGCCACCACCACTATCACCATCATCGATCAACAACAACCATCATTGTCACTTTCACTATACCAACACTGCCACCACCACTAACATCATCACAACTGACATCATCACTTTCGCCACCACAGCCACATCACCATTAATATAATTACCACAATCAACATCATGAACGCCATCACCACCAACACTGTCACTATCGCCATTATCATAACTCATCATCAATAACACCATCATTATCACCACATAAACTACCATCACCATTTTTCACAATCAACATCATCACTATGTCATCACACTATCATCATCATAAATTACACTAACACTCCATCACTACAAGTCACTGTTTCTCACTAGTCATCATCATCATCGTCATCATCATAACTAGCATCACACTCACTACCTATATCATCACTGCATCTAACACCATTAACACCATCACCATCACTACCTTTACCATCACCACCACACCATCACCACTATCACCACCACCACCACCACCACCACAGCAATAGAGTCAACTAACTAAGCCAATTCAGTGCATGTAGCGTCTATCTCCCCCCTTCCTGCCTTACCTTCATCCCTCCCTCCCTCCCACCTCTTCCTGCTTCTTCCCCTCCCTCCCTCACGCCCTCACGCCCTCTCCCCCTCCCCCCTCTCTATCTTTCCTCACATTTATTTCCTCCTTTCTCTCTCATTATCTTTTTTTTTTCTCTCAGTTTGTTTCAGTTTCTCTCACTTTCAGTTCTCCCCTCCCTTTCCACTCCTCCTCCTCCTTAGCTCCTCTTCCTCTTACCCCGTTCCCTCTTCTCCTCACCCCTTCCTCCCCTTCCTGCTCCCTCCCTCCCTCTTCTCTCCCTTCCTCCCCATCATGTTGCCTCCCCCTCTACCTCTTCTCTCTGCCCTTTGCCCCTGCCCTTTCCTCCTTACCCCTCACTCTTCCCTCTTTTCCTCCCATCCATTCCTCCTCCTCTGTATCTTAGCTTCCCATGCCCCTTCTCAATGCCCCCCTCCCAGTCCCTCCCTCCTCGTCCTCGCCTTCTCCCTATCCTTTACCTCCCCATGTTCCCATCCTCTCCTCCCTATTCTCCCTTCCTCCTCTTCCTCTGTATTTCCTCTGTCTCTTCCACTCTCCTCTCTCCCTTGCCCCTCCCTCTCCCACTATTTCATCCTTCCATGTTTGTCCTTCCCTCATCTTCTCCCTCCCTTTATACACCCTTTCTCCATCCTCTTGCCATTCCCCCATTCTCCTCCTCATCCCAATTCCCCTTCTAACCTCTTCTTCTCCTCTCCTCCTTTCCTCCCTTCCTCTTTCCCCTTCTCTCTGATCTTTTCCTCTTCTTTCCCTTTTCCTTTCCCTTCCATTCCCCTTCTCCCCTCACCCCCTTTTCCTTCCCTCCTCTCCCCTTCCTTCCTTTCTCTTCCATTTCCCCCTCCCTCTGTTTATCTCTTATCTTCTCCTCCCCCTCTCCCTCCCCTCCTCCCACCCACTTAATCTCGCTATCAGTCTTATCTCTTGTCAGAGGGCTGCTGTAAGTATTATCAGTGCACACCAAGGCCTTTCTACACTCTCTCTCTCTCTCTCTCTCTCTCTCTCTCTCTCTCTCTCTCTTTTATCTGCCTATTTCTATGGTTGTTTGTCTATCTATCCATCTGTCAATTTATCTATCTATCCATCCATCTGTATAGATAGATACACATATTGATAGATAAACAGATGAACAGATACATACGTGTGTACATGTATTTATCTATACATCTTTCACTCAATGTATTGCTGCCTACTCCTTCCCTCACCTTTATCATTCTTGTTCTGTATTTGCCGTCCTCTCTTCCTATTTCTTTTATCTTTCCTGCCACTTTTTATTACTCGTCTTTCCTTCCCAGGTGGCTTTACATTGAGTGACAAGCCCAATGGTTCCCTGTAAGGAAACTATTTGTAACGCTAGGTGGTAACCATATAACCAACCCACACTTGTTCCCTACGTGTCAACAATTGGGTTGGTGGGGGATTAGTGCCCCTTCCCATAAAACAACTAACTTAGAGATAATTGGCCACCTTTTACGGGATTATGGTGTCCGGCTATAGAAAGATAGATAGATCTATCTCTATCTATCTCTGTCTGTCTGTCTGTCTGTCTGTCTAGCTTTCTATTTAGGTTTGTCTATATATTTACTTAACTAGCTGTCTATATCTGTCAATTTCTCTCTCACTGACCGTCCATACGTCCGTCTCTATGTCTCTATCTGTGTCTCTATCTACCTGCCTAACTATCTGTTCAGTCATCCTCCATACCCTCTCTGTCTTTCTCCATTATCTCTCCCTCTTATCCATTCTTTTTCTCGCTTTCTTTGTCTCTCCACCTCTTTCTGTCTCTTGTTATAATTGTCTCGTCTAGTTTTTCCTGTTTTACTTGTCCTCTCTCTCTCTCTCTCTTTCTCTCCCTCTCTTGCTTTCATAATTTGTATCATGTTAAATTTCCTTTCTCCATTTCTTTTATTTTTCTTTCCACTCCTCATACCCCTAATTTCTGTCTGTCTGTCTGTCTGTCTGTCTGTCTGTCTGTCTCTGTCTCTGTCTCTGTCTGTCTCTCTCTCTCTCTCTCTCTCTCTCTCTCTCTCTCTCTCTTCCCTTTTCGTGGTCTTCTTCCATCCCCTTTTCCCTTTTCTCTGTCTCCCTTCCTTTCTTCCTTATTATTCAGTTTTTTTTCCTTCTATCCTTTCTTTCCTCCATATTTTCCCTTCTCTCTTCCTTTTCCTGTCTTTTCTTCCGTTTTCCTCATCATTTTTCTTCATTCTCCCTTTTCTTTACAATTTTCCTCCTTCTCTTCCTTGCCACACTTTTTCCCTAATTCCTTCCCTTACCCATCTTTTTTTCCCTGATTTCCTTCCCTTACCCATCTTTTCCCCTAATTTCCTTCCCTTACTTATCTTTTTTCCCCAGTTCCCTTGCCTTACCCATCTTTTTTCCGTCGTAGTCTTCAGCCAGACCTGGGCCGACCACATGCAGCATCTCTGCCGGGTTTTCACCAGGATCCGACTGGCAGGCCTCAAACTCCGGCCCACCAAGTGTGTCCTGGCCGCTAGAACCATCTCATTCCTGGAGCATGTCATCTCCCAGGCTGGCATATCTCTCAACCCGGACAAACTCCGCACCATCGCGGACATACCCCCCACCACAAGACGTTCACGGGATTCGAGCCTTCCTCGGCCACATCCTATTACCGTCATTTTGTGAAGGGGTTCGCCCACATTGCCTAGCCACTCCACGACCTGACCCGTAAGGGAGAACCATTCATCTGGACGGACGAGAGACGAGCCACTTTCCAACAACTTAAGGATAAGCTCGTTCCATCCCCATTGTGCCCTTTCCATATTATGCCCTCCCATTTCGGCTCTACACAGAAGTTTCCCTAATTGCGATTGGCGCTGTGCTGGCGCAAGTCCAAGAGGGCTGCGAGCACATCATCGCCTATGCCAGCTGTACCCTCAATCAGGCGGAAAAAAATTATGCCGTCACCAAGAGGGAGTGCATGGGAATTATCTGGGCACTTGAGCACTTCCAGGTGTATCTATCAGGGACCCAAGTTACCATCATCACTGATCACTAGTCCCTTCAGTGGCTGCGGCAGTCTGACACCCACAATGCCCAGCTCATCTGATGCCGCGAGACCCTGGAAGAGTTCAACTAAAAAATCTCGTACCGCCCCGGCAAACTCCACACCAACACGGACGCTCTCTCTCGTCTCCCTATCAATGCCACCCAGCCGGAGCCAGGTCTTCTTCAGCTGGCATTGCAAGGAACGACCCCCCTGGATCCCCCAGCACCTTTTCAAGAAACTGTATCGCCAGGGCGACCACCTGCTTACCCCGTCTGGGCATATCCTCCTAGCCCCCGATGTCGCCCTCATCGCCCTCCGACATCTGCACACCCACAATGGCATTCACCTGGGCATGAAAAAACTCCTGCAGGTCTTTAACGACACCTACTGGGCGCCGAATCCTTCCGCCCTCGCCAAGGAAATTATCCAATCCTGCCAAGCATGCGCCCTCAGTAAAGACATCTCTTGTACCGCTGGTTCATTGGGCCAGATTACCGCCCACAAACCTTGGTAGCTATTGGCGATCGATGTAGTGGGACCTTTACCCCTGAAATCAGACTATAGGTACGTGATCACGTTCATCGATGCATACTCCAAATTCGTCGTAGCCTGCCCAACAAAAGAACGTCACGCTGTCACAGTGGCCGACGCCCTGATTTGGCACATATTCCCGTACTTTGGTATCCCACCAGCGATCCACTCAGATAATGCACCTGAGTTCACCAGCAAGATCTGGGAGGAGCTGGACCACATATTCGGCTATAACGTCTCCCACCTTCCCCTTACTGGCCCCAAGGAAATGCTATATGCGACTGAAGCCATTATACGCTCATGAATCAACTCCGCACCCGGACAGAAGCCACCAAAGATGACAACTGGCCCGCCCATATAAAAATCGTGCAATGGAGCATCAAATCTCGCCCCCGAGAAGAGAGAAGACGGAATTTCACCGTACGAACGAGTGTCTTTATACTGTCCTACTGTCTTTATAATCTTCTGCATTGTATTTGCAGTAGTGCTGTTCGTAATGCACAGAATGCATGCAAGAATTGCAAGTTTGGAGTCAGTATTTAGTTGGGGTAGAGTTAACATCCAAGTTAACCCCCCTGAATGAAGTGTACATATTTTGTATATAGTATTAATTATATATATATATATATATATATATATATATATATATATATATATATATATATATATATATATATATATATATACATAATACAAAGAAGAATGACCCATGATATAGAAGTAGGCCATACCAGTAGCATTATCTTTAAATGAAATATTAATAGCTCTTACCATAATCTTAACTTTAAACTATTTTTTTTTCTTGCATATATGCATTTTACTATTATACATACACAATATGTCATACAATAACCAAATGCCACACAATAACCGATTTACAAACTATTACAGTACAATAGTTTAATTTTAGTGCATTTATTCAATTATGTATACAACTTGTTTAAAATGTAATATTAGGCTAGTAGATCATTGCAATATTTCCATGAATATTATACCTGTACAATATTATAATCAATATTATATATTAAGAGTTAAGAAGAAGACTATTATGTATTAATGGATTAGCATATGTCAATAATGATTGCTGTAGGAGGACCTCCAGCGGCATGACCGAGCAATGTCAGGACTCCATATTATAAATACAGTTCGTTATAGAAAACATGATAGATAGATAGATAGATAGACAGAGCACCAGGCAAGCCTGGGAACGGGATATGAGCCTGCAGCTCTAAGTGAAGGAATGCTGACAATATACCGCAAGCAGCAAGTCAGGGGATGAGATAGGTAGTGTGTCACCGAGATAGGTACACAAACAACGCATCATGACCATACACACACATACACACATAGTCACAAACATGCATCTAGAAACTTCACATCAGTTTATTCCACGTGACACAACCCCTGCTAAAATGAGAATGTAGGATTTTCATGTCAGAAGGAGACAGACCATAGAAACGGAAGGTAGTAGGGAGGAGGTTAAGATGAGGGGTCCAACTAGACTTACTAAGTATACTGTCTCTGTATTATACGCTGCTCAACTTAAGACTTTCTCTGAAGATAATAAATCAAGATCAACTTCCTGTATTCATCTTTAACTCCTCCTGCTCTTCAATTATCAAAATAACAATAAAGAGTCAAGACTCACCTATTACAAGAACTGAGAGTTACAGAGCCACTCCACTGCGTTCTGTCAAGAGAGACCGAGTGATTGATTGATTGATAGAACGCATGGCATCGCAACAACATGGTCATATGGTGCTGTATAAGCAAAATATAAGCAGTAGAAATATAAAAACATTAAAAAGTAAAACTCCATATTATAAACTAGACATCAAAGTAAAAACAGTGGAATCATAAAAGGTGAAGGAGGCCAGCCTCCTTCAGAAATAAAAACACATCGTCTCCAGGGGTACCAGGTTCTCCCTCAAGCACCAAAGAGAGAGAGTAAACACCACCCTCTCCTTGGTGCCTCAGAAGCAGCCTCTGATATAAGTCACCCAAACTGGGACACTCAACCAGCAAATGCCTGACAGTAAGGGGAACCAAACAGTCATCACAGAATGGCTGCACGCCTCCACACATGAGGAATTCATGCGTGAGCTTGGTATGTCCAACGCGAAGGTGAGCCAGAACAATTTCTAACTTACGAGGCATTGTGAAACAAACTCTCTAAGCAACAAACTTGGTGACTTCCTTTAGCTTGCTGACAGGAATGCTATCCCACCGTAACTGCCAACAAGCACGAACAGCAGACAATACTGAAGCGCATAAATCAGTAGCAGGTAGAGGGCAAGGAGCACATACAGGTTGCAAAGCCGCAGCCTTAGCAAGTGCGTCTACCCTTTCATTACCTATGACACCAACATGTGCGGGAACTCAGCAGAAATCCACTCTCCCCGACGACGAATGAGGAAGAGCCACTCCAATATAGCTAAAACTATAGGATGGGAAGAGTTAAATGAGTCCAGCGCCAAAAGTGCCCCTTGAGAGTCGCTAAAAATAGTAAAATGATTGCCATGGTGAACAAACACCAACTTCAGGGCTAAAACGATAGCTGATAACTCTGCAGTAAAAACTGAGACAGCCAAAGGAAGACTACCTCCACGGCTAAAATTGGAAAATACCACCCCAAAACCAACACCAGAGGCAGATTTGGAGCCATTAGTATACACAGGCACAGATCCACCATGACTAGAAGAATGTTCTAAAAATAACTGTAAAAGTTACTGAGGAGCGACAGAATCCTTTGAGTCAGCAAAAAACCTGTAGAAATTCACCTTGGGCAAGATCCATGGAGCAACCCTTGGGATCTGAACAGGATTGACAGGTGCTGTCGACAAACCAAACTCCTTCATGATATCCCGAACCCTATAGCCAAATGGACGAGGCATGCGAGGGTGTCTACTATAATACACAAAACAAGACTGTTCCATCACACACTCACGGACAAGTGAGTCTGGAAGGCGACTAATTCGGAGCCAGCACCGTGCTGCAATAGACTGACGCAGTAAATCTAAGGGAGGCACACCAGCTTCCACTAACAAGCTGGGAACTGGAGATGACCGAAGTGCCCCAGTTGCAAGACGAAGACCAGCATGCTAGACAGCATCTAGAGTTTTTAGTCTGGCCTCCGTGGCAGAGAAGTAGATCTCGCTGCCATATGACAGTTTGGAAGCTACAAAAACCTGAAACAAATGCAAGAGCGTTCTCCGATCAGCACCCCAAGAGGTATGGGACAGAACCCTTAACAGGTTGAGAGCCTTCATACATGATGCTTTAAGACTTGCCAAGTGTGAAACCCAAGTCAAACAACAGTCAAACGTCAGGCCCAAGAATTTCGTCTCTTCCACACAACAGAGTCTCCTGCCACAAAGCTGGAGATCAGGGTCTGGATGTACCCCTCTCATCCTACAGAAGTGCATAGCCACAGTCTTAGATGGGGAAAACCAAAAACCCTTGGAAGTGGCCCAGGCAGAAATCTTGTCCAAGGCAATTTGCATACGCCGCTCAATAGCAGACATACGGGAGCCACAAAACCATATAGCTAAGTCATCCACATAAAGGGATGAGGATACCCCGGTAGGCACAGTGTCGAGAATATCATTGAAGGCCATTGCAAATAGGGAAACACTTAAGACACTTCCCTGTGGGACACCTTCCTCCTGGCACAGTGGCGCAGAGAGGGTAGAACCCACACGGACCAGAAACAAACGATCAATCAAGAAGTCTCTAAGCAACACAGGTAGGCGACCACGTAAACCAAAGACATGAAGTTGTTGGAGGATGCCATGGTGCCAGGCAGTGTCATAAGTCTTCTCAAGGTCAAAGAATACAGCCACAAGATGTTGCTTAGAGGCAAAGGCTTCACAGATTGATGCTTCGAGCCTGATAAGGTTGTCGGTAGTGCACCGTAATTTACGGAAGCCACTCTGTGAAGGAGAGAAAAATCTACCCTTCTTTAGAAACCACATAAGCCTGACATTGACCATCTTTTCAAATAGTTTGCACACGCATGATGTCAAACTAATAGGGCGATAGTTGGAGATATTGGAATGGTCCTTACCAGGCTTTGGAATGGGAAGGACAACACCCAACTTCCAACTCTTGGGAATAGAGCCCTCACTCCAAGCCCTGTTAAAAAGGTCCAATAAGAATTGAATCAGTGGGCAGATGATGTAGCATAGCATATGGAATGTTGTCAGGCCCAGGAGCAGTGTCACCACACTCCAAGAGGGCAGCAAGCAACTCTCGAAGACTAAAGTCTAAATTATACGGCTCTCCGCCACGAGAGCTAAACTCAAGACCAAGCCTCTCCTGATTCCAACGAAAGCTAGCATATGGCCTAGAAGGATCCTTTTTTGAGACAGCGCAAAACTGATCTGCAAAAGCAGAGGCTACTGCATCAGGTGCAGACACTAGGTCTCCGTGAAGTCACAACACCAGTGGGGTGGGGGGCGTGAACCTACCAGAAATCTTGCATACCTTCTTCCACACACTAGGGATTGGAGTAGAGGATGTAACTGTAGAAACATACGACCTCCACGAGTTTCGGCGAGCATTCTTCATGACCCATCTGTAGTGAGCACATGCTTTGCGAAACTGGATTTTTAGGAAAACAACATCACGATTGGCAAAATACCGATGGGCAGCCACTTTGTAAGCTCCCTTTGGTGTAGAGCAGTCGTCATTCCACCATGGCACAGGTCTCCAGGAAAAAACACCTGAAGTCTGTGGGATGGAATGAACCCCTGCCGAGAAAATGGTCTTAGTAAAAGAACGTTCAGCATTGTCGATACTTGAAAAATCAGTAACCCTGTTGGCAAATACACATAGTTCCTCAAAGAGAGACCAATCAGCCCTATCCAGACACCAGCGTGGCATACGGGCTGCAGGAATAGAGCGAGTAGTCTGGGCCAACATGGGATAATGGTCACTACCATGCGGATCATCCAAAACTTCCCAAGAAAAATCAAGGGCACAATCAGAGGAGGAGATGGTGAGGTCAACGCCAGAGTATGTGCCAGTCTGAACATGGAAATGGGTCGACCTCCCATCGTTTAGGACAACTAAATCTAAATCCCCACCCAAAGAGGCAAGAAGATCACCCCCCTGGGATTTGAAAGTGAGTCACCCCACAAAGGATGGTGGCCATTAAGGTCACCAAGGAGAAGGAAAGGGGGTGAAAGTTGGCTGATAAGGGTTTCCAGATCAGCATGCGTAACAGGGATGGAAGGTGGAAGGTACAGACAACAGATGGTATAACACCTCCCAACGTGCATCTGTACTGCTAGAACTTGAAGGAGAGACTGTATCGCAAAGGAAATAAAAGGGACATCAGAACTGCACAAAATTGCACATCCACCTCTGTGACCGCCAGGAGGAGACGCATGGAAGACCTCATACCCCCGAATAGAAGGAAACTGTCTATCCCCCACCATTGTCTCCTGAAGACAGATGCAGAGCAGGCTCAGAACAGAGAGTAATAACTGCAATTCCTCCCAATTCGCCATGACACCTCTACAATTCCATTGGAGACAAATTGGTAATGATTGACCCATAGTGAATAGTAAATACGAAATGAGAAACATCAAGGCTATGTAGCAACCTCACTGGGAAGGGTGTGAAAGCCCTTCTTCCTAGGCGTGGAGCTCTGCCTTACCAAATGAGAAGACAATGAAGATTTAGTTTCCATGGATGGAAGGGCCTTTACCCCGAGACCGGTCCCGTCCATCGTCAGAATGAGCCTGAGGCACAGAGACCGTCCTGGAAGACCCACTCGTTCCGGCCACACCCCTGCGTGGGAGCCCGGCTGGCACCTTGGGGCCAGCCAGACCCTCCCCAACCGAATCTACCAAAGCCTGGCTGCCGGGTGACTGATCAGAGGGAGCGGGTGACCGAGCCCTTTGAGTATCTAAAGGCCCAGACTCCGCCACACCTGAGCAAGAAGCAGGGACTGGGATCTTAGAAAGACCGCCAAGAACACCCGACTTAGATGCCACCACTGCCTGGGTTGCCGAGCGAAGAGCCCCCTCAGAGTCCTCATGTGGCACAGAGGTTTGAACCTTAGATGGAGGGGAATCACCCAAAGACTCCTCACTCCTCACCTGTTTAAGGTTGGCAGATGCAATCTCCATTTCCATGCCAGAACTTGAGGATGCACTAGAAACTGTATAGGCTCACTGTGGAGTAGACTGAACATTAGTATCAGAGCGAGCAGATGGTACAGGAGCAGCAGCCTTTACAGGAGTAGCAGCTGATAGAGGATTGGTAGTCGGAACAGGAGTATCAGTTGACAGAGTAGTAGCAGCTGGGACAGGAGTAGCAGCTGGGACAGGAGTAGCAGTCGGGACAGGAGTAGCAGCCGGTACAGGAGTAGCAGCCGGTACAGGGGTGGCTGCTGGTACAGTAGTAGCAGCCGGTACAGAAGTAACAGCCGGTACAGGAGCAGCCGCCGGATGAGAGGCAGACTGCAAACGTACTGGACATTCTGAGTGACCACAAGGAGTAGTAGGACGTCTGGTATCAGACAAGGGATGAGGAGGAGGGTCAGAATATGGAGCAGGGGCTCCATGATGGCGCACAACGGGTTTTGACCGAGAAAGAATAGAAGCAAAGGACACACCAGGGCGGACATACATAGACAGGACACGGGTCTTAGCTTCGGTAAAACTCAGCCTCTCAGAGGCTCTGAGAGACAAAATTTCGAGTTCCATTTTGTAACGTCACAAGATTTAGAAGAAGCAGCATGCTTACCACCACAATTGACACAAGATACAGGGCCAGGGCATTCCATACCCTCATGAACATCTAAACTACATGATGCACAGACTGCTGGAAGACCTACGACAAGGCGCCTACAAGTCCGGCCAATGTGACCGAAACACTGAGAGTGGAAACATCTACGAGGCATAGGGACATATGGCCTAACTTTGTACCGGTACCATGCAGCGTTAAGAACAGCAGGGAGGCTCAAAGAATCAAAGGTCACAATCAAGGATGGAGTTGGCACAAGGTCACCATTTATCTTCTTCTTAATCCTCTCAATCTTTATTACATTCTGGGCAGACAACTCTTCAACAAGGCGTGCCTCATCATAAGTCAATAGTTCCTTAGCATAGACAACGCCACGAGAATGATTCAATGAAGCATGGGGGGAGCATATAACTGACTGACCAGAAAGCTCTGCTAAAGATAGAATAGTTGCACTCTGAGAAGGCTCAGACACCTCTACCAACAAACTGCCATCAGCCTGTGGAACAACTTTAGGGGTCGCACCACAAGCAGTGACCAGTTCTCGATGGGTAAAGAAAATGTCACATTTCCGGAGGTCTACCCCAGCAGGACCACGTATGACTAAGAACTTCTTAAAATGTGCAGGAGGTGGAAGAAATAATGAATCCATAATACATAACGAAAACCTTCATTCCCCCACCCCCCCATCCACCACGGAGCCCAACAGGGGGAGGTCATATGTCAGGGACAGAACCACTGATGACCCCAGGGGTAGCGGAAGAGTATACGCAGGTAACCACTGGGGGACCTAGGCAAGGGTGACTCCAGGATGATAGGAGCCACCAGGCCCCCCAGTGCCCACTTGACCCTAGCCAACGCATGACCAGCTGATTGACCTGGTCGGGCCCAACCAGGCCGCCCATCTAGCCAGAATAAGGGACCAAAGAGGTGTATTGGTCGCTACAGGGCGCAGCGTGCAGCATCTCTCAACCTCCAGGACTCCCGTCTCCCAGCATTACGGGACGCCATGCACGGCAAACGCGTGGGGAGGCAACAGTCCTGCCCTAGCTGGCAATGGGCATGGACTAACATCACCAGTAGGCCTCCTCCACAAGTGATGTAGGGGGTGCTTGGTCCATGAGGCCGACAAATACCAAACCCTACAAAGGTAGGCATGCCTCCAAAGTAGGTGGCACCGCCAACCACGCTTCAAGCCCCGCCACCACGTCAAGGTGACCCCCTGCTGCGGGGAGAGGCCGAGTGAAACCAACGTACCCCTCCTAACATGCAAGAGCCCCAAAGTTCAACTTCTCCAAGCCCTATAGAGAAACTGGAAACTTCCCCTCTCTCCCAGAGCAATCCTATACTGCAGTTTGGGTATTACATACACTCAGCGCTCAAGGTTCTCAAAGCAAGTAGGAAACCTCCAGACAGAGATCTTCAGGTTGAACTGCTCCTCACATGTACAATTCCCCAAATCTGGAAAAAAAAAAAAAAAAAAAAAACCTAACTGGGGGATCCCATTTTCCCCGACTAAGCCTAAGAATCAAACCTAAACGAATAAAAAATCCAGGCAAGGCAAGAACAATGGTCTATACACCATGGTGAACTCGATTAATTTTGACAACACGCAGCTTTCATGCCTCATCTCTCCAAAGGCCGGACATAAACAACTACCCAACCCTATTAATCATCCCAAAATTAAAACCCAAAGGTACTGGTAAAAAAAATAAAAACACAGGTACAATCCAGAGAGACCTGGAAAGGCATACCTGACTCCATGTTCTGAGCCAGTTAGGGCAAGGGCACGACGTGCTCTGAGGGAAAAAAAAAAAACAAGTATATACTATACATACACAATATACCCATCACCTACGTATACTGCAACCTCTCAGGTGGTCTTCGGGATCTTACACTAGGCAGTATCTCCTCCTTGTCCTCACCCGTCAAAAACTTGAGGCCAACAGTACTGAATAAGGCATCTCTTTCAACATATCTTTTGGACTTTTCAGCTGCCCTACTCAAGATGGTGCCATCAAACACATTTTCTAACTAACAGGCTCTGCCCTGATTGATATCTTTGACAATCTTGTAAAGACCCTTCCACTTTCTATTTAGCTTTGCTGCCGTACCAGGCAAGCACTCTTCGACATAGAACCAAATTAATTCACCTGCCACTAGAGAGTCATTCCTACGTACCTCATTTGCCCTGTTATGGTATACTGCTGTCATCCATTGTTGCATCTCCTTGAGTATTTGCTTGACATCTATTTTCTCTACACAGTCTTCATCAATAGCCAGCTGCAAATTTTCTACCTCGCAATTTGGATGACGTCCACAAAAAGCAAAGTATGGTAATGTACCTAGGGATGTATGCACTGCCTCGTTCAACGCTTTCTCAGTGTTGCACAGGTGCATGGGCCATGTATTCGGGTGTTCTTAGCTCAAGATTGCCAATACTGTCTTTAAGATCCTATGCGCTCTCTCAATAAGTAAATTCTCAATAAGTAAATTGCATCGGGGATAGTAGGGTAGACAGAATCCTTGCTTAATCCCAGCTCTCCTACAAAAATATCTAAACTCTGCACTGGTGAATTCTCCTCCGTTGTCCATGATGTTTACCTACGGCTTGCCATACCTACAGATGTCCTTCTTAAATTCTTCAGCTACGGCTTTGGAAGATTTTGTATGAAGGGGACAGATATGTAGATGCCAAGAAAAATGGTCTATCACTGTGAGAAAATACCTGTGACCACTCCAACTATTATGCCAATCTATGAGATCTATTGCAACCCTCTGACCATTATCATCTGGTGACAGTTTTCTAAAATGGAGCACGATCTTCCCGTGACCCTTGAACTGCTGACATAATTTGCATGATTTTACAAAATACCACACATTGGTCAATAGAGACAGCGAATAGAAAAACTACCTTGCCTTGGCTACCGTCTTGCATCCCCCTCGGCGTGAAGTGTTATGAACAACTGAACAGACAATAGCTACTAAAGATTTGGGTACTACCAGGCAGAATCTAGAGTTTCCCATTTCTTTCCTTCAGACATACAGAATCTTCTCGTTCATTTCAAAAGCGTAAATGGGACGATTACCAGACAGCTTCCTGGGTAACTGACCTCCTTCTAAATACTGAAATGCCTGCCTTCACCTCGGGTCTGCTCTCTGGGCTTCCCGGACCTTGTCCACCATAAGGCCCAACCATCAAAATTCTGCATTAGGTTGGATTTTATCTGAGGCCTCCTCGATTGCTCCTATTGGTCTACTCAAAGCACCTGGGACATTATGATTCACACCCTTATTATATTTTATCACAAAATTGTAGTCTCTCATCTCCAACAAATAATGCGACATACGTGGGCATTTATTTCTTTTTTTTTCTTAAAAATGGTGGTTAACAGTCTATGGACAGTAATGATGGAAAAGGGTTTGCACCACAAATAGTGGCTGAAAAACCTACACGCACTCACTATTGCCATGGCATCCTTGTCTATTACTGAGTATCTTTCTTCTGTCGGGGTAACCTTCTTTGAAAAGTATCCAATAGGTCTCAGATCATTCTCGCCCTCCAGTTGCATAAGAGCTCCGCCAATGTTCGAGTCGCTAGCATGTGTGTGTAACTCGAACGGTGTAGTTAAATCTGCCTTTACTAGTACTGTAGCTGACACAAACTTTTGTTTAAGAACTAATTGTACATTCTCACACTTCTCTGACCATTCAAATTTTGCGTCCTTCCCAAGCAAACTAGTGAGAGGACTGGCAACGGCAGCAAAGTCAGGAATGTGTTTGCGATAGAAGTTACAGATGCCCACAAAACGTATCACTTCCTTAGCATTCATTGTTCGTGACATCTGTTCAATGGCTTCAAGACTCTTACTGTCAGGGCATACTCTATTCTCTGACACTACATGTCCCAAGAACTGAATTTCCCGCATTATGGGAGAGCATTTGCTAACATTCAGCTTCATTCCAAACTCGGTTAATCTTCCAAAGGTATTCTTCAGTCAGTCTAGCATGTGATCGAAAGAGTCTGACCAAATCACAACATCGTCTAGGTAGTTACGGCACCAACCTTCAATATCTAAAGGGGCTAACACTTGCTGCATTTTCCTCGTGAAAATAGCTGGACTCACAGACAATCCGAAAGGTAGGCATTTGTTTCTAAAAAATTAACCCCATCAGAAAAAGTTGTCAAGTCTTGAGAGCTCTCATGCAACCATACTTAGAAGTAGGCGTCTTTCATATCAAGGGTGCAGTAAAACTTTTTCCCGGCATTTTGCTCTACTAAGATGCGTAATTGGGGAAGGGGTTGGATATCTATCTTGACCTTTTTATTATGAGCCCGATAAGCAATACACATTCTTTTACTGCCATCCACCTTGCTGACTAAGACTATGGGGGCTACATATGCAGCATTAGATTCCTTAACCACATCCTTAGCAATCATCTCGTCGATCATCTCGGAAATTATCCCCCTTGCTCGCTCAGGGTCCTGATACAAGGCCAAACACATGGGTACAGAGTCGATCGTATCAATGTAAGCTTCAGGTACTCTAAGGGTGCCAATTTCCTTCGGACAGAGAATGAAGAGTGCATGCTTATTCAATATCAACTCTCTCAATTTCTCCCTCTGTGACTGAGACAAATGTAACCACTTAATCCCTCTGAGAATTGAATTAAGTGCAGCACATTGGTCACTCCCATCCTGTGCCTGATCCATGTGGGGTAAAAAATCATTATCGACCCAAACCACTGGGGCCACAGGGTCACCCTCTAGCTCGCCTTCTGGTTGCACTAATTCGGTTGGAATTCTGTCCTGTTCCATGGGGCTAAGATAAGTAATACTCGACTCGTGAACAACATGGTACTTTCCCAGCACTTGTCCTGGGTTTAACTTCATTGGCCCCTTGGTTACGTTGGTAATGGGTAAATAGCATGTCCCGTTTTCACTAACTCTTACGCAACAATTTGGTGCTAATCAAGCTTTACCCCTGTCCTTCTGAAATTTACTAACCTGTAAGACATGTCTTGGTTTTTGGTCTTTTAACGCAATGAGTACAGACATAACTGTCTGTGCAGGTACCACAGTCCTACACTTCACTTGTACTAGCTCTCCTTCTGCCTTCCTAGTATGGTTAGACCAGAACGTTATTCTGTTCACTGTCTGGCAAAGCTAATTTTGGACCTCGTCTGTTGACCACCCCAATGCATCGCCTGACCTTCTCTGACCCAAGTGAAAATCGCCCTACAAATTAAGTCCGCACCCATGAGTACCTATGTTGACAGATAATAGTGTAGTCTGGGACTACTATAAATCACTGCACTATGCGTGTCTCGGAGGCAATATGCACTATAGAGGAAACGTGGCGAACAACAACAGTTAACTAATGGTTGGATACTGAGTTCAATGAATGTCGGCACTTGCTAATCTTTAATTCTAATCTATTTGCTGTACTCTCTTTCATCACTGTTGCAACACTATGTGTATCTACATAACCTGAAGCCTTATACTGTCCCAAAATCAAGCGTATCACTGGAGTGTCTACTTCACCTCTAACTTTTCGGATTTCCTCCACCTCAGCATCTGAAAGGTTCTGATGATTCTTATTCTGTTCTACATCCTGTTCGCGACAAACGACATGACTGGCAGCCTGCATTACCTCAGGGTCTTCTAGTCATTCCCTAGGTGGATGGAAGTCTGGATGTAATTGAGAATCCTGCTGTGGTAGGGGATTAGCTGTTGTGGGAGGTATACTTGGCGCACTTCTCTGAAGTTTTCTACTCAGGTTAGGTCTACAAGGGCATCCCTCAGACCTAAGGGCATCCCTCATGTCCCTTTCTAGAGCTAACTTTCAAACAATCAAAAGAAATTCCCAGCTCTGGTTTCCTTGGGCAACTCCCCTAGTCATGTTTACTGCCATCTGAACACCACCCACGAGGCCATATTGTACATCTAGGTTTAAAAGATACCTGACGTACAGGTACTTGAGTCACTGGACGAGCATTGTCACTAACAACTGGACATGTGATTCTAGTAGGGGTTGGAACATAATCAACACCAGACCCTTGTTCATCCACCACTTTTGCCACTCTACGCCACTGTCGATAACCCCTTTCTCTCTCTAATTCTGAAATAAAGATCTCCTTCATTCCCAGGTCTTTAAACAACTATTATCGTTCCCTAACAACTTGGGGTACATCTCATAGCACAGCTTTCTTCCACATCTGCTCCACGTTGGGAGGGTTAACATGGGGATGTTCTCTACAAATTGCCCTAAAGATACTCTTGAATTGTCAAACAAACCTCATAGGTGGATCCTTTTAGGTTATACTCCATTTATGCAAGCTCATGGAATGCATCAGCGATCCCTGCGGGACCTCTGAACTCCTGTTGCAACAATGTCTTAATGTCCCCATAAGTACCACCTGCCTCACATAAGCTTAACTCTCTGAGAACATATGTACGCAAGTCTGTGTCCATATGGGTGAGCGCTACCACCTTCCGTTGTTCTATGTTAGCAGTCACTGACTCCACCTGCATTAGAAAGTGGTCCACCAGAGTCCTAATATGGAGATCATACATTTCCCTCATCCTTAGAACGTCAACATCCTTGCATTCTAGGACTACCGAATTTCCCTGATAGCTCTACATACCTCCTACAGGCAATTTTAACCGCTGTGGAGTTGACTGCCTAAATGGATTTCCACACTTTATGGGGGTATGCTGTGGTGGGCCTCCAATCTTGTTTGGGGTGAGTACATGTGGGCTTAACATCTCCCCCAAAGCTCTGATACGCCCGAAATACCCACCAACTGCGGATGGTTCCTGCTTTACACCTACTCCCTCAGACATTTCAGTCTGAAGGTCAATTAATTTTTACACACGGGACTCCATCATGAATTATACAAACTTGAGCAACCCAACATATGATAGCTGAACTAATAAAATGCCCAACTGCAACAAAAAATAGTATGAAATACAAATACACATACCCTATAATCCTAATAATTGTCATACAATTGAATGCTAAATACATATACCTTTGAGAACTTGGGGATGAGCTTTTCCCTTAATTAGATTTTATGACAATCCACTAAATGACCTTCTCAGTTATTGTGTACAAGTTTAATTACCCTCACATTAATAGGTCATCCCACCACTGCAACACCACTTGCAGGAGTACACTCTACGATCAAGTCCTTAGCGTGGTCAAAAGGGGGGGCAAAAACCAAGTCACAGATGATGACCACCGCATGCTGGAATGGTCAGGAACTCAGATTTACGGAGACTCTCTCCCACTAGCGGTTATTTCGGTTGCATTTGTCTCTTTTGGAGGGGCCAAGTCGAGAGTGGTAGCATGCCAAAATGACGGGGATCAGTCTCCAACTCAGTCAACCTAAGCCCGACCTTCTCGATTTCCTAAAATACTCCTGGGTTACATGTTTACCAACTACTAAGTCACTCTTTACCACCAATTCTCAAGGATTTTACAAACAATTAAATATCGAGTGAGTGGAAATGTGTATTAACAAGACCAAAAAAAAAAGAAGAAAGAAAGAAATAGAAATCTTCCCATCTAATAGCCATACAAAATAACCCTGAATCAGTTGACACGTTATTCAACAAACATATGGCCCTTATATCAGATTCCACAAAACTTAACTCCCTTCTCCCAGGTTCAGTCCAATGTGGGTCTCCATAATCCTCTCTCTGAACTCATAGTTCAGTAGTCCGATCCTCTGATAGTCTTGACCTTGACTTCCACACTGGAACCTTGACCTCCACCCTTGGACCTTGACCTCCACACTGGGACCCGCTAGAAATTAAGAGGTACAATGAATAACTATTCTTTCTAATGCAAGTAATCTTTTAGATGATCAAGAAAGTTTCATATTAAAGAAACATGAGTTACAACACTCGACATATCAATTAGAAACAGAATAACACATGGCACTATAGACGTAAAGGTCTGCTCATAATAATAAATATTGTAAGAATAACATTAATGAAACGTACTATAACAAATAATCATGAATAACCCTACCCTAACCATGAAAAACATCACTGAGTCGATATCATTGTGCCTTACAGAGTAACTACGTGAACATTAACTCACAACTAACACAGTCCTACTAAGTACTGAATTGTAAAGTCATCCCAGCACATATCAATAAAAAAGTTTGCAGTTCCAGGACACCTGATATTTGGCCCACAAAAATTTTACATTCATTGAGGCCCAGACAAAACTCTGTAACTAACATTCCTATATCCCTGTTACACACTAAATAATAATAATATAAAGTAGAGTACACAAATATGGGAAATATCTCACTATCCAGCTCACAAAATTCAAGGGAGGTGAGCGGGAACTCAGGACTCGCTCGTCAAATGAGGCCAATGACGTCACACTAGCTTGAACAAACGCGACATTTCCTGGAGAATGACAACACTTGATACTAATCCGAGTCTACTTTTCTGTTTTCATCAGTATATCACTTGTGGCATATCACTTATTCGTGCTTCAGCATATCAAACTTCAATATTACCAATTTACTTACAGAATTTCCTGGAGGGGGGGGGGGAACGAGGATCAACAGCGCCAGCCACTCGGCACCTCTGATAGTCAGTGAGCGAGAGACCTCCTCATAGTACGCCAACATTGCATGGCAGAAAGAAGTGGGGAGGGTGACAGCTTACACAATAAAAATTTTTTTTACAATAGACTCACGATAGACTCAATGTGATGCCCTTCCCCTTATAGTTGATTACCAGAAAAAAAAAATGACATTCCCTGGTTAAAAAAATTACTCTCCAACAATATCAATACCCTTCCATCGAAAAATCACTGAAAACCATCATGCCTCACACCACTTTCTGCATGTGTAAATTATGCTGGATTACGTGAGCAAAGGCACATGCAGCATTCCTAACCACTCGAGATTTTAATATTATAAAGAGACTTAATACTAATAAACTACAGCACAAAAAAAAAAATGACTTAAGCATCCAGGTAACTTAATGTACATCCTGACTACGTTCACATGGAAACAGTCATACCCCGGCCACACTCTCTCACTAAACCGAACTTTTATTCATAAAATGAACAAGATTCCCCTCATTATAATTTCTGGGCACTACATCTGCCCACGGTTAGGGAAAACCAAAAGTTCGTGCGACTGGACCTGAACCCCTTGGTAATACCCAGTACCCATACTTAACAAAACACTATACGTAAATTCACCTACTTGACCAGTCTCCCTCAATACTGCTACTGTGGGGTGTTCCACCCGGTCCTGGCTCGTGAGGGGAAACCAATCTACACGCCTCCAAAGACACCAGCCGACCTGCGACTGTGGGTTATTACATAAGCTTTGTGCTAGAGAACTGTTAGTGGCTATCCTGTCCACAAAATTAATCCTCTACCACAAGTGAATTTTCTCATGCTACTCACAATATGCATCCAACGACGTATTCCACTTGCCAGGGATATTACTCACAAGGAGAATGCCCTGCTACAAGGAGAAACTTTGTTCTTACCTAAGAGTAACACGAGCCACTCGTTTACGTTCAGTCCAGAGAGGCTGAGTGAAACCAATTTACCTCTCCTAACATGCAAGAGCCCCATAGTTCAACTTCTCCAAGCCCTATAGAGAAACTGGAAACTTTCCCTCTCTCCCAGAGCAATTCTATACTGCATTTTGGGTATTACATATACTCGGCGCTCAAGGTTCTCAAAGCAAGTAGGAAACCTCCAGACAGAGATCTTCAGGTAGAGCTGCTCCTCACATGTACAATTCCCTAAATCTGGAAGAAAAAAAAAAAAAAACTAACTGCGGGATCCCATTTTCCCCAACTAAGCCTAACAATCTAACCTAAAGGAAAAAAAAAAATTGAGGCAAGGCAAGAACAACGGTCTATACACCATGGTGTATTTAATTTGACAACACGCAGCTTCCAAGCCTAATCTCACCAAAGGCCGGGCATACCCTAAAACAACTACCAAACCCTATTCATCAACCCAAAAATACAACCCACAAGTACTGGTAAAAAAAATAAATACACAGATACAGTCCAGAGATACCTGGAAAGGCATACCTGACTCCATGTTCCGAGCCAGTTAAGGCAAGGACACGACGTGCTCTGAGAGAAAAAAAAAAACAAGTATATACTGTATATACACCATACATCCATCACCTATGTGTACTGCAATCTCTCAGGTGGTCTCCGGGACCTTACACTAGGCAATATCTCCTCCTCATCCTCACCGGTCAAAAACTTGTGATCCACCGTATTCAATAAGGCGTCTCTGTCAACATATCTTTTGACTTTTTCAGCTGCCCTACTCAAGGTGGTGTCATCAAACACATTTTCTAACTCATAGACTCTACCCTGATCGATAACTTTGACAATCTTGTAAGGACCCTTCCACTTTCTATTTAGCTTTGATGCTATACCAGGCAAGCACTCTTCGGCATAGATCCAAACTAATTCACTTGTTTCTAGAAAGTCATTTCTACGTACCTCATTTGCCCTGTTAAGGTATACTGCTGTCATCCGGCGTTGCGTTTCCTTGAGCATCTGTTTGACACCTATTTTCCCTACACAGTCTTCATCAGTAGGCAACTGCAAATCTCCTACCACGCGATTTCGATGACGTCCATAAAAAGCAAAGAATGGTGATGTACCTAGGGATGTATGCATTGTTTCGTTCAACGCTTTCTCAGTGTTGCACAGGTGCATGGGTCATGTATTAGGGTGTTCTTGGCTCAAGATTGCTAATACTGTCTTTAAGGTCCTATGCGCTCTCTCGATAACTGAACTGCCCCTGGGATGGTAGGGTAGACAGAATCCTTGCTTAATCCCGGCTCATCTACAAAAATATCTAAACTCTACACTGGTGAATTCTCCTCCATTATCCATGATATTTACCTGCGGCTTGCCATACCTACAGATGTCCTTCTTAAATTCTTCAGCTACGGCTATGGAAGATTTTGTATGAAGGGGATAGATACATAGATGCCTAGAAAAATGGTCTATCACTGTGAGAAAATACCTGTGACCACTCCTACTATTATGCAAATCTATGAGATTTATCACAACCCTCTGACCATTACTATCTACTGGTGGTAATTCCCTAAAATGGTGCACGATCTTCCCGTGACCCTTGAACTGTTGACACAATTTGCATGATTTAACAAAATGCCGCACATCGGTCAATAGAGACGGTGAACAGAAAAACTGCCTTGCCTTGGCTACCATCTTGGGTTCCCCTCGGCGTGAAGGGTTATGAACAACTGAACATGCAATAGCCACTAAAGACTTGGGAACTATCAGGCACAATCTTGACTTTCCCATTTCTTTCCCTCGGACATACAGAATCTCCTCGTTCATTTCGAAAGCATAAATAGGACGATTACCAGACAACTTCCTGGGTAACTGACCTCCTTCTAAATACTGAAATACCTGCCTCCACCTCGGGTCTGCTTTCTGGGCTTCCCGGACCTTGTCCACTGTAAGGCTTAACCACCGAAATTCTGCATTAGATTGGGTTATATCTCAGGCCTCCTCGATTGCTCCTACTTGTTTGCTCAACGCATCTGGGACATAATGATTCACACCCTCATTATATTTTATCAGAAATTCGTAGTCTCTCATCTCCATCAAATGATGCGACATACGTGGGCATTTAGTCGTTTTTCGTAAAAATGGTGGTTAATGGTCTATGGTCAGTAACAATGGAAAAGGGTTTGCACCACAAATAGTGACTGAAAAACCTACACGCACTCACTATTGCCATGACATCCTTCTCTGTTACTGAATATCTTTTTTCTGTCGGGGTAAGCTTCTTTGAAAAGTATCCAATAGGTCTCAGATCTTTCCCGCCCTCTAGCTGCATAAGAGCTCCGCCAATGTGCGAGTCGCTAGCATCTGTGTGTAACTCGAACGGTTTAGTTAAATCTGCCTTTACCAGTACTGGAGCTGACACTAACTTTTGTTAAAGAACTAAGAATGCTTTCTCACACTCTGACCATTCAAATTTTGCATCCTTCCTAAGCAAACTACTGAGGGGACTGGCAATGGCAGCAAAGTCAGGAATGTGTTTGCAATAGAAGTTACACATGCCCACAAAACGTCTCACTTCCTTGGCCTTCGTTGGTTGTGGCATCTGTTCAATGGCTTCAAGATTCTTACTGTCAGGGTGTACTCCTTTCTCCGACACGACATGTCCCATGAACATAATTTTCCGCATTATGAAGGAGCATTTACTAAGATTCAGCTTCATCCCAAACTCGGTTAATCTTCAGTCAGTCTAGCATCTGATCGAAAGAGTTTGACCAAATCACAGCATTGTCTAGGTAGTTATGGCACCAACCTTCTCTAACTAAAGGGGCTAACACTTGCTGCTTTTTCCTCGTGAAAATAGCTGGACTCATAGACAATCCGAAAGGTAAGCACTTGTATCTAAACAAATTAACCCCATCAGAAAAAGCTGTCAAGTCTCGAGAGCTCTCATGCAACTGAACTTGGAAGTAGGCGTCTTTCATATCATGGGTGCAGTAAAACTTTTTCCCAGCATTTTCCTCTACTAAGGTGTGTAATTGGGGGAGGGGTTGGATATCTATCTTGACCTTTTTATTATGAGCCCGATAATCAATACACATCCTTTTTCTGCCATCCACCTTGCTGACTAAGACTATGGGGGCTAAATATGCAGTGATAGATTCCTCAATCACATCCTTAGCAATCATCTCGTCGATCATCTCGGAAATTATCCTTCTTGCTTGCTCAGGGTGCTGATACAAAGGCATACACATGGGTTCAGATTTGATAGTATCAATGTGAGCTTCAGGTACTCTAAGGGTGCCAATTTCCGTCGGACCAAGAATGAAGAGTGCATGGTTATTCAATGTCAACTCTCTAAATTTGTCCCTCTGTGACTGAGACAAATGTGACCATTTAAGCCCTCTGAGAATTGAAATAAGTGCAGCAAGTCAGTCACTCCCATCCCGTGCCTGATCCACGTGGGGTAAAAAATCATTATCGACCTGAACTACTGGGGCCACAGGGTCACCTTCTACCTCGCCTTCTGGTTGCACTAATTCAGTTGGACTTCTGTTCTATTCCATGGGGCTAAGATAAATAATACTCAACTTGTGAACGACATGGTACGTCCCCAGCACTTGTCCTTGGTTTAACATCACTGGTCTCTTGGTTACGTTGGTAATGAGTAAATAGCATGTCCCGTTCTCACTCTCACGCAACAATTTGGTGCTAATGAAGCCTTACCCCTGGCCTTCTGAAATTTATTAACATGAAAGACGTCTCCCGACTTTCGGTCTTTTAACGCAATAAGTAGTAGCATAACTGTCTGTGCAGGTACCACAGTCCTACACTTCACTTGTACTAGCTCTCCTTCTGCCTTTCTCGTATGGTTAGACCGAATCTTTATTCTGTTCACTGTCTGGCATAGCTTATTTTGGACCTTGTACTGCTGACCACCCCAGTGCATCACCTGACCTTCTCCGTCCCTAGTGAAAATCACCCTACCAATTAAGTCCGCACCCATGAGCACCTCTGTTGACAGATAATAGTCTGGAACCACTACAGATTGCTGCACTACACTTGTCTCAAGGGCGATATGCACTACCGAGGAAACCTGGCCAACAACAGTTAACTTATGGTTGGATACTGAGTGCAATGAATGTTGGCACTTGCGAATCATTAATCCTAATCTATTTGCTGTACTCTCTTTCATCACTGTTGCTACACTACCTGTATCTACAAAAGCTGAAGCCTTATACTGTTCCAAAATCAAGTATATCACTGGAGTCTCTACTTCTGTTTCTGTACACGACATACGGAATGACTGGCAGCCTGCATTACCTCAGGGTCCTCTAGTCTAGGCGGATGGAAGTCTGGATGTAATTGAGAATCCTGCTGTGGTAGGGGATTAGCTGTTGCAGGAGGTATACTTGGCGCACTTCTCTCTAGTTTTCTACTCAGGTTAGGTCTACAAGGGCATCCCTCATGTCCCTTTCTAGAGCTAACTTTCAAACAATCAAAACAAATTCCCAGCTCTGGTTTCCTTGGTCAACTCGCCCAGTCATGTTTACTGCCCTCTGAACACCACCCACGAGGCCACATTGTACATCTAGGTTTAAAAGATACCTGACGTATAGGTACTTGAGTCACTGGACGAGCGTTGTCACTAACAACTGGACATGTGATTCTAGTAGGGGTTGGAACATAATTAACACCAGACCCTTGTTCATCCACCACTTTTGCCACTCTACGCCACTGCCTATAACCCCTTTCTCTCTCTAATTCTGAAATAAAGATCTCCATTCCCAGGTCTTTAAACAACTATTATCGTTCCCTAACAACTTGGGGTACATCTCATAGCACAGCTTTCTTCCACATCTGCTCCACATTGGGAGGGTTAACATGGGGATGTTCTCTACAAATTGCCCTAAAGTTACTCTTGAACTGTCTAACAAACTTCTTAGGTGGAACCTTAAGGTTATGTTCCATTTATGCAAGCTCACAGAATGCATCAGCTATCCCTGCAGGACCTCCGAACTCCTGTTGCAACAATGTCTTAATGTCCCCATAAGTACCACCTGCCTCACATAAGCTTAACTCTCCCAGAACATATGTACTCATGTCTGTGTCCATACGGGTGAATGCTACCACCTTCCGTTGTTCTATGTTAGCAGTCACTGACTCCAACTGCATTACAAAGTGATCCACCAGAGTCCTAGTATGTAGGCCATACATTTCACTCATCCTTAGAACGTCAACATCCTAGCATTCTAGTACTACTGAAATTCCGTGATAGCTCTGCATAGCTCCTACGGGCAAATTTAACCACTGTGGGGTTGACTGCCTAAATGGATTACCACACTTTATGGGGGTATGCTGTGGTGGGCCGCCAATCTTGTTTGGGGTGAGTCCGGGTGGGTTTAACAACTTCAAAGCTCTAATATGCTCGAAAGACTCATCAACCGCAGATGGTTCCTGATTTACACCTACTCCCTCAGACATTTCAGTCTCAAGGTCAATTAATTTGTCAAAACGGGACTCCACCATGAATTATGCAAACTTGAGCAATCCAACATATGATACCTCAACTATGAAAATGCCCAACTGAACAAAACAATAATATGATATACAAATACACATACCCTATAATCCTAATATCATATAATCGAATGCCAAATACATATACCTTTGAGAACTGGGGGATGAGCTTTTCCCTTAATTAGATTTTACGACAGTCCACTAAATGACCTTCTCAGTTATTGCTATCAAGTTTAATTACCCTCACATTAATAGGTCATCCCACCACTGCAACACCACTTGCAGGAAATACGCTCTACGATCCAACCTTTAGCGTGGTCCAAAAGGGGGGGCAAAAACCAAGTCACAGATGATGACCACCGCATGCTGGAATTGTCGGGAACACAGATTGACGGAGACTCTCTCCCACTAGCGGCCTCTTTGGTTGCATTTGCCTCTTTTCGAGTGGCCAAGTCGAGAGTAGTAGCAGGCCAAAATGACGGGGATCAGTCTCCTACTCAGCCAACCCAAGCCCGACCTTCGCGATTTCCCAAAATACTCCTGGGTTACACATTTACCAGCTACTAAGTCACTCTTTACCACCAGTTCTCAAGGGTTATACAAAGAATAAAGTTCGAGTGAGAGGAAATGTGTATTAGCAAGACCAAAAACAACAAAAAGAAATAGAAATCTTCCCATCTAATAGCGTTACAAAATATCCCTGAATCAGTAGACACATTATTCAACAAACATATGGCTCTTATATCAAATTCCACAAAACTTAGCTCCCTTGTCCCAGGTTCAGTCCAACGTGACTTTCCATAATCCTCTCTCTGAGTTCATAGTTCACTAGTTCGATCCTCTGATACTCTTGACCTTGACTTCCACACTGGGACCTTGACCTTCACACTGGGACCCGCTAGAAATGAAGAGATACAATGAATTACTATTCTCCCTAATGCAAGTAATCCCTTCAGATGATCATAATAAAGAAACATGAGTTACAACACTAGGCATAGTAATCAGAAACAGAATAACACTTGGCACTATAGACACATAGGTCTGCTCAAAATAATACATATTGTAGGGATAACACAGAAGACGAGTACTATAACAAATAAGCATGAATAACCCTACCCTAACCATGAAAAACATCACAGAGTCGATATCACTATGCCTCATAAAGTAGCTACGTTAACATTAACTCACAACTAACACAGCCCTACTAAGTACTTAATTGCAAAGTCATCCCAGCACATATTAATAAACAATTCACAGTTCCAGGGCACCTGATATTTGGCCCCCCAAAATTACACATTCACTGAGGCCTAGACAAAACTCTGTAGCTAGCATTCTCGTATCCCGGTTACACACTAAATTATTATAAAGTACAGTACACAAATATGGGACATACCTCACTATCCAGCTCACAGAATACAAGGGAGGTGAGCGAGAACTCAAGACTCGCTCGTCAAATGACGCCAATGGCGTCACCCTCACGTGATCAAAAGCGACACTTCCTGGACGACGACAACACTTGATACCAACCCGAGTCTATTTCTCAATTTTCATCAGAGTATTCCTTGTGGGATATCACTTATTCGCGCTTCAACATATCAAACATCAATATTATCAGTTTACTTACAGAATTCTCTGGAGGGAGGGGGGAGGAGGAACAGCAGCACCGGCCACTCGGCACGTCTGACTGTCGATGAGCAAGAGACCTGCTTATGGTACGCCAACACTGCATCGTGGAAATGTGGAGGGTGAAGGGTGATGGCTTTCACAATTTAAAATTTTCATTACTATAAACTCGTGATAGACTCAATGTGATGCCCTTCCCCTTACAACTGATTACCCGAAAAAAAATGACATTCCCTAGTTACAATAATTTCTCTCCAACAACCTCTCTCAACACCCTTGCATCGAAAAAGCACTGAAAATCATCGTGCCTCACACCACTTTGCGTATCTGTAAATTATGCTGGATTACGTGAGCAAAGGCACATACAGTATTCCTACCCACTCGAAGGTTTAATATTATAAAGAGACTTAATACTAATGAATTACAGCAGAAAAAAAAAATGTCTTAAGCAACTAGATAACTTAATGTACATCCTGATCACGTTCACTTGGAAACAGCCATACCTCGGCCACACTCGCTCACTAAACCGAACTTTTGTTCATAAAATGAACAAGATACAACTCATTATCACTTCAGGGCACTACGTCAGGCCTTACTGACTGAAAGGTTGCAGGCTGCAGCACCCTGAGAGTATATATGTAGTATCGGTTAAAGAGTCGGAGGGTACGGGAGGCTGAGATGAAGAGGTAGAGTGCGTTCATGAGGTATGGGGGCAGGATCAGTCTGTCTCAAGAGATTACATCGCAGGACGGGACATCTCCGCCGAAACTGAACCTATTCGGCGTGGGAGTTGGGTACAACGCCCTCATCTTCTTCCTGTATTCATACAAGGAGATGCCCTCAATCGACTTCAATGAGTAGACCATTTGTCGTCCTACCACTTACGACAATCCCTCGAGGAAGTGGAGTGAGCACCCTTGCAGTAAAAACAGTGTAAATTCTCAGATGTGCAGTGTTCAGCATCATGACCGTGTGCTCCATACTAGCCACACTCTGGGATGTCCGACAAGTCTGATGTCATGTCCATATAACTGATATCTTAAACATCAAAGTGGGTTCAGGATATAAGGCCTGACGTAAACAATTTCTTACCCAACATTTACAAAGGATTGCAGAGAAACTTTCTGAAATATCAAGATAATGGTGGCCGTCTTCTTCCTCTTGCCTTCTGAGAATCTTGTTATAAAGCAGGTATCTAATATGTCATACTGAGGAAGTTCATGTATGATCTTGTCCTCTTCCATGACCATGAGGTCCTTCTGTCAAGGCAGTAAAATACCATAACACACTACATAACACTTACAGACATTAATATGCTGTTGTTATGTAATATAGAGGTTTGAGGAAAGTCGTGCCTGAATTTAAGAGAACTGGAGGAAACAGCAGTGGAGATCCTAGTTAGAGAATGTCGCACACAGCACATCATGACATCATGGAAAAGTCGCACCACACACCTGACGGAAATTGCCACAGACTCATACCCATGCCCACACACCTCACCCAACCTGTCATATACGGGGGAAATTGGAGAGACTGGTCAGAAGGGGCTGGGATGCGACAGGAATGAGAAGAGGCATGGTGGGAAAGGCAGGAGGGAGGGCACAGCGTTAGCTAGCATAAACCGCCCTCACCTTAGTACTCCCCTTGTCAAAAGAACTCACTTTGAGAATTAAACTGCAGTCAAACCACAAACTCATTTTTATCTTTCTCCTGCCATCCACAAGATGACCAACTTGAAAATTCTATCCTCTTTCTACCCTATAACCAAACCATTCTTGGAAACGGCTCGGCTACAGCCACGACATTTTTGATGGCAGCAATTCTATGAATCACAACTACAGTCGACTAACATCTCACGATTTTATTAACAATCAACTTTCTGCTCGAGCTTCAGTTCTATGATTCACGACAAACTACAAGAATCTACGATTTTAGCTCTACATTCAACACAAGATAATACAATTCTACAGTCAAGTCTACATTAACAAGACAGAAAACAAGAACTGCTACAAGTTCCCGCCATACGACGTCTTACGATTTTATTTGTAGAAGCCGACTACCCAGAACCTCTCCAACGATAAACAGCACTTGTAAATGAAGCCGATTAACTTCTTTATCAACGATCAACAAATTAAGAATCAACTCTACAATCGAAACAAGATATTACGATTCTACAGGCAAACTTCAAGCAGGTGAGATGGTAACCAAGATCAGCTACAAATTCGCAGCATACAGCAAGAAACTACAATTAAACGCTGTATAAGTAATAACAAGCCTACAAGTTAATCATAACAAAGAGAAGATATTCAAGTACGAAAGCCAGTAACCCGAAGCATTGAGGAGGCGCTGATTTAATGTTGTGCTGGGGAGAGATACTGCTGTAACACCTAAGCCTGCATTCACCAGCCCTGACTCACCATTACTAACCTCACTCACCACTACGCACCATTACTCACTGCTATTCCATCACCACAAAGCTGACTCTTCGAGGGTGACAGGGCATAGTGACGTCAGCATAACGACCATCACCCACCTACACAGCCTGCACAGCATCCTGCACCTTCTATCAAAAGGGTGAATATATTTTTACTCTAGGTCTTCTTAAACATACAAATCTTTTTTTGCTTATAACTTCACAAATGAATATCACCACTATACTTTATTATTATGTTGCTAATGCAAAAGTGATAGGCAAACACTTTGCACACACATATTACACTTGCTGTATAAACAACTAAAAATATCATATTTACAACAATCTAACCACGTAACAATTAAAATAAGGTTATTGGGGATAACAGGGTTAGGAGAGAAAAAAATTGGAATTAGGCAGTGAGAACAATGTTTTGACGTTACAACCTGTGTTTGCACACACAACTGACCCCGGCCACCCTCCATCACCCACCATAAGCTATATTACTCTACTTTTTAGTCTTTCTAGTAGTATAACAATACCACTTCCTTTGTATACAACCTTACGTACAGATACCTTCTTCAGTTATCTATATTAAGTCCATTACTAAGAACTAGTCCTAACAGTAAAAATTGTATATCTATCTATCTATCTATATCTATCTATCTATATCTATCTATATCTATCTGTCTATCTATCTATCTATCTATCTATCTATATATATATATATATAGATATATATATATATATATATATATTTATATAAATATAGATATAGACATATATATATATATATATATATATATATAGATATATCATTTATTCCTAACTGTTGTTGTTATCAATACATTTAGCACATACATAAAATAAGTGTTTCATGAATACAACTAGGCAACATTCCTCAGCAATATATGCCTCTTAATTAGTGATTAATGTTATTATAGGATGTTTAAAAATTAACAGACTTTAGTGCCAGAGGAGACAGCATCTGAATTACCCAAGGACGATTCACAGAGGAAAGCGTAACTTACATAGTTCTCCACGAGCACGAGATCAAGAAACAAACACATCACCTGTGAGACGAGCTGAGGATCATGACGTTTCCTGGACAGTTTTCTATGACGTAGAAATCGAAGATTATAGATCAGTCTTATATACTTATGAAAACTTATACAAAAGGATACATATGTTTGGAAACATATACACATCAGTTCCTTCTCATAACGACAGGGCATTCGAGTGAATTTGACCAAAAAACAAACACGATGACGAGCAGAACTAACACCTCTGCTTCAGTTTCCCCACATCAAGTATTTGTGTACCGTGATGATAAAATTCTCACAAAATTCTCAGGCGCGGACAAAGATAACATTGAAGTAATGTCACTTCGAAATGAGTGCAAACAACATTTTGTTACGAAGCATATTGCCTAACAGATGAGAATGAAAAGACAGCTGTTTCTTAATCAAAGATTAACCAAGAAAGGTGCCCAGCTGTCAAATTGCTTAAATCGGTTAACCTTTTGCGAGCTCAGAAATATGAAGAGTTTAAAACAAAATTCCAGAATAAATTTTCTGGAGGTATGATCATTTTTGCCTGGTATAACTCCAAAATTACATACGATCGTGGATAATATGAGGCAACATAACACAAACCATCTCTTAAGTGAAATAACGTCAGATGTGTCCACAATTAAGAGAATGCGTTACACAGTATAGAAAACTCAAATTGGTTAACAGCTGATAGGAAGATTTCACCAATGCATGTTGTTGACATCCTTGGTTATTTAGCTTCGTTGTGTAAATTACCAGATTGGGAACTAAAGGTAGCTAAAACAGTTGTTTATATTCCAGGAAAGTGTATATTAGATTTTATGAACGAGGTAGATATGAACTGCAGCAAAGAAGATGTGAGTGAAATATCACAGCCCAGTACAACAAGGATGAGAATTACAGACACAGTGGCAGCTATGAAAACATCTAGCACAAGTACAGAACAAAAAGAAAATCGCCACCTGAAAACAGACAAATAAAACAACAGCTGACATCAAGGCAGCGCTCGCATACACCGGGCCAGAGGCAGCCTCAAAAATTGTACGTAGTCCGAGCAGAAATCGTGCCACAGAAAACACAAAATATGGAAAGTCATCTCATGGGTCATATTTGGGAGGTACCCTACTCTGTTATTACTGTACATATCCCGGTCGCATTAAAGCTAAATGTTGTATCAAACACAAGGAAGATAAAGAGAAAGGGGTGCAGCCACATGCATATCGTAGAAGGCATAAAACCACGGAACATTGGATGTCACATTACAAGAGAGATGAAAGATGAATATTTGTTTTTGAGTCGGGGGAAGGGCATGCCATCACAAAAATCGACCACATATAAAGAAAAACAATCCGAGAGTGCAGATAGGAAACAAACACGGAAATTAGTGTATTTTGGTGTCCATTTTCTGTGAAGATCAAAAGATTTCATTATTCTTGGATTCAGGCTCACTAGTAAATTTAATAGCACGAGAGGAATTAGAAAGGATTTTTAGAAATAAGAAGAAAGTAACCGTCGTGGAGAAATCTAATTTAGACTTATGTGCTGTAGATGGCAAACAAATTATCATAAAGGGCATAATACATTTAGATATCAAATTTACAGAGACTACGAGAACAATCACCGCTAATTTCTTTATGGCAGAGGCACTGTTGCCTCTTCATCTCTTTTCTATCGCTGCTTCCATGGTCACTGCTCCTCTGACCTGTCTGCTTGCTATGGGCTCGTAGTACCCGTCTAGCAACAAGTTCTCATCCCTCTTCTGTCCAACTCTCTAATGCAAGATCTAACCGTTACTACCAGTCCTTTATTTATGCAACAAGTTAACTTTGGAACTGTCTCCCTCTGTCTGTATTTCCCACTTCCTATGATCTCCAGTCTTTCAAACGCAGTGTGTTCAGGCATCTCGAAATGAACGGATCTTGAAGTTGCCTCACTATTGTATTTTTTTTTTTCTTGGAAGGAATTGTTTACGGGCTCCTAGCGTTTTGTTCCTTCTTACTCGCATAAAAAAACAAAGAATCACGAGAAAAGAGAATATCGTGTTACTCCCATACATGGACGGGATGGAATATGACAACGAATTCACAAAGGAAATTTCATCAGAAATGTCATCCAACAAGTGCAGAAGACTGGAGGTAGTTGGAACGATCAAACACCTTAGCAGAACGATTCAGTCTGACCACAAAGAAAACGAAAATTCCCATGCACTCACTTAGATTACTCAACCTTACTTTCCATCCCTACCATCCCCTTTACCCGGGGACTGAGGTGACAGTAAACTACTAACATTAATTCCCGCACATCTCACAAGTGTTGTAGTTATTCCACCTAAATCATAATTGAACGTCACCATAAAGAGCAAATTGAAGAACTGTACTGTTATTGTCTTAGAAGAATCATGTAAAGTGAAAGGACTCTCGGTGGAAAACGCCTTATGTGAAGTGAATATCGATGGGGAATCTCATGTGTTCCTTATCGGTCATATGAATAGAGAAGTAGAGATCAAAAAAGGAACTTGAATATGCAATGTAGAGACTTTTCCTCCTCCTATACATGAAGTAACAATAGGTGGAACATCAAGTAAGGTAAATCGACAGACAGAGGGTGCAAAAAGAAGAAATTGATTCACTCTGGAAATTTTGATCTGGAAAATGACCTACAAGATTTATTACAAAAACACTGACAGACAATTGCATTACTTGGGGAAAAATTAGGTTGTACTAAGCTGTTTAAACAAAAGATTTAAGTACACCAGGACACACAACCAATATATGTACCAGCATATAGGGTTGCACACTCTCAAAATACCCTTGTAAATCAGTATGTTCATGAAATGTTGAAAATAGGTTTTATTGAGCCATCAGTCTGCATGTGGAATACCTCATTATTTTTCGTTGCCAAACAAAATGGTGAAATGCATGCAATTGCTGATTATAGCAAATTAACTCGTGGATTGCGCAATTACCTTTTTCCTTTTTTATCCAACCCCGTGGTTGGCAAAAAACGGATTTTTTTGTTTTTTTTTGTAAGTTTTTGTTTGTTATAAGCTTGAAGATAAACATCCAGGGCATCATCTGGTGAAAAGAAAAAATCTCTCTCTCTCTCTCTCTCTCTCTCTCTCTCTCTCTCCGTCTTTGCATAGGGCCATGCGTATGTTTATGTACGGGAGTAGTGAAAAAATGAAAAAGATCGAAAAATTTTCTTTTGTTTATTATAAACGAAGATAAATATCCAGGGCATCATCTGGTGAAAAGAAAAAAATCTCTCTCTCTCCGTCTTTGCATAGCGCCATGCATAAGTATGCGTAGGGGTCCAGTTGTTTACTGTGATGCACGACCAGCACAGCCTGAGCTGTGGCACACAACGCGACGCTACCCAGCCTGAGTTGTGGCTCGCAATCCACGGGTTAATCAACACACATTCCCGGACTGGTTTCCTATGCCATTGTTAAGTGACCTTGGAAAATATTGGTTCAGAAAATAATGTATTTTCCACAATCAATTTGCTTAATAGATATTACCAAGTAGAGTTAGATGACAAATCATGCAAATACACTGCTTTCCCCCCAGATTCAGGGCATTATCAGTATAAAAGAATGCCGATGGGACTAAGGACAGCTCCAGGCACATTCCAATGATTAATGAATGTTGTATTATGAGAAATGTTAGGAAAATGTGTCTGTGTAGTTGGACGACATCATAATTGCAACACACACAATATAATATGAACATTATCAGAAATTAGACCAGCTCCTACACAAGTTAGCCAGTGCTGGTTTAAAAATTAAGCTGTCTAAAAGCAAATTTTGCTTTAACCCATCCTGTCTGGCACATCTTCCTGTGAACCCTTCCCAAAGCTGGACATTCCTGAGGACACAGCGAAAATCGTCTATTTTTAAACTTTCATTTCGCAATATGTAACCAAAAATTAAAAACAGTGTCAAAATACTCACCAATTCTTCGACTTCAAGCTGATTGCATCAGATGGTCCATGAAGTGTGTGTAGGGAAAGTGAGTAGGGAAAGGGGGCTTTTTTTTTTTTTTTTTTTTTTTTTGCCGGTGTCCGTTTGCGTGGCAGAGGTTCGGTGACACAACGAAGACTTAGACTAGCCCTCCACAATAATAACATTTCGATAACACTTCCAGAAGACCGCAGTGTACCACAAAGAAAATTTACTTGAAAATATTTCCATAATTGGGCGTACTTGCAGCTGGGAGGCTGGTAACCATAGCAGCGAATTTGAGGAAGGCTGCCTGTACACAGACACACACAGACACACACTGGACACGAGAGAGGCAGGACGTGCTGCACATCGCTCTGCACCTGGCCAATCTCGGCTACAAATGGCCATACCTAAAAAGTTTCTTTATATGAGTCAAGCTCTGTACTAAGTCTAACTATATAGTGTTATAATATAAAAGAGAAAGTTTAAGTAAAAGTGTTGTTCCAATAACAGAATACAGAAAAGTAGTGCAGATGCACCGAACAAGCATATCAGGTGTTTAGTGTTTACTGTTTCGTCTGCGACGTACAGGAATGCAAAACTGAAAGTAGAATCTTTTCTCTTAGTACCACAAGATGACCACCATCTTTAGCAAAGCAAATTTGGAAGGACTTAAGAAAAGGGATAAAAACAGAAAGCAGGATGATGATTTATACCAGAAACTGGTGGAAATGGAGATGCATAATAAGCTGGTAGAGCGATTGTACAGATTACAGAAGGCATTTCAGAGTGAAACGGATGAAATTAAGAAGCAACTGTACATGCAGAAGGAGGAAAAGGAAAAATTAGTAAAGGAGGTCAACAAGAAAGACACAGGAATAGATGAGCTGTCACTTGAGGTGGGTACACTTAGAATGAATATTAGTGAATGGCAAGCACAGTTGTCAACCATGAGAATATTATGGAAGAGTTCACCAATGATACAGAGACAATAAGGCAGGCAAGCATTCTGATAGATCATAGCAGTGTTACTGAGAAGATAACCCATGTGAAACGATTCAAAGCTACAAAAATGATGTGGAAACCACGTATGTTGAAATGTTGAAAGTAAAGAAAGATTTAGAAACAAGAGTCAAAGAAATGGACATTGAAAAGGAAGTGAAGAAAATAATCCAGAACAATCCAAAATTGGTCAAAGATTCAGCAGACATCAACAAATCTATAATTATCACTGGTATAAAGGAGGAAGAAAAAAAAAAGATTTCGAGACACAAAAAGATGGCAAATGTAATGAGCATATTGAGGAAATCTGTAGTAAAGAAACAGAGGAACACAAAAGGCTAGGGAAATAAGAGAGAAATAAATCAAGGCCCCTGAAAGTAACCCTCCAGAGTGTAAACACTGTGGAGGAAATACTAAAAAATGCAAACAAACTTATGGAAGAAGAGGTTTTCAAAAATGTATGGATAAAAAGATGCCTAACTCAAGGCGAACTGGGATTACTAAAAGAGAAAAGGGAGGAGGCAAAACCAAAGAACGAGGGAAGATCAGAAGAAGAGAAGAACACATTGTTTTTACAAAGTAATGCTATTGTAGGTACGAAAGTGGTACATAAGCAAGAGGGAATAAAAATGAGGAAGTTAGTAGACCCAAGTCATGAAAAGTACGTAAACAAGATGATTAAGTTGTACTCAAGTGTAGATGGAATGGCATCTAAAGTACTAGAGATGAATGATTGTACTAAAGGAATCACATATTGTTGGCTAACTGAAACAAAATTAACATCAGGGATATCAAACGATACCCTAAATCTAGAGGAATAAAATATATGGAGAAGAGATAGGAGCTTTAAAATGGGAGGAAGAATTATAATAATAACAAAGAAAAATTTACAAGTCAAAAAAATAGAACTAGATATACCCTCACAGATAGAAGTGATCACAGTAGAGATTAGTATGTCTGAAGGGAAAGTAATTGTGGCAGATTTATACATGCCACCCAGATCAAATATTTGGAAAAAAGGCGACTATGAAGACCTGGCAGAGATTATAATTCAAAGTTTAAAAGCACTGCTACATAGAATGGAGGAGAAATCTGAAAAAATAATACCATCTGGAGATTTCAGTACAAATATAAATTGGAATACTCTAGATATAAAAAGCCAGGGAAGCTGTTGGGACCAAAAGTTCCTGGATCTTGTGCAGGAGTTTTTCCTAACACAACATGTAAAAGAAAGCACCAGAAAAAGAGGACTTGATGTACCATCAGTATTAGCTTTTATATTTTCTAGGCAAAAAATGATATTGACAGTATTATGTATCACCCTCCATTCGGCAAAAGCGACCATGCAGTATTAACTCTTCTTTAGTCCTGTGGGGTATTCAAACGTGGTTGCTCCGGTGGGGTGTTACAACACTCCAATACAAAAATACATGTAGTGTTACTAACATGTAAAATATATTCATACTGCTGCTTCAGCATATCTCTGCGATCACTAATGAAAAGATTGAATGCCTTGTAGGTAGTGTTTATTAATTTATAACAATAAAATACAATAAATTTAGTATTAAGTAAAAAAATAACACATGGACTCATATCTCATTTGTCAGGTAAACACGGCACAGGAAAATACATTTTGTGATTTTTAAAATCAGTACAATGATAAACAATATGAAAAAATAAGAAAAATAATCTGTATCACAATATGATCTAAATGGTTAGTTTGATGGGGTGACTGGACACCCCAAGGGGGGGGGGGAAGAACCCCTCTCTCACTACAGCAGAGGCAGGACTAAACCAATCCACATGCTCCCTCCCCTCAATGAATCAGGAAAGTATTGGAACGGAGAGAAATATTCGAATTATTCATCCATCCATCCATCCATTGCCAGACGCCATAATCCCTTGAGGGGTGGCCACTTGACTTTGAGTTATTGGTTTTACGGGGAGGGGCACTAACCGGCTAGGAAATATGAGCTTTTTAAAAAATTTGGGGTGCCAAAACACTCCACCTAACTAACGAAGGATTAAATTGCAACTTCAAGATTGCGTATAACATAGTTAACAGTAATGAGAGCTAAAAAAAAACAGCCTTAGCTACAAAAAGGGCAACTATCATGACCTAAAGAAATACTTAGAAGCAGATCGGGAAAAAGACCTTAGAGGACAAGATTTAAATGCTGTATATTGAAAATTCTGTGAACTTTATGAAATAGGAGTCCAAAATTACATCCCACGGCACAGAGAAGCAGAAATGAAAATAAAGAAATGGTTTAATTAAGAATGTAAAAAAAAAAGAAAAAGAAAAATGGGACGTTGTGGAACAGATACAGAGGACACAATAGTAAGACGGCACATAACAACTATAAACATGCAAGAAATGAATACTCAAGAACAAGGAGAGAAGCCCAACAACAGTTTGAGGAGGAAATCATAAACAAAAGTGGTGATAAACCGAAGCTATTTTACAGCGACACACGAAGCAAAACCAAAGTTAAAGATAAAATACAATCCATTACGGATGAAGGGATCCTCTATACACAAGAGAAAGATATTTGTGAAGCACTAAATGAGAGTTTCCAATCAGTTTTTACAGAAGAAAATAATTTTGAGAGGGATGATATGCAACATGCATTCCCAAACATATTACCAGATAATTATACAAATATCAGAAAAAGAAATACAGGAGGAGTTAAGTAAATATGACAAAGGAAAAGCAAATGGTCCACAGAATATTTCATATTGGGTGCTACATAAATGTGCAAAGGAGTTAAGTAGACCATTATCTTTAATATTCAAGGAATCCTTGGGTTAAGGTGAAATACCTGATATTTGGAAGAAAGCAAACATTGTTCCCTTATTCAAGAAAGGGAATAGCCAAAATTCACTAAATTACCGACCAGTTTCACTAACCAGTGTTGTAAGATACTGGAAAAGCTGATAAGAAAAGTTTGAGTAAACCATCTAGAAGAAACAATATGATTATAGAAAGACAATTTAGTTTCAGAGAGGGATAATCATGCTTTATTAATCAGATAAGGTACTATGACAGAGATGTAGAAACATTACAGAAAAGAGAAGGATGGGTGGACAGTATCTATCTAGATTTCAAGAAAGCATTTGACACAGTACTGCATCAAAGACTTTCATGGAAACTGAACCATCAAGGAGGAATCCGAGGCAAACTGTGCTGTTGGGTGCAAGAGTTTCTCAGAAAAAGGGAAATGAGAACAGTACTAAAGGGAAATTATTCATCATGGAGGAAGTGACTAGCAGACTTCCACAGGGCTCAGTGCTGGCACCAATTATGTTTTTAGTGTATATAAATGATATAGATAGTAATACTGGAAATAAAAGCTATTTAAAAGTTTGCTGATGATGCAAAAATACAAAGGAAAATTACTTACACAGACTCTTGTAAAGAGCTACAAGGAGGATTAAAATAAAATAAACTTCATGAATGGAGTAATACATGACAAATGGAATCCAATGTGGACAAGTGTCATGTAATCAAGTTTGGTAAAAGTGGAAAAAGACCAGAGTGGGATAAATATGTTAGGAAGTAAAATCCTACACATATCAGAGAGAGGGAAGGACTTAGGTGTGATTATCAATAACAGACTATCTACGGCTGACCACATAAGTGAGATGGTACGGAATATGTACACCCTGCTTGCAAATGTGAGAATAGCATTCACATACATAAATGAAGACATGCTGAGAGAGATAACATCTTTCATCAGACCAACCCTGGAGTATGCATCAGTAGTCAGGAATCCTCATCTCAAGAAACACAGATGAGATTGAAAAAGTTCAAAGGGCCGCTGAAAGATGGGTACCAAGCTATTAGGGATCTAAGGTACGAAGAAAGACTAGAAAAACTGAATCTGCCAACACTACTGGAAAAAAGGAAAAAAGGAGACATGATTCTGGTATATAAATGCATATCAGAGAAGGAGAAAGTTGACATAAATGAATATATAACCTATGGGGAAGCAGCAGCAAGAGGACGCTGCAAAAAACTGCATAAAAAGAGAGGCGATGAAAACGTATGGAAAATTAGTTTGCCAAATAGGGCAATTGATCAGTGGAATGCACTACTGAATGAAACAGTGTGTGCCAAAACAATTTTTAAATCTAAGGAGATGTATGATGAAAATGGTTGAAGACACGGGACAGTACGAGCTTGACTCAGTCCTGTAAAGATACAATTAGGTATGAACAATTAGGTTAACACACACACACACACACACACACACACACACACACACACACACACACACACGGAGATGTATATTTGGCTGGCATTGTCACTCGATTCTGGCACTGCTGTGCGACAAGAAGTCTGGGTATTACAACTACTACGAATACTACTACAGTATTATTTCTGCTACTACTACAACTACTACTACTAATACAGTTACCACTACTACAATTACCACTAGTACAACTACTACTACAACTACCACTACTACCACTACTGCTAGTACTACCACTACTACTACTACAAATACTACCACTACTACTACAACTACTGTTATTACTACCACTACATAAAACTTAAAAAAGATATTGTGAACAAAATAGTTATATTTATACACGTCTATACACGTACTGTCCATAAACGAAATTACTCTATTTTTGACGAACAGATTTTTCCCCCCTGTGACTGAGACTTTTTCATCATAATATATATATATATATATATATATATATATATATATATACACGAAAATTTTCATTAAAGAATAAGGCACTGATTTCATCATGAAACATATTTGCTACTTCCATTATTCACGTAAATAGACAAACTTGTGCCGTGAGGCACCGCGTTTCCTCCTCCCTCCCTCCTCCCTTTCTCCACTCCATTATATTTTCCACTAAGTTTTTTTTCCTCTGATTTATACTTTTTCATTATAACAAACATACACGAAAACTTTCAATAAAGAATAAGGCACTGATTACATCATGAAACAAACTTTCTACTTCCATTATTCATGTAAATAGACAGAGGGATGGTGCGAGGCTCAACTCACTGCTTTTCCTCTTCCCGCCTCCCTCCCTCCTCCACCTCCTCCCTTTCTCCATTCCCTACCTCCTCTTCCATCTCCTTATCCGTGCCAGTATCCCCCTCTCCAGGATCGTCAATACCCTCTGAGCCATTCCCATCATTGGAAATAGCAGATAACTGAACAGGGGGAAACAATGGGCACACGGTGGAGGAGTCACGTCCACCACCCTCCTCACACGATGCATATCAACACTCATTATGGCGATTACTTTCCTGAGAGGCAGAGTCACTTTTTCCACTCACAATTGGTGATAATGTCACCTGTGTAGAAACGTCGTAGCCTTCATTTATATATATGTAAGTCTTTAGTCTCGTAATATTTAAGTCTTTAAGTTTTGATTAAAGTTATTTTCATAATCGAAGAGCAGGAGAAGTTAAGATGAATACAGGGAGTTGATCTTGATTTATTATCTTCAAAGTAAAGTCTATGTTTAGCAGAGTATTTATTACACAGGGACTTAGTATATTAACTAAGTCTATTTGGACCCCTCTTCTTATTCGATCTCTCCACTACCTGCCGGTTCTATGGCCAACCCCTTTCTGAGCTCTGATTCCTACATTCTCGTTTAGCTTGGGTTGTGTCTTGTGTGCTATACTGTTGTGAAATGTTCTGGAAGCCTGTATGTGTGTGTGTGTATGGTCACGATGCACTGTTTGTGGGCTATTCTGCTGGTGTGAGACATTCTGGAGAGGTGCTAACGTCATTTCCTTTTGACCCCTAGGTTTGACATTGACCTAACCTCTAGACTATATATGTATGTTGCTAGCTATTATGTATTAAGATATTTTAGAGTCGTGATATCGCTCGGTCACGCACCTGGCGGTCCTCCGACAGCAATGATCATTGACATATGCTAATCTATAAATACATAATATTCTTCTTCTTCACTCTTAATACATAATATTGATTATGATATAGCTTACCATAGAAGAACCTATTTAGATACACCTATATATACATATACATATACAACGTGTACATATACAAAAAAAAAAAACTATCATTGTCTACCATAAACGTTTTCTATGTGTGAATATATCTTATACAAGGCTTAGGGGATAAGCGGATACTGTGTTATTAAGGCAAGGCTTAAGTTTTTTAATATACTGTTCAGAGGTTCTAAAATTCTTAGGTTTTCATTAGGGCATGGGGGATGTGCGTACGGGCTAAGAAATGCAGAAGGGGAAAGGATACTCGAGTTTGGGGAGGCAATGGACATGATTGTGTGCAACACATATTTTAGGAAAAGAGACAGTAAGTTAATTACGTATGAGTCTGGGGGAAATAGCAGTCAGATAGATTATTTTCTGGTTAGGAGGGCCGATAGGAGGTTAGTGAGGGATGTTAAAGTTATAGGAAGTGAGGAGTGTGTGCGCAGCACAAATTATTGATTTGTGATATGGTGCTTAAAGAACAAGTGATAAAAAAAGGACTTATGTACTTAGGAGGAAAATATGGAAGCTGAAAAACCAAGTAGTAAGGGATGCCTTCTATAGCGAGTTGAGGAGACTGGTGGCTGAACAGGGAGCTGTAGACAGAGGCGTTAATGAACAGTACAGAGCCCTCAAGAACAATTTCTTGAGAGTTACTGATGTAACATGCGGTTGGACAAGAGGACCACCAAGACATAAAGTAACTTGGTGGTGGGATGAGGGTGTAGAAGCTGCAGTTAAGGAGAAAAGAAGGCTTTTCCGGGAATGGAAGAAGGGTGGTAGCAAAGAGGAATATTTGGCTGCCAAGCATAGAGCTAGAAGAGAGGTATACAGGGCAAAGTCTGAGTCACAGACTATTACTTGATAACCTAAATCATGGGGAAAGGAAAAATATGATATTTAGGGTGGCAGGTCAAGTGAAGAGGGATAATTGGGATATTATAGGTGTGCAGTGTGTGAAGAATGATGAAGGAAGGGTAGTGGTGAACAGTGAGGATATTAAAGATGCATGGAGAGAGCATTATAACCGGTTGTTGAATGAGGAGTTTGGCTGGGACAGGGAAGGTTTGAAGCCAGCAGATCCAGTGTCTGGCCCTTGGCCTTTGATTGATACTGCTACAGTAAGTGAGGCAATAGGCAGGATAAGAGTGGGAAAGGCAGCAGGTGTGTCTGGGTTGACTGCCGAAATATTGAAGGCCTCAGGCGATATATGGGTGAGTTTAGTCACTGACGTGATAAATATGATTATTTATGAGTGTGTTGTCCCAGATGATTGGCTGAAGAGTGTAATTGTAAATGTGTATAAAGGGAAGGGTGATGCCCTGGAAAGAGGAAATTATAGAGGTATAAAGCTTTTAGATCAGATAATGAAGGTAATGGAGAGAGTTTTAGAAGGTATGATCAGAGAAAGAGTGAATATTGATGAGATGCAGTTTGGATTTATACCAGGTAGGGGGACCACTGATGCCATATTCATTGTTCGACAGCTTCAGGAAAAATATATTGGTAGGAGAAGGGATCTTTATTTTGTTTTTGTTGATTTGGAAAAGGCCTCTGACAGAGTCCCAAGAGAGGTGGTGAAGTGGGCAATGAGAAAGCTTGGCTTGGAGGAGTGGCTGGGTAGGGTGGTTATGGCCATGTATGTGGGTGCTCACACCCAGGTAAGAGTGAATGAAGATTTGAGTGATGAGTTTTCCGTCAAAGTTGGTGTGCATCAGGGGTCAGTCTTGAGTCCCATGTTGTTTATCATGGTACTTGAAGCCCTTTCACGTGACTTTAGAAACGGACTTCCGTGGGAGTTGTTGTATGCTGATGATTTGGTGTTGATTGCAGAGAACGAAAGGGAGGCGGAGGAAAGGTTTAGGAAGTGGAGAGATGGTATGGAGCAAAAGGGTTTAAGGGTAAATGCAGATAAAACAAAAGTGATGATATCTAGGGTTGGTGGCGGTACTGTCAAAGACAAGGGAGAGTGGCCATGTGCAGTTTGCCACAAGGGCGTGGGAAGTAATTCCATCTTGTGCAGTGTGTGTGATAAATGGGTGCATAAGAGATTTTGTGGTATCAGAGGTAGACTGTGAGATAATGCTGATTTGATGTGTACGGCGTGTTGGGGTGAGCAGGTGGAGATTGTCAGACGCGAAAGGATTGAACTTGCTGGTGAATCTCTTGAGTGTGTAGAAGAGTTATGTTATTTGGGAGACATGTTGTGTGCTGGAGGAGGAGCTGGAGCTAGCTCTGTGGCTAGGGTGAGAAGTGGTTGGAAGAAGTTGAGGGAGCTCTTGCCTCTCCTGACATTGAGAGGACTCTCCCTACGTGCTAAGGGGTCTTTATATGCAGCATGTGTTAGGAGTGTAATGCTGTATGGTAGTGAGACCTGGGCAGTGAAGGAGGAAGATATTCGCCGGCTCAGACGTACAGAAATGACAATGATTAGGTGGATGTGCAGTGCGTCCCTGCACCCTAGGCCTGGAAGGGCTGGGTTTACGATGGAACAGTTGAGAGGTAGGATGGGACTAGAGTGTATTGGTGTTGTGATGAGGAGAGGTAGATTGAAGTGGTTTGGACATGTGGAGAGGATGGGGGATGATAATTGGGTGAGGAAGGTGAGAAGTGTTAATATTGGGGATGGGGTTATGAGGGGTAGACCGAGAAAGACATGGGACGAGGTCATTAAGTGTGACCTTAGGGTTTAGGAACTGAACAGGGAGGCTGCAATGGATCGTGCAGCGTGGAGAGCCGCCATTAGGTGACCAAGGCCGACACATGCAAGCATGTTGGAGCCTTTAAAAACGAAAATGAAAACGAAAACAAGAGTCAAGGATACTGAAATGAATTCTGCTAGGGACAATATCACAGGACTTACAATGTTCCCGCACTGCTGAGTAAGGAGGACTGTGCAGTGGGTGACCCGTTCTGGCAGACTGACCTAGGTGCTCGTCGATTCTGATTTTAAGTGAGCGAATCGTGCTGCCCACATACCCCGCTTGGCAACTGGGGCAAGTAAATAGATAGACAATCGACGAGCGCATGTCAGCTGGCATACGGTCTTTAAAACAAAAGAAGTTACTAATTTTAAAGGAGTTCATAGGTATGAAACAGAATTCTTTATCAGGAAAAAATTTACATAGTTTCTCATCTAATGTTTGTTGCATCAGCTTAGAGATGTCACCAAGGTATGGAATACGGAAGTAAACGATCTCTTTGTTGACAGTGGGGACTGGTTGCTTCGGCTGGAGTTGACGATTAAGAAAATTATTAACTTGTTTATCAAAGAAGTGAAAATTGTAACCATTATGGTAAAAGATATTCCTTAAAAAAGAGACTTCTTTGTGAAAATGCATATAGCTAGATGAAATATTGAAGGCTCGATGCAGCAGAGTTTTGATTGCATTGAGCTTGAAATTATAATGGCAGAAACTGAAAAAACTGGTAACCAGTCCTGAGAATGTGGGTTTCCGAAACACAGAAAAAGCAAGGCCATGATATTTCATCTAGCTATATGCATTTTCACAACGAAGTCTCTTTTTTAAGGAATATCTTTTACCATAATGGTTACAGTTTCCACTTCTTTGATAAACAAGTTAATAATTTTCTTAATCGTCAACTCCAGCCGAAGCAACGAGTCCCCACTGTCAACAAAGAGATCGTTTACTTCCGTATTCCATACCTTGGTGACATCGATAAGCTGATGCAACAAACATTAGATGAGAAACTATGTAAATTTTTTCCTGATAAAGAATTCCGATTCATACCTATGAACTCCTTTAAAATTAGTAACTTCTTTCGTTTTAAAGACCGTATGCCAGCTGACATGCGCTCGTCGATTGTCTATCTATTTACTTGCCCCAGTTGCCAAGCGGGGTATGTGGGCAGCACGATTCGCTCACTTAAAATCAGAATCGACGAGCACCTAGGTCAGTCTGCCAGAACGGGTCACCCACTGCACAGTCCTCCTTACTCAGCAGTGCGGGAACATTGCAAGTCCTGTGATATTGTCCCTAGCAGAATTCATTTCAGTATCCTTGACTCTTGCCCTAATGAAAACCTAAGAATTTTTGAATCTCTGTATATTAAAAAACTTAAGCCTTGCCTTAATAACACAGTATCCGCTTATCCCCTAACCCTTGTATAAGTTATATTCACACAGAAAACGTTTACGGTAGACTATGATAGTTTTTTTTTTTTTTTTTTTTTTTTATATGTACACGTATATGTATATATAGGTGTATATGTATATGTATATATAGGTGTACCGTATTTAAATAGGTTCTTATTGGTAAACTAAGTACGTTTTTAACTCTTATATAAATATTCAGGTGATAATGATATTGTATAGATATAACATTCATGTTAATATTGCATTGATCCAGTAATAGTACATTTTAAACAAGTTGTATACATAATAGAATAAATGCAATATGGTTAAATTGGTTATTGTATGACATTTTGTAAGATGTGTATGTATAATAGTAATATGCATATATGCAAAAAAATAGTTCAAAGTTAAGATTATGGTAAGAGCTATTAATATGTTATACAATGATACTGGTCTACTTCCATATCCTGTGCCATTTTTCTTTTTTCTTTTTTTTAAAATAAAATTAATACTATATACAAAATATGTACATTTCATTCAGGGAGGTTAACTTGAATGCTTACTCTACCCCCCCTAAAATACTGACTCCAAATTTGCAATTCTTGCATGCATTCTGTGCACTGCGAACAGCACTACTGCAAACACAATGCGGAAGATTATAAAGACAGAAGGTGCTGGGCTATACACATAATATGGGTTGAACATACTCAAACTCAAATCTTCCCGGGGCTTCATTGTTTCATTGATCAGCTGCATAGTTTCAAACTTAGGTGAAGTCAGCTTAATACTTGTGCTCATGTTTAAGTCCATATCAGGCAGTGGGTGGAAATGTTTGTGTGTATGATTGAGAATGGCGTAGTGATTGATGGTGGATAAAATGGACATGGATGGTGTAAATACAGCACAGTAGTCTGGTGATATGTATAATCCTGATGCTGAAGTATGAGATGGTGATATAATCTGGACAGACTATGTAAACTGATGTGTTATGAGTGAAGTAAAAAAACCGTGAGTGCTGATGGTGTACAAACTTATCTGGAGCAAAAGTGAATTTGCAGTGATTATGAATGTTGTGATTTCTTACGATAGCCATTTCACAAGGGACTGTTTCAGTAGGCTGAAATGTGAAAATGTACGCAAGACAAAGGTGAACAGCATGTAAGGATGTGCGGCACTTTCTTTCAATCGTTGATTCACTTGCGAAAGTGACAGTATTCCGTCTCTTGGAGACCATGATGAGTTCGGTGTCTGTGTTGATGTTGATGATGACCAAAGTGTTATTATTCTTAGAAGGGAAGGGGTGTATTTCGTATACTGTGAACAGGTCGTCAGTTATGAATGGTACATGAACTACTACTGATGGTGTTAGTGTTGCTTCTAAATATGGATATTATTGCATGAAATCCCTACTTCGGAACAAAGGCTTCAATTTATGTTTATGTATGCCTTGACTAATTATCTGACGTAGCTCATGAACTGGAAGCAAGTCAGTTGTGATCTTGCCTTTACCGGCATTCGAAATTCCTTGCATAAGTGCCCTGTAACAAACTCTAGTGTTGTCTAATTGGAGTAGAATTGTGTCGATGTGTTCCGTGATGATGGAGAAGTGTTGGAAAAGTGTTATGTTACCTTCCATGTCATTTATTTTATCTACACTTTCGAGAGCTATGTTTTCCGACTCTTTCAGATTTTTAACGATGTCTTCAATGCTGAGTTATGTCCTGCGATGAATTTATCTTGGTATGTTAGTACCTGAGCTGTTTTATTAAATTTGTTGTTTAGTTTTCTTGAAGGTCTTCCTCTGTAGCCAATCCAAAGATGTTCCCAAGAACAAACCGCGCTTTTGGCGAGTACGTGTGATGTTATTCTTGGTGCTCAATACCTCCGTTCCATGAGATGGGAGATCTTGGATCATGATTAGTATAAATGACTTAGACTGTTCTATTTTCCATTTCGCTAACTTCACTATTTCATCCACTTCCTTTGTGTTATGTGCTTGTGAAACATAGCCTCCTATCATGAAGTCCAGGGTCCTCATGGGTCTCGCGAAGTTTTCTAGATAAGAATGTAATTTGTTTAAGTAATCCAAACTGATTTCATTACTCATGACATCTTTTACAACTGACGTCGTAGCCGTTGGAGCTATGAGACAGCCTTGCCGCACTGTGTGTTGGGGGTCTAAGTGAGCATATCCTCTTGCAATGTAGAGGAGAATCCATAGCATAAGTACCTTCATCGTTACCTACGGACGAAAAAATATATTTATTTTCTAATATGGTCATGCTGTGATCGATGATAGTGATGATGTGCGTTACGGTTGACTAACTGAGAACAATAATTTGCTTGTTTTTTCATTTATAGAAGGAGTTTAAATCGATGTTTAAATAATGTAAATGATGTACCGTAGATTTTATTGGAACAGTTGCACCTATGTTTGATTGTTTGGTATATGACCTTAATTTATTTTTGTAATTATTGTTGTTTTCTTGATTGGTTTCATGAGTTATGTTCAGTTGTTCGGTGGTATCCGAGGCTGTATAATTATTGGATAGTTCCCTTGAAACTCGTTTTAAATGGTCAATATGAACTTGTTTCTCTTCGGCACTTGACAGTGACCGAATTAAAATTTTGCTTTTATGTTACTTACTCTGTATGGGCCCTCAAATTTTGGGGATAATTTATTGTCTCTCGTATGAACGATACCATAGACAATGTCTCCTAAGCTGATAGGGGAGTCTCTTGCCTTTGTATTAAATGCCTCCGTCATTTCTTCCTTTGACATCGTTAACTGTTTATTGACTCTTTTGTGTATGTCATGGAATTCACGTAAACGGAGTTTAGAGTAATCATCGTAATTGTATATGGGCAGAGTATCACCTTCTCATATGGAGCTCAAATGGTAGTTTTTTATCTGTCCCATATATAATGAAATGTGGTGTGTCACCTATGGAACTGTTTATAGATCCCTTAATTAAGGCTTCTACTCTGGGAATCCAATCATCCCAGCTTGCATAATTTTCACTGAGAATCTGTCGTAGCACATCTAATACTTTATTGTTTTGTCTCTCTACTAACCCATTAGATGCTGGGTGATAGGCTAAAACGTTAATCTTTTTGATATTGTATTGTTTACATATTTTTGTAAGATATCAGAATCAAATTGTCCTCCATTATCACTTATCAATAACTTTGGGGTAGTAAAGCGACATATTACATTATCTGTTATTGCCTTTGTTACTGTCTCTGCTGTTTTATCTTTAATTGGGGCTAGAATTACATAACGGGAAAAATGATCCGTTGCTATGAATAGGTATTGGTTATTATTGTATGATAATGGCATCTTGAGTAAATCAACAGCGACAACGTCCCATGGTTGATGTGGTACAGGGTAATTACCCATAGGTGCAAGTGAAATTGGGTATCCTTTGTGTTTTGCACATGATTCGCATCTGTCTATATGACTGTTTATATCTTTTCGTAATGATGGCCAGTAATATAACAACTGGGCTTGTTTGAATGTCCTGTCCTTTCCAGGATGTCCTGCATGTGAGCTATCGTGTATTGTTCGTAATACTTGGGTATCATGTCATTAGGTACTACCAATTGGTTATTATTTCTTCAGCGTTTTAATTGTCCTGGGTTGATCTTGTATAAAGTGTAATGCTACGTGTTTAAGGCTCGACTTATCGCTCCTAGAACACCGAACGTGAAGCAGGGTCCTCTTTCGAGACCTGGGCTTAGGACAAATAAGAGAGAGGCAGGACACAAAAACTTCAGGCAATAACCTGTACACGTGTATTACTTAGTCAGACAAGGGACAACAGCAGATGATACAGCACAATATTTGGTCAATTACAAACTCTTATAACCAGATTCTCAGTATCTCGCAGGATACTACAGTAGTAAGTACATGGGGTAACACTCAAAGCGTAGTGTACAGGATTAGTATAGTCCAGGGTCTCGATGCATGTGGAGGGGTGAGCGATAGGGCTCACTAGGGGAGGGTATAAAGTCGAATTGTATTTATGGTAGTATGAGGCAGAGGTTAATAATAGCGCATTCACTTTATATTTTCTAAGTGCAAAGGGTTATTTGTTAAATATTACAATACGGTCCAAGGTTGTTGCGCGTGTGGGGGGAGTTTAAGGTAAAGCTCACTAGGGGAGGGTGTAAGGCACTGGGGTCTAATTATGTTTATAGTAATATGAAGAGGTGGGTATTGATAGCGTGTTCAATTTATTATTTTCTAGGAGCAAGGGACGTTTACATAAATTACTAATATGAGTTCCACGGCTTTGTTGTTACACTGAGGATAACATGAAGGGAGTCGTGCATGAGTCTTATGTACTATCCCTTGGGTTTCACAGGGATTGCTCACTATTCTGCCCATTTGTATATTGGGCCTTCATTTCCCTGTCACTTAAACACTTGGCCTGGTGCTAGGAGAGTACACTATCACCTTGTCACTGCTCCATTGTATTTGGGGCAAAATCACTCTCACAAGTTACTGGGGGCGGGTGCAGCGGGCAGACACACCAGCAACAGCTCGGCCGGGGCAGGGGCACTGCCAGGGGAGGGCATGCCTGTAGGGTGCACAGGGGCGTCTTCTCTCGTCTGGGGCTGCAGGTGGCGAAGGGGCCCAATTCCTCTGGGCTGGTAACAGGAGTATGGCCCTCAGGACGGGCCGAACAACACCCTGAACCTTGCGGTCAGGTCTCGGCTGGATGTGGAGATCCTCTGTCGTCGGGGTATAGGGAGGTCCGACCCGGGAGTTTTGGGAAGGGCCTGGAGTTCCCGAGGGCTGTGGCCCCCAGAGTCAGGCGGCGCCGTCAGGGAGGGGCTGCGGCACTGGTCTGCGTCAGGGTCTGTCAGGTGGGTTTTCTCCAGGGCCAGGTGTAGGGAGCAGAGGCCGGGGGAAGCAAGGGGGCCTCTCTAGTACTCCCCACGTCCACTGCATCGGGGGACAGGACACTCATCTCACGTTGGGGCGGCAGGACTGCTCTCGACTGTTCCCAGCCATGGGGCCTGGCTACTGGCCTTGGCTTCCCAGGGGTGCGGCCATAAGGGACTGAGGCCTGGCTACTGGCTGTGGCCTGAGAGGGGGAATAGGAACCAGCACACCTCAGGACACCTTCGGAGCAGCTACCGTCTGTCTGACGAAGGTGGGAGCAGCTACAAGCCGACTCCTGCACGAGGGGTGGGGAGCAGCTACAAGCCGACTCCTGCACGAGGGGTGGGGAGCAGCTACAAGCCGACTCCTGCACGAGGGGTGGGGAGCAGCTACAGGCATACCCGAGGTCAGTGCCTTCGGAGCAGCTACCGGCCATCTCCTTCAGGAGGGGGTGTGGAGGGGCTACCAGCCGTCTCTGGAAGGACACTTGACAAAGGCGGGAGTGGCTACTGGCCGTCTCCTGATTACCCTCAGGTCGGTGTTGGACTGATTCCTTTACGAGAGGTGGGCGGCTACAGGCCGTCCCAAGAGGGGAGTCACCTTCAGAGAGGCTACTGGCACATCCCTGTAGAAGGCGGGAGTGGCTACAGGCCAACTCCAGAGGGAGCTGATCCGACCCAGACAGACAGCTCCACCCCGAGATGGTTTGGTGGAACCTCACCCGGAAGGTAGTGCTGGATTCCTGCTATGGCGACAGTGGGGTGGCTCCGGGTCATAGGGGTGTACGGCCCAGGCTGGCTTGTGCCTTTGTCGCACTGAGTCTCGATGTGTTGCTGCTGCTCCTCCGTGGGGTCCTTGCGGGGGTGTCGGTGAATTTCTGGGGGCACTACACTGAATCTCTGGTGTGGGGGATTTAGCACTCCCTGGGACACTATGCTGTATTTCACCACTGTCCCCCTTGAAAAAGTCACGTCCCCGTGACTGGAGGTGGTAAACGTGAACGACATGGGTGGCATAGGCGGGTTGGAGGTGCTCGAAGAGGGCTTGCCAGGTAGTGGTGGCGAGGTTCTCCTGTTCTGCATCACAGGTGAGGAAGAGGCTGGAGGCGGTGGGGGAGGAGCGGAGGAGGTGAAGTAGGTGGTGTGGCCCTCAGACTCTGCGATTCCTACCGAGGGTATGTGCCCATACAGCCTGTCTGATACGCATCATCGTGGTGTTGCTGGTGGTGTGGTGTGGTGCTGAATGCTAGTGATTGAAGGCATGAGCTGGGTTTTGTGCCGGGGCAATGCGGCGTAGGGACTCTGGGGAATATAGTTGGTTGGGATTTGGGCCTGGTGTATCATGACGGTGTAAAGTTGTGGGGAGGCAGGTGGAGTGGGAGAATGAGTGTATCAGGCAGGTGGGCGTGAAAGGCGGCCAGAGTGGGTTGTGGAAGTTTTGAGGGTGGGGGTGGGCAGGGAGGTGGGTGTGCTTGGTGGGCGGGGGCAGGAGGTGCGTGCCGTTGGGTGTGGGGTTGATGAGGTGTGGTGTGAGGAGGTGGGCGTGGGGGTGTGTAGGGGTGGTCGGTGGGAGGGGGTGATGGTGGTGGTCGGGGGCAGTGGCAGTGTGGTGGCGTGGGCTGGACATGTGGAGCTGGACGTGGAGGATGGGGTGGTGGGAGGAGGTGGTGAGGGAGAATGGTGGGAGGGTGGCAGTGCAGGTGAGCTGTCAGGTGAGGTGCAAGGTGGGGTAGCGGCCTGTGAGGCGGAGGTGGCAGGGGGAGTGGAGGGGGAGGGAGAGGGGGAGGAGATGTAACATTTGTATGTGGAAGGTGGGGGTGGCGCCAGGGCAGGAGGAGGGATGGGGCATGGGGCTGGGGCAGCAGGGGCCGGGGCACAGAAGGGACGTACGTGGCGATTCCAGAGAGTGCGAGGGGCGCCGTGGTAATCCACCGTAACTTGGTAAAGGTTGGGGACGGGGGTGATACTGTGAGGCCCCTTGAAACAGGGGGCGAGTTTGTGCGGGGTGGGGAGTTGAGCGACCATGATGGTGTCGCCAGGACGGTAAGGGTTGGATGCTGTGTTGGGGCTGAGGTCCAGGTTACTCTGCAGGTGCACCAATCGGTTCTTAAGGTGGTGTAGCAGGTCTGTAGTTGGAGCAAAGGTGGGTGGTTGCAGGTGCTGCCGAAGAGGTAGTAGAAGGGGTGCCTCACCGAAGATCCGCTCGTAGGGCGAAACTCCGTCTTCTCTGGGGAAGGAATCGATGCCCAATTGGACAAGTTTGACATGGGCAGGCCAGTTGTCATTTCTAGTGGGCTCAATGAGTGTGCGGAGTTGGTTCATAAGGGAGCGATGGCTGTGCTCGCACACTGCGTTTGCTTGTGGCCAGTAGGGGGAGGAGTGGGAGATACTGTATCCAATAATTTTTGAAAGTTCCTCCCAGACTTTGCCTGTGAACTCGGGGGTGTTGTCCGAATGGATGGCCTGGGGAATGCCGAAGTAGGGGAAGACGTGTTAGAGTAGGGCGTCTGCTACAGTGACGGCGTGATGTTCCTTGGCTGGGCAGGCTATGACGAATTTAGAATAAGTGTCCACGAACGTGATCACGTACTTGTAACCTGATTTTGGGGGAAGAGGCCCCACCACTTTGATTGCTAAAAGTTGCCTGGGTTTGTGGGTGGTGATGCGGCCCGAAGGTCCTGCGGTCCTTGTGATGTCTTTTCCGAGTGCACAGGCGCGGCAACTGTGAATAATTTCCTTCGCGAGGGTGGAGGGGTTTGGTGCCCAGTACGTGTCATTGAACAACTGCAGCAGCTTTTTGGTACCTAGGTGGATGCCGTTATGGGCGTGAAGGTTGTGTAAGGGGTCGAGAGCGGTGTCAGGGGCCAGGATTACATGACCGGAGGGGGTTAGGAGGTGGTCACCCTGCCGGTGTAGCTTTTTGAATAAGTGGGGGGGAATCCACGGGGGTCACTCCTTGCGGTGCCACTGCTGAAGGAGGTCAGCTTTGGGCTGGATGGTGTGGATGGGGAGCCTGGAAAGTGCGTCTGCATTGGTGTGGAGCTTGCCTAGTCTGTAGGAGATTTCATAATTAAATTCTTCTAAGGTCTCGCGCCGTCTGATAAGTTGGGCATTGTGAGAATCCGATTGACATAACCACTAAAGGAACTGGTGGTCCGTGATGATGGTGACCTGCATCCCGGATAGATATGCCCTGAAATGCTGGAGGGCCCATACTATCCCTAGGCATTCCCGTTTAGTGGCGGTGTAGTTCTTTTCTGCCTGGTTGAGGGCACGGCAGCCGCAGGCGATGATGTGCTCATGGCCCTCTTGAACTTGTGCTAATACGGCGCCTATGGCAGAGAGGGAGATCGGTGTAGAGGCGGAAGGGGAGGGCATAATCAAGGAAGGCTACAATGGGGGCGAAGAAGAGTTTGTCTTTCAACTGCTGAAAAGCAACTCATCTTTCCTCTGTCCAGATGAAAGGTTCCCCTTTTTGGGTTAGGTCATGGAGAGGTTTGGCGATGTGGGCAAACCCATTTACAAACCGGCGGTAGTAGGACGTCAATCCTAGGAAGGCACGGATGCTGTGGACGTCCTGTGGCGAGGGTATGTCTGCAATGGCTCGGAGTTTGTCGGGGTCAGGGGAGATTCCTGCCTGAGAGATAACGTGTCCCAGGAACGAGATGGTCTGAGCGGCCAGGACACACTTAGAAGGGCAGAGTTTGAGGCCTGCCTGGTTAATTCTGGTGAAAATTCGGTGGAGGCGCTGCAGGTGGTCGGCCCAGGTCCGGCTAAAAATGATGATGTCATCTAAACATGCTAAGCATATTTCCCATGTCAGGCCGCTGAGGACAGATTCCATCAGCCTGGAGAGGGTGGCGGGGGTGTTGCAAAGTCCAAATGGCAAGACATTAAATTCATAATGCTTGCCGTTACTTGTTGAGGAGGCCGTTTCGCCTCGGTCTTCCTGGCACACGGGGACTTGCCAATATCCAGACTGGAGGTCCAGAGTGGAAAACCAGGATGCTCCGTAAAGGGAATCTAAGGAATCGTCAATTCAATGGAGGGGAGTGGCGTCCTTGATGGTGACATTGTTAAGGCGGCGATAGTCAATGCAGAATCTCATTGTGCCATCCTTCTTTTTCACTAGGACGAGGGGGGAGGACCATGGGCTGGTGGAGGAGGAAATGACACAGGGCTCTATCATTTCCTGCACTTAACAGTCCTATTCTTCCTGCTGTCTGGGGTTCTTCCGCCGGGAAGGTTGTCGAATTGGTGGGCCTGTTGTATGAATATTGGGCGACAGGTAAGTGGTGTGCTCTATGTCTGCTGGTCCTGCCACAAACCAATCCTGGAAATCCAGAAGGCGGCGTAGGGTGTCTGACTGCTGAGTGGGGAGATGGTCAGGGATGGGTGGGAGGGGGACAGGGCACAGGGCTTGGCTTCTTCCATCTCTCCGATTATGAGCTCTTTCAGGAGGGTGAGGGAGGGAAGGGGCGAGGTTGGTGATGTGGACTGCCGTGTGGTGTGGAGGAAGGAAGTGGGAGACAACAGGCAGGCCGAAAGGGCTCCTGGTGGCAGGAGGGGGAAGAATAAGACAGAGGGGCCAGAGGGCCGGTTGAGGAGCACCCAGGCCTCATGATGGGGGGGAATGGTAATGGCGGCAGGGAACAAGGGAGGAGGGGTAGTGGGGGGGGCATGGGGAGGAGGGAGGAGGAGGGGGGTGGGGGAGGGAGGGAGCGGGTGAGTCTTCCGGCCGGGGCCACGGCGTACTGGTGCAGATGGCCAAGGTGGAGTTGGGTGGGGCATGGAACTGGAGCTGCCGGTAGCGGCATTCTATAGTAGCTCCCAGCTTCTGGAGTAAATCCAGTCCCAAGTATCTGTTGTAGCTCCGGCAGGAGGAGTCAAAAATTATGAACTGGTGCTAAGTCGACACTGGTTGGTGGGTATCGACCCATAGGGCCCGTGTCTCCCCATGGATGGGCAGGGGGCCATCTCCCACGTCCACAAGGTGAGTGGCTGTGGGGCGGAGCGGGCCAAAGGTCGATCTATGGTGGGAGAAGTAGTGGCTGTAAAGGCAGGATGTAGCTGCTCCCGTATCGACAAGCAGTCTGGCCTTCACGCTGTTTAATTTCATCTTGTGGTATACTGGGGGATGATATTTGGGGGTAATGGCCCCCGCCACTGTGGGTTAGTGCGGGGGTGGGCCTAAAAATCCAGCTGTCTGGGGCCTCTGTCTTCCTGCTCCTGCTCCTGTTCCCCAGGATCGGTCTCCTCTACTGTTGCCAGTTCATCCTTGGGGGCCTCGTCCCCCAGCGAGGACACTTTACTTGAACGTGGGGTAATGGGTTTGCGGCGCGCAGCCTTTAGCTGGCCCCATATGTCATGCAGGGGACACCAGGAGCTGCAGGCTGTGAATTCCAAAGGATTCACCAGAATCAAATTAGGATTTTCCCTGGGGGCAGGGCGCCAGCACATGGGGTGTGCTCTAGGTGGGCTTGTCGCCGAGGTGGGGCTGGTGTGAGGCATGGGTGGACGTGGCTAAACTGGGGGAGCTGGAGTCTGTGTGGGAAACTTTTTCACCACATTGATCTGCTGGGGTGTCGGGCAGGCGGTCAGGAGACGTCGTATAAGCTGGATATCTCTATCCATGTCCCCAGTTGGGTCATGGATAGTAAAGTGTTGATTTACAACACTGGGAAGCACTTTCAGAAGAGTGTTGAAAGTGTGTTGATTCCGGTTCTCCTCATCTGCCTCCAGGTAGGCAGCGGTCAGTAGGCGTCTTGCCTGAATTAGGGTATTATCCAAATCCCCATCAAATGTAAGGCTATCCAATTGGGATAGCCACCACTTTCCCTAGTGATGGGGTGACGGCTTCAATCACAAACTTTGAGAAGTTCTGCCAGGTGAGCTCCGGGACGATTTTCGGTGCTATATTCGTCGCCGCTTTACCCAGTAGCGGAGGGTGTCTCCGATTTTCTGTTGGTCATTATCAAAACCAATGTCTAGTAAGGGCGTGATAATCGCCATATATGTCTGTACATCAAACTGGTTGGGGTCAATCTTGGACAATTGCACGTGTGGTTTTGTTGCCATTTTGCTGATATTTCTTCAATACCTCTCTCGTACACCAGGGCCAAGAACCACCGCTGTCCACCAGTGTAATGCTAGGTGTTTAAGGCTCGACTTCTCGCTCCTAGAACACCGAACGTGAAGCAGGGTCCTCTTTCGAGACCGGAGCTTAGGACAAATAAGAGAGAGGCAGGACACAAAAACTTCATGCAATAACCTTTACACGTGTGTTACTTAGTCAGACAAGGGACAACAGCAGATGATACAGCACAATAATTGGTCAATTACAAACTCTTATAACCAGATTCTCAGTATCTCGCAGGATACTACAGTAGTAAGTACATGGGGTAACACTCAAAGCATAGTGTAGCCTACAGGATTAGTATAGTCCAGGGTCTCGATGCATGTGGAGGGGTGAGCGATAGGGCTCACTAGGGGAGGGTATAAGGTCGAATTGTACTTATGGTAGTATGAGGCAGAGGTTAATGATAGCACATTCACTTAATATTTTCTAAGTGCAAAGGGTTATTTGTTAATTATTACAGTACGGTCCAAGGTTGTTGTGCGTGTGGGGGAAGTTTAAGGTAAAGCTCACTAGGGGAGGGTGTAAGGCACTGGGGTCTAATTATGTTTATAGTAATATGAAGAGGTGGGTATTGATAGCATGTTCGATTTATTATTTTCTAGGAGCAAGGGACGTTTAGATAAATTACTAATATGAGTTCCACGGCTTTGTTGTTACAATGAGGATAACATGAAGGGAGTCGTACATGAGTCTTATGTACTATCACTTGGGTTTCACAGGGATTGCTCACCATTCTGCCCTTTTGTACATTAGGTCTTCATTTCCCTTTCACGTAAACACTTGGCCTGGTGCTAGGAGAGTACACTATCACCTTGTCACTGTTCCACTGTACTTAGGGCAAAATCACTGTCTCACAAGTTACTAGGGTCGGGTGAGGCGGAGAGACACGCCGGTGATAGCTCGGCTGGGGCAGGGGCACTGCCAGGGGAGGGCGTGCCGGTAGGGCGCGCAGGGGTGTCTTCTCTCGTCTGGGGCTGCAGGTGGCAAAGGGGCCCAATTCCTACTGGCTGGGAACAGGAGTATGGCCATCAGGACTGGGGCCAAACAACTCCCTGAACCTTGAGGCCAGGTCTCGGCCAAATGTGGAGATCCTCCATCATCCGGGTGTAGGGAGGTCCCGCTCGGGAGTTTTGGGAAGGGTCTAGAGTTCCCGAGGGCTGTGGCCCCCAGAGTGAGGCGGCGCCGTCAGTGGGGGCTGCGGCACTGGTCTGCATCAGGGTCCATCAGGTGGGTTTTTCTCTCCAGGGCCAGGCGTAGGGAACAGAGGCCAGGGGAGGTGATAATGCCTCTCTAGTAATCCCATGTCCACTGCGTTGGGGGACAGGACACTCGTTGCACGTTGGGGTGGCAGGACTGCTCTCGACTGTTTCTGGCCGTGGGGCCCGGCTACTGGCCATGCCTTCCCAGGGGCACGACCATAAGGGGCCGAGGCCTGGCTACTGGCCGTTGCCTGAGAGGGGGAATAGGAACCAGCGCACCTCAGGACACTTTCGGAGTGGCTACCGGCCATCTGATGAAGGTGGGAGCGGCTACAGGCTGACTCCTGCAGGAGGGGTGGGGAGCGGCTACAGGCCGACTCGAGGGCAACACCTTCGGAGCGGCTATCGGCCGTCTGACGAAGGTGGGAGAGACTACAGGCCATCTCCTTCTGCTGGTGTGAGGAGCGGCTACAGGCCGACTCGGGGGCAATGCCTTCGAAGTGGCTACCAGCCGTCCGATGAAGGTGGGAGCGGCTACAGGCCGACTCCTGCAGGAAGGGTGGGGAGCAGCTACAGGCTGACTCGGGGACAGCACCTTCAGAGCGGCTACCGGCCATCTGACGAAGGTGGGAGTGGCTACCGACCGGCTCCTTCAGGAGGGGGTGTGGAGCAGCTACTGGGCATCTCTGGAAGGACACCTTCTCATGCAGGCGGGAGTGGCTACCGGCTGTCTCCTGATTATCCTCAGGTTGGTGTTGGACTGATTCCTTTACGAGGGGCGGGCAGCTACAGGCCGTCCCAAGAGGGAAGACACCTTCAGAGAGGCTTCTGACACACTCCTGTAGAAGGCGGGAGTGGCTACAGGCCAACTCCTGAGGGGAGCTGATCGGAGCCGAACAGACAGCTCCATCCCGAGATGGTTTGGTGGAACCTCGCCCAGAAGGTAGTGCCAGATTCCTGCTATGGTGACGGCGGGGCGGCTCCAGGTCATAGGGGCGTATGGCCCAGGCTGGCTTGTGCTGTTGTCATGCCGAGTCTCGGTGTGCTGCTGCTGCTGCTCCTCCGTGGGATCCTTGTGGAGGTGTCGGTGAATTTCTGGGGGCATTACGCTGAATCTCTGGTGTGGGGGATTGAGCATTCCCGGGGACACTATGCTGTATTTCATAAAGTATTATTGATTATAATGGTACATGTAGTTCGGGTAATTGTACCGTATGTCTAACTTGTATATAACTTTAGACCATGCTGGATCAAGTCTTTGTGCTTTTGCAATTTCATCGTGGTTTGGGATGCCTCCTTTAAGATCTAATGCCGCGACCTGAATTGTGTTCAGGTTCCTAGATAATGCGTCGGCTACTAGATTAATTTTGCCTTGTATATAATGAATATTTACATTGTAGTTTTTGACTGTACATTTCCATCTTGTTCTCTTCCCAGAGAGGAGTTTTTCTTTAAACATACCCACTAGCGGTTTAAGGTCGGTGAATAAGTGTATTTCGTAACCATATACCAAATCTCGAAACTTTTTTAATGCAAAAACCACTGCAAGTGTTAGTTTATTTTTAATTTGTTATAGGCTCGTTTTTGTTCTTCTCCCCATTGGAATATAGCATCTTTTTTGAGTAGCTGGAATAGAGGAAAGGCTATATGAGAGATTTATTGTATGAATGACTTATAGTATCCAGCTAGACCTAAAAATTGTGTAACTTCGTCATTTGTAGTGGGTACAGGAAAATCTCTCACTGCCTGTATTTTTTCATTAGTGTTGTGAATACCATTAGCACTTATTGTGTGGCCTAAGAATTTTATTTCCTTAAAGCAAAATTTGCATTTAGAAAGCTTAATTTTTAAACCAGCATCACCAAGCTTTTGTAAGAGTATGTCTAATTTTTGGAGATGTTCTGTGATATCTTTCGTTGCGATGATAATATCGTCAAGATAAACATATATTCCTTGTCCTAAAATTCCGGACAATACGTAATTCATAAGACGCTGGAATGTGCCCGGGGCTGTCCTCAGTCCCATTGGCATCCTTCTATACTGATAGTGTTCTCTATTTGTGGAAAAGGCAGTGTATTTACGTGACTCCTGATCTACAGGAATTTGATAATAACCACTTAGCAAATCGATCGTTGAAAATACATTATTTTCTGGTCCAATATTCTGTAGGATGTCGCTTAGCAATGGCATGGGAAATCGGTCTGGGATTGTGTGATTGTTTAGTTTACGGTAATCTACTACCGCATGCATTTCTCCATTTCGTATGGGCACGAAGAATAATGGGGCATTCCACGGGGAGATTGATGGCTCAATAATTCCAAGTTTTAACATTTCATCGACATACTGATTTGTGAGTGTACGCTGAGACTGTGGGATTCGATAGGTCGTTACGAAAATTGGTGGTGTATCTGGGTGGATGTTAATCTTGTGATTAATCAGGTTAGTACACCCTAATTGTTCTCCAGGTAATGCTACGGTGTCCCTGTGTTTTTCCAACAGGGTTAACAAATCATTTTCTTCATCAAATTCACCTGAGTGAATTAAATTCTCTTTTGTGCTTTCTTTGTCCGTAGATTTTATCTCACTTGTCACTCCAGCTACAACTATTTCCTTCACAGGGGTGGGACATTTTTCAATATTAACTATGCAAGTCCCCTTTTTCAACTGTACTTCCCCATTCATGTGATTAATTATGAATATCTGAGATTGCCCTTCGTCGTTCATCTGACATAATGCGTTTTCTACTGACAGCCCTTTTACTTTACATAATTCTTTTAAGACAAGAACAGTACTATTCCATAATTTGGTTTTTATGGCAACTTTCATATATGAGTTAGGTGGTATAACTAAATCATTGGTGAGATGGGCAGGAAAAACTGATAAATCAGTACCGTTACCTGGGTTTTTAGTCCTGGAGGCTGGTGAGGATGGTGTGAGTGGATCTGTTCTCTCATCTGTTTGTGTACAGTATGTTTGTTTAAGCTTTTAATACTACCAATTCTTTTTGGTTCTCTATTACTAATCAGTGAGGACTCTGATGGTATTTCCTCTATGAATTCATTATCAAAGACTATTCCATTCATTTGTGGGAGTAAAGTTATTTTCTCTGCTCTCATGCATCTTAAGACCAGTAACATATGAGCTTTAATTGCTAAGTTTTCAACGACATAGAAAAATGCAGAGATTGGTCTTGTAGTCTCTGTGAAACTGATGTTTAACCGTATCATACCTTTTACTGTGATTTGTTTGCCATCTACTATATATGAGTCTAAATCAGATTCTTCCAGAAAAGTTACATTCTTCTTATTTCTAAAAATTCTATTTATTTCTTCTTGTGTTATTAAGTTCACTGGGGAGCCTTTGTCTAAAAATAAGGAAACGTTTTGATCTCACATACAGCTGGTATCAAGATACACTCATTTCCCAACATGCCTCCTATGTGAATTTTAGACTTGATTTTCTTTATGTTTGTTAATTTTTTGTCGTGACTTGGTCTTCCCCCGATTTGAAAGGGACACTAGTTTTTCTACTGTTTTGCAGTTACTGGTCCAATGCCTTTGGCACCGATGATGCCTACAGTAGGGACCAAATCCTTGTGTATTTTGTCTATCCTCCTTTGTTTTGATAAAGCATTCATTCCTTGTGTGTCCTGGGTTTGCACAGTAATGACACAGAATGGACCTAACTCCTGACTGTGATCTGCGAGATGACTTCCCGTATTTAGTGGTGTATGTGGCGCGAGATCTGCTTTGACTGCGCGAAAACTTATGAAACTGCCTGTAGCCTGGTGTTTGTGATCGTTGTCTCGACGCGTTTGGTTGTTTGCTCTGCCTGCTTTCGGGTCGCGATCGATATTGTTCTCTGTTTGGGGTAGTTGTAGCTGTTTTCACAGCTGATACTGTCTCTGACACTCTCATTCCACTAGAACGTAATTGTGTTTCGATCACCCCTGCTTTGCTACACTGCATCTCTACCTCGTTCATTAAGTCTAGTAAGCACATACCTGGGGTGTACGAGATCGTCTTGGCGATCTGAGGGGTCCTATCAGGTAATTTACCCAAGGCAGCTACATAACCAATGATGTCCACGATGATGGCTGGGGACATATTTCCATCTCCTGTTATCCAGTTTTTTTTTCTAAGGTAGCTAATAATGTTCTTTTGATCATGGAAACATCAGCAGTTATTTCACTGAGCACATGATTTGTAGTGTGCTCCCTTATAAAATCTACAACCTTAAGTAATTCTGGGATTGTACCTGGCAATAAGATCATACCTCCAGAAAGTTTCTTAAAAAATTCAGTTTTAAATGCATCATATGTCTTAGCCCTGAGGAGCTTATCTGACCTTAGCAAGTCTCCTGCTGGGCATCTTTCCTGACTAATGCAAGAGGAAAAAATAGCAATTTTCTCTTGTTCATCTGTAATGTGTCGTTTTACGAAGATCTCTTCACATTGATTGACCAATGAAATGACGTCAATGAGAACTTTTTCTGTGCCACAGATTTTCGGATCAGTTTGATCCTCATGATAAACGTAAATATGTGGGGATGTTTGATCTGTGGTATTCATCTTCACTGGTTGCTCTGTTAATTTAACTTGGACTTGTTTATCGTTGTGTGAGGGAATAGTGGAATAGATTTTCCCTGAACAATGAACTCTGTTAAGTATATTTTCATAGGTATGCAAGTGAGAGACAAAGTTCTCACTCACTACATCAGAGGGGATTTGCCAATCATCATCATTATCATCTAGAACTGAGGTATTTGTTTCTTTGTCTTTAGTTTGAGGTGAATTTTGTAAGATGGGTGTGTTGCCCTGGTGCTCTCCTAATTACAGGCTTCACCAAACCCTGTTTCAGAGGTCTGCCACCAGGTGGTCTAACGTCGCCCGGCCTCGATTAAATATTTTTGCAGGGTTTTAAAGGCCTGTGAAACTGAACCTAATACTAAGCTTATAAGAATATTACTATTTATAGGAATCTTGTTTCCTATTCAATCAAGTGCATATATATACCTGTAAAGAAAAAAATAACTAGGCTTTCAGAGAATCTTGGCCTGGGGACTAAAATAGTGTGCTATCTGAATGAATTGTGTGCAGTTAGTAAAAGGAGAGTACCTTCAGGACTTCTCATGTGTGTGTTTTAGCATGTTTTAAGGAAGCTGTTCTACTGAAAAAATGAACCTAAACGATTGCTTAGTTGGTGAATCAACAATGTTAATCCAAACAAACGGCAGTGCGGTGCGACACTATAACCAGAGCAGAGTATGAGGTGTTGAAGTGTAAACTTGCTAGAGTGTGCAATGGAGCCAGGGAAACATTTAATATAATTCTTTATGTTAGACTTTGGTTACTAAGATGATCAAGACGTCCAACAGGTCCGTATTGATATGAAAAGTCATACATCACGCAGGGCAGCATATCGAAAGGTGCTGCCGAACCTGCGGCTACATATCTATTTTCTTTTGTGGATACTAACGAATGACAAATATTTTAATCATTGTTATCCTGCTTTATGGATGGTTCTAGTAAAATTGCCTAGGTTTCGTCTCTATGTTATGTTTACAGAGATGAGTAAACTGACGAAAGCTGTGTTTACAAAATTACACCTATAATACATTATATATAATCAAAAGCCTCCCATACTGTAATTTCTTTGTACCATATCATGCCATCTGAGTAATTTCATGAGTAAAATATGTTTTGGGATGTTTTACTTTGTGTCAAAATTTAAAAGAAATTAAGCACTGGCTACTTTTTCAATGCCTACCCCGCATCAGAACTGGGCAACGGAAGCAAACCTAGTGGCAGATTTCCGAAACAGGATCTGGTGAAATGTCTAACTGTGTATCCGCAGTGGGTGCTAACTGTGTATCATCTGGTAGTAACACGGGTGGGGGTGAAATTATTCCAGTCATATCACTCAGCTAAAAAGAATTCATGTTGCTAAAGTATGCTGTTATGAAATACCTCTTTTGTTTATGTCCTAACTAAATAGATGAGTAAATGAGTTGTAATAAATGATATATAGTGAGTGTGTAAGTGTATATATAAAAATAAGTAAAGGAGTTGATTGTCCCTAATTTAAGCACTGAGAAGAAACGAGTAATTATAATTACACCCACTTGATACAGATGGTCACTCGGAGAGGCGTGTCGAAGCAACTGTCGATCTCGGAAGATAAATACAGAGTTGAATGAAGATGTCCTCTCGATAATTCTAGGGCTGTGTTGATGGACGATAATACTCAGGAAATTCCATGGCCTTATGAATGTAGTGGTTAACAGCTGTAGTCACAGGCGAACCTCACCATAGAACGTCGAATTCCCACTCAATACTGTGGAAATAAATGAGTATGAGTAAGAGCTATGTGAATAATGAGTAACGAGTAGTGGGTGAGAAGTGCCTGGTGTCAGTCACACGTTGATTGGCGTGGCATCGTCTCAGCAAACACGCATGGTGACATCATCTCAGCAGATACGCATGGTGATGTCGGCTTCCCACACTGGTAGCTGTGGTGAGTAACTGAGTAACGATGAGTAACCTGAGTGAGGAAAGGTGAGTAAGATGCGTTATAAATGTGGCTCTAGTGTTTCCTGTGTGTATTGACCTCTGCATCAGTGATGAAGGTAGGGCGGCGGTAGGAGAGAGCATTGGGGTTTTCATGCTTGTTGCCTTGGTCATGCTTTTCCTTTACTTGTTTTGTTTTTATCCTTCTTACTGATACATGAAGTTGCGTGAAGAAGATCACAGAGTTGTGTTGTAGACTTGTTATTTGTAGTTAATTGTAGAGCTTGTTGATCCTCACTCGTAACTCGTCGTTGCTACTGTATGCTCGTAAACTCGTAGACTCGTTCTTGTTGTATACTCGCTTGTGGTTACTTGATCGTAGAATTGTAGTTTCTTGATAATGTAGAATCAGCTGTAGAACTGGAGCTGATCTTGGTTACAGTTTCGCTTGCTTTGGTAGAAATGATGGTTCGTAGGCATAGAGTCGATCGTTACTGCCACCATTTATTGTAGAAACTTCATAGCCTTCATTTATATATATGTAACTCTTTAGTCTTGTATTACTTAAGTCTTGAGTTTTGGTTAAAGTTATTTTCGTAATTGAAGAGCAGGAGGAGTTAAAGATGAATACAGGGAGTTGATCTTGATTTATTATCTTCAAAGTAAAGTCTAAGTTCAGCAGCGTATTTATTACCCAGGGACTTAGCATACTAAGTTTATTTGGACCCCTCTTCTTATTCGATCTCTCCACTACCTGCCGGTTCGATGGCCAACCCCTTTCTGAGCTCTGATTCCTACATTCTCGTTTAGCTGGGGTTGTATCATGTGTGCTACACTGTTGTGAAATATTCTAGAAAACTGTGTGTGTATGTGTGTGTATGGTCACGAGGTGCTGTTTGTGGGCTGTTGTGCTGGTGTGAGACATTCTGGAGAGGTGCTAATGTCATTTCCTTTTGGCTCCTAGGTTTGACATTGACCTAACCTCTAGACTATATATGTATGTTGCTAACTATTATGTATTATATTTTAGCGTCGTGACACCTGGAGTTCTCTCCCTATCGGACAATCACTAAGGCCTTTTCTTTTCTGGCCTTTGGACTTCATTGATGTTGAAGTTGGTGACCACGGGTGCTCAGCCAAGGGTCCGGATACAGGAAAACTTTTTTGTGTAGGTCTGTCCATGACAGAGGTATGCAGTTAACGGGAGCGGGACTGGGATGCATGCCAGAGGGTTGCCAGTGGCTGCGTGTGGTGGAATTAACCAGCTGAATATTCAAACAAGGATGCAACTTACTAGATTATGTATACATGTCACCCAGACGGCCCTGGGAGGACATGTGTACCCGACACTCTGATGGGATGGGTTAAGGAAATAAAATTCTTAGGCCACAAACTTGATGCAGAAGTCATACACATCCCAGACAAGAAAATACAAGTAGTAATGGATTTCCCTCAATCCACAAATGTGGCTGAAGTAAGAAAATTTTTAGGACTTGCAGGATATTTTAGATCATTCATAGAACAATTCTCTCACATAGCAGAACCATTATTCCAAGTGAAAAAAGAAGCTGTATTTCAGAGGGGAGAGTGGAAAAAAAAAAGAGAAATTAATGAATTAAAAGACAAACTTACATGTGCACTTTGCCTTGTCTATACTAATTTCACAAAACCATTCATAATTTGCACAGATGCATCTCGTAAAGCAGCGATTCTCAAACTATGGGTCGCGAGCCAAAGGTAGGTCATGAGAGGAATTTTGATGGATCGCAGGGACATAGAATAGGCCTAATGCTTTCGATGTATTTTATGTAATTGAAAATGTAATTTTCCTTATTACACTATAAGCATATTCAAAATAAGTATGATAGGCTATATACCAGCTACTTTCTCTGATTTTTTCTTTTACCCTACGGGTTGCAAAGTCTTGAACGCTTCCAAATAGGGTCACCCACTAAAAAGTTTGAGGACTGCTGTTTTAAAGGATTAGAGGCTGTACTGATGCAAGAAAACATGAAAAAAATCAACCAACTGCATTCACTAGCGGGTATCTAAAAAGTGCCGAGAAAAATTATTGCACTACAGACCTAGAGGTACTAGCAGTGGTCTTTGCATTACAAAACACTCGTGGGCATGTTCCAAGAAAAATTCCTCTCTGGGAGGAGAGCAAGATGGAAATGTACAGATGAAAATTATAATGTACATATGCACTATATACAGAGCAAAGTCAATTTAGCCACAGACACGTTATCGAGGAGCCCAACGACAACTCATGTCGCAACATTAGGTCTACTGGAAAAATCCTCAACCATGACGAAATCTTGAAAGCACAGAGACTTGATTCAACGTAATCTAAAAGTATATACACTTTGGAAAGTGTCAATGATAAACATTACCCATGCCACATATACCACTCGAACAGTTCACAGCCATTGACATTGCCTTATATAGGCTCAACCCAGGACAATGGATAACTGATGGAATAAGAGCTGTCTGGAGTCCAAGAGATTATACATGCAGCAGAAAAAAGCCAAACAGAAGGTGGAGAGATGAGATACAGATGTTTGCAGGCAAAATGTGGTGAAGCTTGGCTCAGTTAACCTGTCGCGTCCCATTGACGTACATATTTGACCAAACGTTTTGTCACTGTGACTCCCGTTAATGTTTATAAATGTGCTGCAATTGCAAGATCCGTCATTTGCACATTTTTCACATTTCACGCGTGATTTTTGGTACATATACGCGAGACCCCTTCCTCTATCCTAGGCCAGGCAGGGACAATGCCTTAACCAGTGTGACCTTCCCTCACCACATGCCATTGTCTTGGCAACTCACCTGGTACCAGTGACCTGGCCAGTAAAGACATGTTGCGCCATGGGACGAAATTCAAAGCAAGTGATTCCCCATTCGATGACAATGTGGAGGACAAAGTTTATGTGACGTCAGAGGAAGAAACGTGCAGAAGTGATGAGGAGGTAACGTCACCAAAGATGATGCGGTATGTTGATGTGTCTGGTGAGAGAAACAATGCTTATATCACCAACATTACTTTGTTAAAACCAGTATACTCTTGTACTACACACAAATTAGTATCAAATAAATAAATATCTATCTGTTCTGAGTGGTTTCGAATAGTTACCCCTCTCATAGAAAACGTTTTTCTCTGAAGCCTGGCTTCAGAGAACACAGTACCAATATATATATATATATATATATATATATATATATATATATATATATATATATAGCAACGTTGGGTCTGGTTAGTACTTGGATGGGTGACCGCCTGGGAACACCAGATGATGTTGGCATCCCTACGTCAAGTGGGGTTGGTGGAGGATTGGTGCCCCTCCCTGTAAAACAATTAACTCTAAGCCCTTGGCCACTCTGTCTGGGATACATGGCGTCTGGCAATGAATGAATGAATGAAATATATATATATATATATATATAATAGATACATAGATAGGTAGATAGATAGAGAGATAATGATATGTAGATATAAATACATTCTCTCTCTCTCTCTCTCTCTCTCTCTCTCTCTCTCTCTCTCTCTCTCTCTCTCGGCGCCGCCAAGTATATGAGCGACTGCGCCAAATCATTGTTTTAAGATCATTAAGGCTAAACATCACATATCTATAGCACCATTGAATATATACTGACCAAATTTAGTCAACTTACCCTCATTTTACTTGTGTGGACAAACACTTTCGAGTTAACATAATATAAATATTTTATAATTATGAATAACTGCTTTCTGCTCTGTTATATTAACGGTTCTGTTGTTTAACCCTTCAGTCAATATTTTGTCTTATATTCTAGTATTCCTCAAATCACCAGACGAAATTCCTGAGCTCCGGAGATACTTTCCGAATCAGGAAGATTATAGAAACCTTTCGTCAATCGTTCACTAAAAAATATCCCCGAATGTTGGATAAAATCGTCTCTAAGGCAGCAATAACATATTAAGAAAATATGTAACCTGGCTGAAGGAGTTAATGTCATAATAAATACAGTAATTCTTCTCTAATAGTGAACCCAGGTATAATTAAGCCGCTCTACAAAAATGTGAAGAGGAGCCTACACTTGGTAGCACTGTGACCCTCGGTGGAGTTTCTGTAGCGTCCACCTGGTAGTCAGATATCCTATTATCCTGCAGTTTGTCGTAGGAACAGAGTGAGTGAGTTGAGATTTACCTCCGTTGGGAGGACCGGGCCAAATATGGGCCCGCCAGACAAAAGCTTGTAAATTATGGGGGCTCTAAGAGAGCTGCTGTAGATGTTTAGATGGTGTGAGGCACGCCAAACTCCCAGCAGAAGATGGAGGAACCGAGGAGGGAGGGCCATCGACGTCCAGGTCGGCACTGAGGAGGGAGGGCCCTCAACATCCAGATAGGCAGGAGGGACGGAGGGCCATCAACGTCCAGATCGGCGGGAGGGACTGGAGAAGAAGCCCTTACCCCCTCGCCTGCTGTTGGCGAAGAGTTGGTCACACCGAGTTCGGGGGTGGAGGTGTTGACTCGGTGAGAGATGGACGGCGACCTCCCGTGGGAACAACCCTGGTCCACTCCTGGCGATGCGCTGTCTAGCACAGAAGGACACAGTGTATGTGCTTACTGTATTACTGAATTTTCGGCTGTATGGTATTTAATAAATGCAAAACGAGTAGGAGAATAATGGGCATAGTTAATAAAATGTCATTTACCCTGCATAACACAGCTCAATATTATGCTTCTCATTAAAAAAGTAGCTTTGTATTTTACTGTTATTTGAAAAGCTTTTGATAATGAAAATGGGTAATGATTGTGAATAAAGTTTTTAAATATCATTAATCTTATATAGTTAAAAGATATAAGAAATGTTGCCTGATTCACTTAATATTCCATACTTACAGGATGTGTTAAGACTTTTAAAGGACTCTGAACAAACAGCGCAGTGTATCTTATCTTGTTCCGTTGACAAACATCCTGATGACAATACAATGCCATTTTGGAAGCGACAAGCCTTCTCTAAATTAAGCAGTCTTTGACGTTACTTGCTGTTCATTGAATCGTCTGTATTGATAGTAACTTTATTTTTCTTTCGAGATACAAATGGATTTAGATACTGTATAGGTATGCCAACTGTTAAACTGTAAGTACTGGGGTGGACCAGTCAGTTTTCACCCTAGGTAAGAATGTGTCCTCTGAAGCAACGCTGAGTTTTATTTGGTTCGTTAATTTGATGTAGCATATTCATCTTTTTCTCAGCAGCAAGATAAGCTGAGGCATTATCAGATATGAGTGATTGATTGAGTGATTTATTTATTTATTTATTGTCATTAACTCAAGATAATAAACAAAGGGAACTTCATCTGGTGTGTCAACACGTTTTCATTTGGTTGGTGACCTAACGTTCTGAAAAATCTCTGACTGAGGATCGTATTCTACATTGCACTGATGTTTCCTAATACCTCTTCCTTTGCTATTTATTCTGCACTTAACACCTTATTAATTCTTATCCTCTTGTATGCAACTGATGAAACCATGTCAACATTAAAATTATATAAACAACACAAGCCTATGTTAAGGTGCAACATACCCAAATAAAGCACTAAGGATGAGGTGCCTGGAAGGAGGATGTTGCAAGGGCCGTATTCTCGTTGGGTAAGGAGGCTCCCCAGTACCTCTTCCTTTGCGATATATATTTGGACGTGGCTGGTTAATATCCTTCTGTACGTTATTTATGCAGAGTTGGACGATACTGCAAGAATAATGCAACACAGAGGACAGCAAGGTGCAATAAACAAAATAAGTCATTTAAGAAAAGGTGTTAGGGAGCTTCCTCAACCTACGAGAACACGGATCCAAGTTTGCCCAGAATACTGAGGCATCACTACGAATATCATTTCTTACTGCAGTGCTACTTCCTCCCTCTCTACTTATCTAGACACTAAGAACGGCCGGAAGAACATTGGCAAAGAGGACAACACCCATATGTTGACATACTGTTGACATAATACTGAGATATGATACAAATATAAATAATTTTATATCAGGTAGCAAAGATTACCTGTTAAAAAGTATACTTATCGTATAGACTACCTGTTATGAAACTACTGTATTTAGCCCAAGTAATAATGAAAAAAAATGCAGAATTTTCCATTAATCACAGATATAAAGTTATGGTTATGAATTTTTTTTTTTGAGGATTTAATTACGGTATTCCTCACTACATCGCTTTTTCCTATTTATTGTTATCCACAAAAACTTGGCTCTTTTCAACGAGCAGTGCAAACACGCTTACATTTTTCTCTATCTTTGAGAGGCTCTTAGATTAAAAATAAAACACATACAATACAGCTGTATCACTTGCGTACAACTTTTTACTTATCTTTTAGTAATCCACCTTTTTACTCTTCAGATTCATACAAATTATACTTTATGTAATGAAAAAATATATATATGAAGTTATATAATGACAAAATTAGGAATATCATTTGCATCAGTACTTATTTCCATTACACTAAATAAATTGGTATTTATCTCCTTCCTGTGTTACTTGGTTTTCTTTTGCTGCTCGTAAAAGTTACTGTCGAACTGTTATCTCTCTGACACTACTGACTCCACACACACTTGATTCAAAAGTATCTCGTAGCAGAAAACAGATTATGTGTTCGATAATGCAGAGGAGACCTGTGTTGTAGTGGGACGATAAAGGTTGAGATGATGGCAGTGATGATAGTTTGGTGGTGAAGGTGACGTGCATCTTACGGGAATAAAAGTAGTTACTTATGTTAATATTTTGACTAATGACATGCGTTGTAGGTTATGGTAAAGGTGGCGGTGTTTACGTGCAGCATGTTTGTGGAGGCGGGACGCAGTTTGTACAGCACATGTCACCTTTTTTTTTGGATAATCATAAAGGTTAAAATGTTGATTTATAATAATGTTTTGTTTTATAACATGCGCTGTGGGGCAGTGAAAGTGAATGTCAACGTGTTTGTTGAAGGCAGTGTTCCGGCAGTAGGGACATGAGCAGAAGGAGAACTTTGCTGTCTGTAAAGGTAACGATTTGACATCATGACGTGTGCACTGTGGAGATAACAAAGGTCGATGTGTTTACTGTGTCTAGTGTTTTTCCCACTGACATGCGCAGTAGGGATGCGTTAAAGGTTGGTCTGTTGATAGTAATGTGTTGAGAGCGGTGGTGTGGTTGTGGCTGCTTCACTCACCATGTCGCACTCCGCCAGACAACTCAGCCTCCTCCTCCTGCTGCTTATACCCGTCTCTGCAGTGGTTGGATTCGGCTTCCTAAGGCTGTTCGCTCTCCTTACAGGTCAGATAGAACAGCCATTAATCTCATCAGTTAGGCAGGTTCCTAACACCTCTACTGGTGGATTTTTTTTTTTTTTTTCCCTGTATATGGGACATTAACATTGTCTTGTATGGTAAATTGTGGGGCGCGTACTATGGGCAAGGGGAGTCAAGCTTCATGGTAAATGATTTAAGAAGTAACATTAACATGCCTTGCTGAGAACGAGCTGAAAGTCGCAAAAACATTTATTTCTTATTAAACGTGTAGTGAACTTAACCCACTTTAGGAAATATTTCATAACGGTAGCAAGTTGTTCGATGAAGATGGTATGAAAATAAGAATCTAAAGGATTTTGCTGAGTACTGGAACATGCGTGGTCGTCACCGTCAATGCATTAAACGTTTTCAGTTCAGTTCCGTCATGCTGGACGTCTTGGGAGTTTCAGTCGTCAGCACAAGTTCCCTGCAAGCCTGTTCGAGTGATTAGGGTCGTTTTGTCTGGCAACAGTATATGGGGAACACTTGCCACATAGTTTTTTTTTTTTTTTTTATGCTTGAAAAATCTATTTGTATGAATTAGTGCTAAAGACGAGCTATAATACAATGTTCTTTACATCTGATTAGCATAAAAAAGGCGACAGAAGAACGTTATGAAAAGCTCCTACTCTCTCCCCGATACCCCTTCCGATGATCCTTCCTAACCTTACTCTCACCTTCCCAGCGTCCCGCTCTCCTTCATCTATACTCCCCACTTCTCCCCCAACCTTTCAGTTATATTTTATGCACTGTACTATCCAACTTAATGAACAGCACTCTTCTGTATTTCTGTTTCTGTAAGTTTCTTGCTTCTCTAGATTAGTTTGTTTCTTGCGATGCCAGTCTTTTTCTCACACACTACTCCAAACACGATGCAGCAATTTGAAACATTATTGCTGCTGATCCTGCTTCATGAATCAGTGAACAGTATGAGGTAAATGGGAACACTTCCCTAGGGAGGGGAGAGAGAAGTAAGAGGAATGGGCACACATGTTTCTTTAATTCAGACCACTGAAATAATAGCCACCGACTGGCAGGTTCACTCAAACAAACATCAGTGAGGAATATATCACAAGAACTTTTTTTTTTTTCTTTTTTAGTGTGACTTATATGGCCATCACCCATTATGCGGGTGCGGGGCATTAGGCCATATTTATTCTTCGGTGTTAGCAAACTAACTGAAGACAGCTTGTTCGTCCTAGATGTAGTGAATGTGACTGGGAAGATGGACGAATCCTTGTACTGAGACCTGGAAAGAGGTAACTCTGTAGCTATAGCTTGTCTTGCAGTTTTGATACAAATGAAGGCCTCCTGGGGCGACGACAGAGCCTTCTGGGCGACGACAGAGCCTTCAAATGGCGCGGGGGGGAGTTCCCCCCACGCCACTTGGACTGCCGTTCAAATCTGTTTGTTTCTGTGTTGGTTTCTGTTTGTTTCCGGATTCTTACTGTTGGATTCTCTCACAAGAACGAGACCTCAGTGTTCTTTAATCTAGCTGCTGTTGACAGTGACAAGGGGTGGAGAAAATAAAGGACACTGGAATAAAAGGAGTGGGAACAAGACGGGGAGGGTGAGAATGGGACTCAATAGAGAAGGAATGTTGATTATAAACGTTATATGTAACTGGCTTTATTAACGTATTGTGAGCAACTGAGAATGAAGCAGGCTGGGTTTAGTAAAGAGACAAAAGAATTGCTGTGCACCAAACAGGTTAGTATCATGGATAAATAAAGGAAGGTAGAGAGTGGGAAGAGGAGAAAGTGAAGAGGCATAACAGGGCGTGGTGGGTAGGAGGGAGATGGAGGGGTGGGGGAGGGACACTGAGAGGAGTAAGGGGGAGAGTGGGGGACGGAGTTTAGAGACTGTAATGATAAGGAATACCAGAGTATTATTCTCATACGTGTTTAAAATTCTTCTGTCACCTCTTGCACTTTTTTATGCTACTGAAATACGGAATACAGAATATTATATTTTAGGCAGTCGCCACTGCTAATTCTTACCAATGCGTCATTAAAAAGTATACAAGCCTATGTGACAATGAGCGTCCATACACTGTTGCCAGTCAACGTGACTCATATATAGGCTGACGACCGTACGTTATTTCCCCTACCATATTTTGTTTAGTTTTTTTTTTTCTCTCTCGGGAACAAAAGTGTTTAATGGTTTTCACCTTTTTTTCTGCAGGCGTAGATATCTATGAAATTGAAATAAAAAACAAATAGAGGAAATGATGAAAAGAAAAATTCAAACGCAAAACCCAGTCTGAGAGCTAAAACAATATATCGTACAAGCATGAATCATTTTATTATTCTTTCACAAGTGATTATGTGGAAAAAAAAAAAAAAGTGCATCTATGTGGAATAACTGAGACAAAATGGGGAGGTGAAACTGAATGGCTGTATGGATACTATGGATGGTGTATATGTGTGTGGTAGTAGGTGAGAATGAGAAAGCAAAAGAAGAAGTTTGTATTGTTGTGTGCAAGAGATGGAAGGAGAATATACGAGTGGAGCTTTTTTTTTTTTTTTTCCCCTTGTTCCTTTCCTTGATCTTGCAGTGTCGTGGGTTGGATCAAATTATTGGTAAGTTATGGGGGCAGTATGAGTGAAAATTTGGAAGCCACTGTTATATGGGATTTGGATAGTTTATAACAGTAATCAAAAGACATGATTACACACAAGACAATAATGGGGTGCATAATACCTCTTCCAAAATCTGCATACAAGAGATTAGGTGTGCTAAGCAAACTTCATGTCTTCTTTACCCCCGTACAGCTGCTGCGTTTATACAGTTGTTTTGTTCGCTACTGCGTGAAGGAAAGATTCCGGGCTTCTAGCGTTTGGTTACTTATTCGTTGAAAAAAACTTTGTAAGCAGACTAGGAGATGACCAAAGAGCACTAATCTAAGGGTGGTATTCTCATCAGCTTACAGGGTAGGGGCACCTACCGTGTAGTGCCTCTTCCTTACCGATTTACCTTTGTAAAAGACTGAGAAGCTGAAAAATTTGGGTTGTGTGCATCTTCATCGTTTGTTGATAATACATACTGTTATTTTGCACGATAAAATCATCAGAGGTATCGCTCTTTTCATCTTTTTTCTTTTTAATTCAAAGAAGAAGTAACCACAGACCAAGAGCTAACATATTGTTCCCTTCAAGGAAAAAAAAAAAAAAACAAGATAACAGAGACCCAAATTCCAGATCCGTTCATTTCGAGATGTCTCGCCACATTGTGTCTGAAAGACTGGAGATCATAGGCAAAAGGAATACAGACAAAGAGAGATAATAAAAGAGCTGACTTGTTGCATGCGTGAAGGACTGAGAGTAACGGTTAACTCTTGCATTAGAGAGCTGGTCAGAATAGGGATGAGAGTTTGTTGCTTGACGGGAGCTACGCGCCCACCATAGTGATGGAGGGAGGCAAACAGACATTTCAGAGGAGCAATGACCATTGAAGTAGCGATACAAAAGAGATAAAGATACAAAAAAGATAAAGATGTGAGTCGATGAGACAGGGGTTGAAGAGAGTCAGTAAGAAGAGGAGAGAGAAGAAAAGCCTTTGATTCCACCATGCTGAGAAAGTGTGCAGTTTCCCCACTCATGAAAGTTGTACTCTACATAGGGGCGAATAAAACCCGTGTAAAAAGTCAACAAATGCGCAGGGGTATAGAAGACACAGAGTCGGCTTATCACATCCAATCTCTTGGAGGCAGATTTTACAAGAGAGATAACATGATCTTTCTATGATAAATCCTGAGACTTTGAAACCTCAAGTATGTTTAAAGATGATGGAGGATTGAGCTGAATATTGTTAAAAATTAGAAGGTACTTCTGTAGTAGATTTTTTCGGGTTGACAGACTTAAGAACTGAGATTCTGTTGCATTGAAAACAGTATCATTTTTACCTCAATCAGAGATATGAACCAAGTAAGACTTTAGGTGTGTCATAGCCTCATCCCTTGTTCTTTGAAGTAACTGTTGAGATGGACGCTGAGGAAAGCGAATGTAAAGGTTGAGAGTGGAGTCATCAGAGTATGAGCTGACAGGGTTTGATGTACAGCTTAGGCCTAAGGTGACTGATCAATAAAGAGAAGAGAGTTGATGATATGACAGAGCCCTGAGGAACTTTAACAGTTCTAGGATAAGAACGGTGGCCGTCAACAACAGCAGCTATAGAACGACCAGAAAGGAACCTAGAGTTAAAGGCACAGATAGGATTAAAACAAAAAAATAATAATAATATTTATGCTAGACTCGATCGAAAGCATTTGAGATGTCATGTTCAATAGCAAAGCTTTCGCCATAGTCCCGAAAGGAGGATGACCAGGAGTTTGAAAGGTTAACGAGAAGATCGCCCACGGAGCATCCCTTCAGAACTTAAACTGGCGATCAGGAAAAAGGTTGTGATAGGAATGATGTTTTACTTTTTCTGTTCAGAATAAACTCGAAATCTTTTGAAACACAGGATGTTAAAGCTATTTGGCTATAGTTAGGGGGGTGAGAATGGTCACCCTTCTCTGGGACAGGCTGAATGAGAGCAAACTTCCAGCAATAAGGAAAGATGCAAGTTGACAGAGAAAGGCGAAAGAGTTTACCTACGCAGGGTGTAACCACAGGAGCACAGTCACTGAGGACGACAGGAGGAACCCCATCAAAACCATATGCGTTGTTAGCACTGAGGTCAGATGTGGTAGAATGTACGTCCATTGAAGAAATTTTTATGTCAGCCATGAAGAAGTCAGAGAGGGGTAGTGATGGAGAAACAGCACTGGAATAATCTAAGGTGAAATTGGAGGAGAAAGTCTGAGCGACGAGTTCTGCTTTATCAGTATAGGAAATAGGTACAGAGCCATCAGAGTGGAAAAGAAGAAGGAAGGATGATAAAGTTGTTAGAAATGTTTTTGTCAAGGTCCCAGAAGGAGCAGAAGGAATTCGAATTGGAGAGGTCAGAGCATTTAGTACAAATCAAAATATTTTTAGCAGAGCGAAGAATAGACTTAACATGATTCCAGGCAGAAACATAAGAGATGAGGTTCAGGAGTGGGTTGGCTCCGTTACATTTAGTAGGCCATCTCCATATTGTGCACAGCATTAGAACAACCAAGTTTAATCTATCTATCTATTGCCAGACGCTTTAATCTATAAAACGGTGGCCACAAACAAATGGCCTTTATGTCCCCCTGTCCCCCGCCATTTCACTGTTCTCCTCCAAGCTCACACCCCCCTCTCATATACATCTCCACTCCCTCTCATCCTTGACCTCCCCTTCCTCTCCCTCCTCCACCTCACTCACATACATTCTCCTCGTCAGTCTCTCGGTTTCCATCGTCTCCATGTGGCCAAACCACCTCAATGTATTTCTCCTAATGCTTTATATCACATCCACATCCACACCACAACATTCCTTCACTTCCTCGTTTGTCAGTCTGTCTCTCTATGTGGCTCCACATGCTCCTCTCAGATAACTGCATGACTGAACTAAAGTTTATTTGCATTAGTCAAAGGATATGAGCAAGGAATGTATGATTCCATGCCAGAGAGAATAACCTCTGTAATGCACAAGGCACACATTGATGGTTCTTGGCCATGGAAGCAATAATCATTCCAGGGAAAATCAATGAAGTAATGCCTAGGAGGCTTCCAGTCAGCAGCTCCAAAGATCCACAACCCACCCTCTTTGGAGGGTCCAGAGGCCTTACTGGAACGATAGGACAGGTTAAGGTGGTAAGGTTGTGATCGGAGGGGCCTAACAGAGTGGACAGATTAACAGCATAAGCAGAATGGTTAGTTGTAAGGAAGAGGTCAATTATGTTGGAATTCTGTCCAAGGTGGTCAGCAATACTGGTAGGGTATTGTACAAGCTCCTTTAGGCCGTTGTTATAATTATCGTTGTTTCTTTGTTCAGCCTTTCATTCTCAAGCGATCTCAAATGATGCTCATTTCACGTAATTTTCTGGCACAGTATTTATTTTTTTTTATGTGACCGACTCTGGGCATAGGCTTCACAGCCTGCTTTCAAGGCCCAGTAGTCCTCCTACATACCGCACACCTCTACATGTCACCACTTCGGCGCTAACACCCACCGTCCATACTGAATACATGCTAGGGCTGTCTGATACAGGACTGGTGTATTGGTATTAGTGGGGGTATTTTTACGACATGTCGGCGGGCCTTCTGGTAGATCAGTAAAGTCTGATTTTATGAAATTCAAATCCTTAAACTGTTCCCTGCCTCAGCAGGATTTGAACCCGGATCCGTCAGGACTGCAGGCCAACTCTCTTCCGATTGAGCCACAACACTTTGGCTCTGCAATATCCACACTGGTATATTTGGTATACATTTTGTTCAGACTTAGCCAAGTTATAAAGTGACTTTAAGAAACTTCACTTCGTTACTCGCAGGATAAGGCATGCCAGTGTGGTGTTTCTCTTTTAGTTATGCAGTTTTTGTTCCAGGTTTGGAGATGCTAGAGTGTGTTTCCCAAGTTATATTGAAAAGTTACTACTTGACTTAATTTTGTCACTACTCTTTTTTCTGCCAAACTCCAAGTGCTAACCATAAATCAATGTTTGGTGGCTAATAACTCGAGGTGCAGTGTGGTAAGCAGCGTCACACAATTTCTAGTCATTCCGAAGAATCCAGTCTGTGTCTGTGTGCATGTTTGCTCAAAAATGTAATCGTGCAGTGATGCCAAGTTTTGATAATTATTGTATTTCGTCTTTATACCCTAACATCGACTTGGTGGATCAGTTTATTCTGAATAATGAGCTATTCAGGAAAGTATTAGCAACAGAATTCTTGTAATAACATGCCTCTTTTCCCACACAGATGGTCACACTACAATTGCACAGAGTCTTTCATCACTGGTTAGTGGTCCACTGCGCGGGCATGACCTCCTGATTGTGAGCGATGACCTCGAGCAGCACCAGCTTGACATGAGTCAGGTAGTGGGGGTCGCTGGAGCCTCTTTCACGCCAGTCTTCCTCGCTACTCAACACTCGTTCTTCCACACCGCCCGTCCACCATACCACATCAAAGGTTCCCATCTCATCGTCATAATCATCTTTTACCGCGACCCCACCACCTTCTTCCTCAACCTGGCAAATAACAAAGAGTGGAACCCCAGTTACCTCACACTCTTTTGCCTCAACCCGCACCTAAACACCACATCGGTAATTGTTCAACCTGTTGTCCAGCGCTCAGAGTACATCTTGTTGCTGCAGCCACAAGACCGAGTGGGACATCAACCCATAATCGCCTACACCAGTTTACCTACAAGCACTAGGGCACCACTGGGAGTCTGGAGCACTGAGAAATTCAAAACCAGACAGACACTCTTTCCTTACCGCTTCAAGAACTTTGGGGGTCGGGTTCTGAAGGTACCAGTTTCCTGCTACGATGAACCCTACTTGTACTATGGAAAAGACTGTGAATGTGGTGGTGGAAACCCAGACGCACTTCAGGTCATAGGTGATAAGTACAACTTCACTTATGAAATCACCCTCATGGACACAGCTGTATGGGGAGTCAAGGAGAATGGAACCTGGAATGGTATGCTGGGTGATATGATGTACAATAAAAAGGACATAGTGATCAGTTCGATGAGGCTTAACACGGATCGGTTCAGTGACTTCGACTACACCTACCCCTACTGGCGATACAGCTTTGTGATCCTCCTACGTGCACCACCACCCGTACCCCGCTGGAGGAGTATCTTATACCCTTTTTCCACCCTGCTGTGGGGCTTAATCCTGGCGTCCACCATCGCAGTTGCCTCTCTGCTCTCCTGCTTACTCCACTACCTTCACCACCTCAGCGACCCCATCGACATCACTCTCAAGGTGATTAACCTCCAAGTCTGCAGCGATATTTGGTGCAGCTAGTAACATTAATATTATATTTACCTTACATTCAGCATATCGGGGTGCTCAAGTTTTGCTATGATTGTAGACACGGTGACACCATACTGAAATGGACAGTTTTATTTAAAATGTGACAAATTTGGTGACTGAAACTACTGTCAGGTTGAAACATGAGATTATTGAGCACAATGTCGTCTTATGGAATGATTATATAGTTCTTAAAAATAATGTAATATTTGATATTACAGTAAGCCCCCGTTTTTGGCGATCCAATTAGTCTGGCGAAACTACCGCCAAATGCGAATTTCGCCAAACACGAGTTCTTTTTACCATATAAATTGCCTATAAAGTGCCTCAATCAGTCTTTGGTCATTGCCAAAGTCCCCCTTTGACCCCTAAAACACCATCTTTCGAGCATGTAGAAAACAGACCAATAAACAATAAATAAAGCTAATAAGACATGATATAAAGGTTGTAACTAACCGTAAATAGAGTGAAGATAGGCTTGCTTGGCTGGGGACGTCAGAGTGGCAGTGGGGGCAGCTTAGTTGATACCACCACTTTCCTCATCACTCTCCTCCTCCTCCCCCATAACCCCCTTAGCAACCATTTGTCTCGCTTGATCATCCACTTCATCGAAGCCAGAAAAGTCAGCATCCAGCTTAAAGAGGGCAGCGAAGCTTGGCTGGGGAGGTTGGGGTGGCTGGGGAGGTTGGGATGGCTGGGGAGGTTGTGGCTGTTCTTGTGGCTGCTTTTGGGGCTGTTCTTGTGGCACATCGAGTGGGGGGGACCGCCAGGGGACCGCCAAGTTTGAATACAAATCGCCAAGCGCGCATTCGGTGGTCCGTGGCCACCCTACCGCCAAAAGTGAGTTTCGCCAAGTTGAAATTCGCCAAACGCGGGGGCTTACTGTATTTTGTACTTCTCGACCATAACCTCTGTGGAATTATTTAGTCATTTCTGCTAATGAATATCTATATGATATTACAAACAATAATATAAGATATTTCAGTATATTTTGAAGCTCAGCTCAGTGGTTAACAAGACAAACATGTAAGCTCCGAATATCTATGTTTAAATGTAGAAAAGCATACAGACATGACATACGCAAAGCAGACGTAAATATACTGTGTCAGCAAACAGCATATCATTTTCAGTATCAATATAATTATGGTAACCAATCTATAAAGTAGATAATTATAATGAAGAATCAGCCAAGTCACTGCACTTGATTACATTATCAGACTAATTCCTTCACATCTGGCCCCTGTTGAACAGACTGAATGAACACCTTCAGCCCAATGGATCACTCTTGAAATCAATAAAATTTTATAACTAAACAGAAAATCCGAAGGAAATGTTCTCAGGACAAAGGCATGATTTCCACCACCACATCATAAATATAGTCACGAACTAGTTTCAGCTCCCCCCCAGTGATGTCAAAACAGCCAGGTGCATGAACAATGTTCATCATTCTGCATCGGTCAAGTGTAGGACAAACAAAAGGCGTAACATTTACCATTCCAGCCTAGCGATATTGAACCCGTTTAATCACAAGTGTCTGGACTCACACACATACGACCAACTGTCTCGTAACTTAAGTGTATTTTTGTATGAAGAATTAGAAACATAAATATCCAGCTCTTTCCTTTCCCTTGTCCTTCCTGTAAAAACAAATGCTAGTTACGACAAGGTTTTGATCCGAGAAGTTATTTGGCTATGCAAGAACATCAAGGGATGTGAATAGTTTGAGCTCTCGTTTCCTTGTATTTCTTGCATGAACAGTCCTTGTTACGACATAAAATTGATCTTAAGCTTATTAGTAAATCCGGGCACAGGCAGATAAATTCACGGATGTTATAAATTAATCTAACTTCATTTGGGTTGCAATTCTGATTTATTTGCAAACTATCTGTTATCTGTAACAGGAGATTTGTGATCCGTCCATGTTTTTTCGTCTTCATTCTTCTGTGCCTTTATAATAAAAGAACCTAATTTATTTCATTCTTCTACATGATACCCAATACTCTTTTAGAGGAAAACTGCGAGAAGAACCACTGTCTGGCTTTTTTGCATTTGAGAAGCAAACTTTTTAGTCTTCTAATCAACTTACCTACTTATTATTCCTTGCTTACTTTTTCCTACTGTGCCATGAACATGTGCTTTATTTTAATCTAGAATTTTGCAGAATTCCACATTTGTGATCCATAAGCAACTGTAGAATAGTAATGAGACACATTATTTTATAATTCTTTACAAAATATAGTGACACTTTAAATGTGATTCTGTTGAGCAAAGTCCATTAATCTATCTCATTAACTTCATTTGCACGATTTCCTGCAGTCAGTTCGGATAGCATCAGTTTTCTGACATACTAAACCCTGCTTGATTGACCTGTGCAGCTGAGATGTATGGGGCGAGTAGGGTGTGTTTGTTTCGCGGCTGGTGATTGGCGGTTGAAGATGAAAATCAGCAGTCTTCTTATTTTAACAGATATATATTTATATTTTTAAATTGCCTGCAATATAGTAGCCAATTTAAGTGTGAAATAATTCCCGAAGCTAAAGAGGTCAAAATTAGGTGGAAAAGTTCACTATTATCAAAGAAAATTTTATAAAACGATGAGTGACGTTTGAAGTAAAGTATCTGCCCACTGTGTACATCCACGTCCGCATGTTGGACTGCATCCACACACGGTGTACACCTACATCCACACTTGCACTACAATACCAGTACATGCCTGCATTTACTTGAGTGACATAATTGGCCTCTAATCAGAAGCCACAAATCAAACACACCCTACTTACCCCATACATCTCAGCTGCGCAGGTCAATCAAATAGGGTATAATATGCGACAAACTATACTACTCATTGTAAAATCGAAAGGAAGGCATATGGTACACAAAAAGTGGTAAGGAGCACTGTCTGGTGCAACTACCCTTTCACAAATCTTAACAGAAATGAAACTAATGGAGGAATCAAGGATCTGCTTCTGTAGGATTCTAATGCACTGCACAACGCTGTCAATTGCTTTGGGAACATTACCCAGAGTTACCAAACTACGGTTAAAAAATAATACAAAATATTATGTGTGTGTGAACCCGGAAATTTGGTATTTTAGCAACAACTGCCATTAACCATTTCAGAACGATGCCAGGTAAACATATCTATTCAACTTGGGGGGGGGGGGATCTTCTAATGCAAGGGCTAAAAGTGGTCTCCTTCATTGTGTGGGACAGATGGTGTCGAGGGTGCTAGGTCAGGCCATGAATGCCAAGATGGTTTCAACTACAATGAAGAAAATTCGCAACTAATTTTCCAAGCTATAAGTTTCCATCAAAATTTCCAATCTGAACTTCCTCAGTTCCCTACTTAAAATTCCCAGGTCACTAATTCTCATATAAACTCCAGGTTGTGTCGGGTCTGCTGGGACAGGCCATGAATGACAGTAGGGTGCGGGAGTTTTCGTGGGCGCGTGTGTGGCTGATTTTCTGGTGGGTGGCTGTGGACATCCTAGCAGCGGCCTACATGAGCAACCTTGTGTCAGTGCTTACCGTGCCTGTCTACCCACACCGTATACAGACGCTGGAAGAACTGGCTGAGTCTGACATTATGTAAGAGTAGCATAATTTCTTGTTTTATCCATTTACTTAGATTTGTAATCTCCTATTATCATTAGTGTACTTTTTGTTAAATTTGTGTCAGTGCTCACTGTGGCCTTCTACCAGCACCGTGTACAGAAGCGGGAAGAATTTCCCAAATCGCATATTATATGAGGGTTCATTCCTTCATTTCGTCTCTATTATCCCTCTTTTGACTTACCTTGCTGCTGGGGAGGGTCGCTTTGATGTGATGGCACCTACGTAAGCAGATGAATCCATTGGTTATAAAAACGTCCCACTGCTACTTCCCTGTTTCCGCCAAAGAGGATGCACTACAGAAGGGCAATTTGAGTTTACAGTCCACTGGGTTTACATTTCAGATGAGCCTGGGGTTCCAACTACTACCACTACTCTACTTGCATTCGGACACTGAAGCAACTAGAAAACTTAGATATAATGTTTGAGTAGCATAGCCTACATTGTATTCGTTTATCTTTTAATCAACACATCTTTTAATTAGCTTATTCTTTTGTTAATCATATGTCTGTGCTCACTGTTAGACAAAATGTGTGAGTGTTAAGAAATTCTGTCTTACAGTTATTCCTGTATCATCATTAGCCAACTTTAAAGGCTTACAGCCTGAGATCACGAGAGGGGAGACAAACAGTAAATGAATGACTTCCATGATAACCCTTGTGTTTAACTAGGAAAAAAGCAAAGTATTCGTCTTCACACTGGCTTATGTCACCCACATCCTGTGTGTTACGCGTGTTAGACAATGGAGGTTTTGTTTCCAGGGCCTCATCTACATCTCTTTGAGGTGCAGAAGGTAATTGAGAACAATAATATTCTAACGTCCTCCCTCCTCACTCTGGTCTTCCTATATTTAGATGGTACAATTATGATGGAAAAAAGAGGTTTTGTGCTTAACCCATTCCCGCCCAGTGTCCTCGATATAGGACGGGACTGGGCATTTTCAAAAGTTAATAAAGAAGGAAACCCCTGGGTAGCGACCTATGAGCTTCACGACAATGGGTTGACAGGCAGAGGGCGGTACGCTTAGTACCCAACCAGCAAAATCCCTCGAACAGGAACTCTGTGAACTAATGGGTTAACAGCTTTCCTCCTTGCCCCAAGCCCCTAAACTTTTATCGATGACAAAGGACCTGTTTGCACGGGAGCTTAGAATCTATTCTGATGTAAACTGTCTGTACATCTAGGTTGGAGTAAAGACTGGAAGTAGAAAACTGTTTCACTGGACTAAATTCTGGACACTGTTTTTCACTGTCAGATGTAACGTAATATAAGTGAGAGGGAGAAGTGGAATGTCCAGAATATGAAGCCAATGAATCAGAGTGTTGTTTGTTTAGTTTTCATCCTCACTTACAGAACTGAACAGTGTGTGCAAAATGTGTCCGATTCTGGCTTCCCTAACACATAACACAGGATCTTATATCTCTGTTTTCCTCACCCAGACCCTGTAAGAAACACTGTAAAGGCTTCGTTGACCAAACCATTAAAGAATCCAGTGACTGTTTATCTCTCCCTGGGGTGTAGGATGTACTATTGTGGACTCTTAATCTCGATCCACTGCCTAACGGTAAATAGCAAGACACTGAACGATGATTTTTGAACGCTGGTTATGTTGTCATCGAAACGCAGCCAGCTTTTCATGATTTTGCTAAGAGTTTCGTAATTCTTCGACCAAAAACTGGAGCAATATTCATGGCAGCAGCTATAAAAAGAAAAAAAAAATGGTGGTGTACATTTGCAGCAAACCTCTAACATTTTGGACGACGACAGTTAATGATGATGGCAGCTAAAACTAAGTAATAAAATGTGTTCATCTTATCCATGATTTGTAAATCTGCTTTGATTATGGCGCCATGCAAGGCTTACTTACTCAGGATGTTGATTCAGATAATTAGAAATGATTATTTTTGAAACCTAGCGAGCAATATTGATAATTTCGAATAACACTGGATTCTCCTGTGCGATTCATTTTATTTTTTCTTCTATTGTAATCGTCTGTATGTGACAGGAAATGTAAGTTTCTTCTTCCCTGAAATTTGAAATGTGGATTTCAGCACTACGGTCAGAGTACTTTGCCGTGAAAGAGTTCGAAAAGCTCTTGACAAATTTCACTGTACAGATTAACAGAGATTTTTTGAATTTGCACAACTTAGCCCAAATCGGCTAGAATCCAATCGTCTTGGCATCTCTTAACAGTATATAAAATTTCAGAATGATAGATCAATTTAAAGTATCTTTCTGGACAAAATTTGTGATAATTTAGTCCTTATTCCAAATGGAAAGTTCGACTAGATTATGATGGGACTAGGTGCAATTAATTCCTTTTATATGAAGAGTAGCTCCAAAGTTTCCAGAAAGTGTAACGTCGTAATAATTATTGTCACGGGGGGAATGTGAATTTATAAATTATAAATGCTGGATGTTACTTGAAAACAGAGACAATGAATTAACTTGTGAAAAGCTCGCAATAGGTTTTACTTTATGGTGGCTTACTTCGCCGATTCTCTAAAGACGAGAATTTATAAACTTTCTCAACAATACACAGCAAAGACTAATTACTCACGAGTGCTGTTTGTGGTACTGTTAGCCTCTCGAGAAAGTGACTCCACCCCTGACAATCAATAACTAATGTTAATACATGTAATAATAAACAGGTTCTTGCTGGTGCTTAACTCCTGGCTGGCACAATGGATTTATGTTTGATACAAAGGAACTGGCCTAAGTACCGTTTATGAGTATTGTAAAGAGTTTGTGCAAACTAGAAGCAGCAACTAAAATAAGCTTAATGTGGAGAAATAAAACATGAGTCTAATTACATTAAGCTCAAAAGAAAAGAACTGTAAATTTATTGGTTACAATAAAATAAATTTACATTATATGAATCTAAAACTTAATTCAAAAGGGGAATTTCATGGTCGCTAGGGGACTCATGAATTCATATAACAAGAGAATACACTCACTCGCTCATTCAAAAGCTAATTAAACTTAAGCCTAGGAAAATGAGCAGAAATACTGGTCAGTGGAGGAGAGCTGAAACGAAAGTCTGGGGGCCTGTGATGAACACCAACGCTGCTATTCGCTCTCCAAACCCACTTCGCCAATCACCGTCTAGATGGAGATTCAGGAAATCGCTGTACAACGAAGACACTGCTCTACGCTGGGCACAAAACAATCCTATTCTCGCGAAGATCCCAGGCTGACTATCTTCAAACTCGGAAGGGAGGTACAAACTGGCCGTATTCACAGGAAGTAGACGTGGCCTAAGTTCAACGGTCAATGGAAAGAAGGTGAACGATATAGGCTCACAATAAGTCACTCAGTGAAAGCACTAATGTCGTGGATAAGAATGGTCGCATGTGAAACAGTGACAAATGTTCTGAAAACCATCCCGATCAGAAGCGAATATGAGGACGGTTGAACTAAGTGATGCCCAGTGGGAATTCCACTAGTGTTCGTGGTTTTCTCATCACAGTACAATGTCACGAATTTATATATGCTCACGCTAATTCGTGACATTATGCCCCATCAAAATCAAATTTTTCTTCAGAAAATTTTTTGACATACATACATACATATAAATCCTACCTCAGTCACACAAGATTCACACTGTGGTGTGTGTACTATCCTGCTACAGGAGAAAATCACAGTCGCCCATGAGCGTAAAAACCTCGTATTTATGTTAACAGAAGCAAGCTTGAGGAAAAACTCCATGACGACGGTGAAAAATCCTGTACTCAGGTCAAACTGAGTGAAAAGTTCGCTATATTTACATTAACAACTGATTGTTATGTAGTGTGATGTATGTAATACACTGTATAGGTGTGACAGTTGTGGCATAACTGTGCGTACATGTAAAATGATACAATACAGATCAATAGTAGATAAACAATTTCTCTCTCTGCCTAGTAGATTAGTACTTATGTTACAAAAAGTACACTATTATTTTGTTAATGGATGCATTATTAACTAGGAAACATAGTCCTTGGATTGCTCAAATCTCTGAGGACCCCTGTAGTTTACTGGTTAAACCTACATTATTAACCAGGAAACGTGCTAGTCCTTGGATTGCCCAAATCTCTGAGAACGGGCAGTTTACTGGTTAAACCTACATTATTAACCAGGAAACGTGCTAGTCCTTGGATTGCTCTAATATCTGTGAATGGGCAGTTTACTGGTTAAACCTAACACTACACTTACGATTAATAACGGCAAGCTGAGAATCCCTACACAATCTCGGGCAGGTCACATTTTAACATCCAATGTGGGTGTGGAAACTGACGTGGATATCTCTGGGAGTCCTCAGAGAGGCCCACAGCTCGAGACACCACAAGGTAATTCAAACACAGCCTTGGATTGTCCTTACGGGGGTCTCGAACTTCCTCTTAACCTAAGGTATACATGTACAGTATATACAGGTCCTGGACGTATTGTGTCCTGTGGGACCAACAGGCGAGACTTCAGGTCTTACTGGTACACTAATAACTGGGAACCAAGCTAGTCATTGGATTGCATAAATCTCTGAGGACGCCTATCTTATAGAACCCAGCATACAACAGTTGCCCATGTTAGTCATCAGTTACCAGGCGAGACATCAGGTCTGTGCCTACGTTACCACTGCCCTCTCTCTCTTAACTGACTTAGAGAGTATGGGTGTGGATTCAAACGGCACAGAAAGGACATGTCCCTGATTGGTGGTACGTTGACACACATTGCAGGAACGCATGAAGCTATCTATTTCTTGTACCATTCATGGCCAGAAAAAGTCAGCAGGGATACGGCCCTGGGTTTTCCTTTTGCCCATGTGACCTCCTAAGGCTGAACAATGACCCCATTCTAACACTGCCTGGCGATACTTAGTTGGAACGACAATGCAATCGAACCTCACCCTGGGGTGTTCGTGATTAATGGTAGAGCCGTCCTTGTTTACGAAGGAACCTGGCTTGCTCCCCATGAATCTAACTCTACCCTTTTGCTTCTTCCACACGACACCAAGGGTCTGGTCAAAATGTTGTTCTTGAACATCTTGGGTACAAATCAGATATTGCAGCGATGCAATGGTCACCCGGGTGACACAGTTCGGAGCCTCAGCCATGGCTCGTGTTACTGCAACCGAAGTCTGAGTCCCATCGTCTATGGTGCAACTATACTTGGCACCGGATATGTTGCCTATAATAAGGTCAAACAAAGGTTCTGGCATGACAACAGCAAGTGTCGTACCAGTGTAAAATGGAGATGCCACCTGGATACGTGCCTCAGGGAACAATCTCACTGACCCATTAATAAGTTGAGCTTGGATCTGTCGACCTGTGTACTCCTCAGGCCGAACTAGATTCTGCCTGACAGAGCAGCCTGAGAAACCACTGTCTCTCAGGACCTTTACAGGGAATGCCTACCACAAACCCTGGCTGAACAAGGAAGGCACTGTTACCTGTGAGAGGGCCAGTTGATGAGGCTGCTGAATGAATGATGCAGCAAACGGTGCCCTGAGAATTTGATACCTGAGGGGTCGTACTCACCGTCTGAGGAGATGGAGCGTTGACCACCTGTGGCAGAGAGTTCACTGACGCTGGGGGATTAGTGAACTCTGGAGATGAGGAAGCAGCCAGCCACAGTACCTGTACTGGTGGGGTTCGCACCACTGTGCCCTCATTGTGGAATTAAGGCTGCGTTAGCCTCCTGCCTTAGATACACTGGGTCTGGTGCTGAAAAGGATTGTCCTGACTTTGATTGCGTGGCTGATAATGCTGCTGGCTAGGGTACTTGTTGTACCCCTTCCAAGTAGGGTTCTGTGTATTTTGCCCCTGGTCCTTCTTGCGGTTTGTTTGGACCTTGGCCATTATTCTGAGAACGGCCTTGATGCTGGGGTTCAGTCTGAGATGGTTTCCCAGATTTGTCTGCTTTCCTGTTCCAGGTGTGTTGCTTACGAGTTTGATACACGTACACAGTGAAGAACTTCAACCTTCTCCACCATTTGGCTGGCATCCCTTACCTGGCAGATCTTAAGCTGTGCCATAAGCTCAGCAGGCCATGACATTTCTAGCTGCACGCGCAGCACAAGGTCAATTATCCTCTCTCACGTGGGAGGAGTTTCATCTTTCTCCATCCACCCATCTAAGTAAGCAGTAAGCCGATCAAGAAACTGAACAGCAGTCTCCTTTTCTTGTAGATGTGCCCTCATAAACTGACCCCTGGCGTTGTCAACTGTGAGACCGTATGCTTTGATGAGTGCAGCCTTCATCATCTCATACGTGAGATTGTCTCCACGAACTCTGTGGAGAATATCGAGGGCAGGGCCCTCAAACAAGCTAAGAAACTGGAGCCGCTTAGCTGCCTCATCCAGCTGGTACAGCTGAGCCATATCTTCGAAATGAGCTATGAATGGCTCGATTCGCTCGCCTTCCTTGTATAGAGGAAGCTTGATTTGTGGGGATGCCAGAACATGTGCAGGGAGAGCGCTTGTGGAGCTTGGGTTAGCTGCACCAGATGTGTCTGAAGCCAAGGAGTCTCACTTGAGCTTCAGCATCTCAAGTTCATGTTTCTCACGTGCCTCGCACACGGCACGTTCGTGTTCTCGTTGTTCTGGCTCGTATTCACGTTCTCTCTCTCTCGTTGTTCTTGCCCATGTTCGCGTTCTCTCTCGTTGTTCTCGCTTGTATTCACGTTCTCTCTCACGTTCTTCGCATTGTTTTTGCTCGGTTCACGTTGTTCTCGCTCGTGTTGACGTTGTTCTCGCTCGTATTCACGTTGAATTTTACGCTCTTCACGGGCATCATTCTCACACTGCTGTTTGTAACTAAACCGCGAGAGCACATACTCTTTAATTTGTTGGGGGTCGATAAGCCCCATATCTTTGGTTTCATGTACATATATATATTAGTAGCCATGACGCTAACTCAACTAAAGCTGCGTAAACTAAAGACTGAGTACTGACTGCTATTTTGCAGAGAAATGCCAATAATCAAAAGTAAAGAATATAGGCACAGGTTGGTGGTGACCAGTTTTATCTAGTTAAAGTGGTAAAGAAAGAAAATTAAAAAAATTCAACTGACTGGGAAAACTATTACGTAAAATTAATAGAAATGAATCAATAACCACTAGTAAGATAGTGCCAATAGACTTTAATGATAAATACCTAGGTGTGAGTGAGTGAGTATTATCTAGTTAATAACTTTAGAGCTAGGAGTTAATATCCTGGAATGAGGTCGCCAGATGTCACGGGGAAAATGTGAATTTATAAATTATAAATGCTGGATGTTGCTTGAAAACAGAGACAAGGAATTAACTTGTGGAAAGCTAGCAGTAAGTTTTACTTTATCCTGGCTTACTTCGCCGATTCTCTAAAGACGAGAATTCATTAACTTTCTCAACAGTACACAGCAGAGACTAATTACTCACGAGTGTTGTTTGTAGTACTGTTAGCCTCTCGAGAAAGTGACTCCACCCCTGACAATCAATAACTAATGTTAATAATAATAAACAGGTTCTTGCTGGTGCTTAACTCCTGGCTGGCACAACAGTTTTAAGTTTGATACAAAGGAACTGGCCTAAGTACCAGTTATGAATATTGTAAAGAGTTTGTGCAAACTAGGAGCAGCAACTAAAATAAGCTTAATGTGGAGAAATAAAACACGAGTCTAATTACATTAAGCTCAAAGAAAAGAACAGTAAATTTATTGATTGCAATAAAATAAATTTACGTTATATGAATCCCAAAATCAACTCAAAAGGGAAATTTCATGGTCGCTAGAGGACTCATGAATTCACATAACAAGAGAATACACTCACTCACTCATTCAAAAGCTAATTAAACTTAGGTCTAGAAGAACGAACAGAAATACTGATCAGTGGAGGGGAGCAGAAACGAAAGTCTCGGCGCCTGTGATGATCACCAATGCTGCTATTCGTCTCCAAGCCCGCTTCACCAATCACTGTCTAGATGGAGATTCAGGAATTCTCTGTACAATGGAGACGCTGCTCTATGCTGGGCACAAAACGATACTATTCTCGCGAAGATCCCAGGCTGACTAACTTCAAACTCGGAAGGGAGGTATGAGCTGGCTGTATTCGCAGGAAGTAGGCGTGGCCTAACTTCAACGGTCAACGGAGAGAAAGTGAACGATATAGGCTCACAATAAATCACTCAGTGAAAGCACTAATGTCGTGGATAAGAATGGTCACTTGTGAAACAGTGACAAATGTTCTGAAAACCATCCGATCGAAGTGAATACGAGGACGGTTGAACTGAGTGTTGTCCAGTGGGAATTCCACAAGAGTTCGTAGTTTTCTCACCACAGTACAATGTCACGAATTTATATACGCTCGCGCGAATTCGAGACAATTATTAACCTCCGTCTCTTAGCTTTTCTATGGCAGACATAAGAGGGTTTGATCCTCAAACCCTAAAAAAATTAAAGCTCTCCTACCTCGCCCTGAGGGCAGCATAGGATGTGCACCCAACAGCAAATGTTCACATCAACAATCACCTGCCAGCATTGTATCCTGCCTTCCATAATTTTCATTGCTTCAGATGACAGAGTATTCCACCTTCTTATACTATTCTCTTGTTTGCTTTACATCACAGCCGGAAGAGATTAGTGTCATCAAACTTTTCCTCAATTTTTACCTGTAGAATTAGAAATCACTTATGATCTGAAAAAATTGCTAGGCTCCTAAATGAACTTCACTTGATTTCAAAAGTTAATGCTCAGTTTCAATAATGTAAAGTGATGGAACGATCTTACTGATCGGAACAGTACTCAAAAGGCATTAATCTTTCTTCTTTTATCTTCTTCATTTCCTCCTCCTCCTCCTCCTCCTCCTCCTCCTCCTTTTATATTCTTCTTCCAACCCCAGCATGATAGACTAAGGATGGTTCATTCCCCAATCCCTCCTATAACACACTACATAATAGCTAGTGAGTGTCAAAACGTAATATAGAGGTTTGATGAAAGTCGTGCCTAACCTCGAGAGATCTGGAGGAAACAATAATACACATTCTAGCTAGGGAATTTTGCACACAGCACAGTATGACACGGGAGGAAGCTCCACAGTGACAGAGGGTTCCCTCACACGTGCCCTCACACATTACCGTACCCAACCAGTCATTACAGGGGAGATTGGAGAGAGAGGGCAGAAGAGGTTAAGAGAGCGAAGAGGCACGGTAGGAGAGACAGGAACAGAGGGTACGGAGTTAGCTAGCATAAACTGCTCTCACCTCAGTACTGCACTTGTGAAGATAACTTCCTGTGGAGAATAAAACTGCAATCAAACCCCAGACATATCTTTATCTTTCTCCTGCCATCCATGACAAGACCAATTTCAACATTCGCTTCTCTTAAAATACCTCCAATTTAACACAATTTTAGAAACTCTCGACGATGGCTACGATATCATTTGGTGGTAGCGGTGGGCTTCAAACCTATGCCTCCAAAAAGACTGGTGAGCAGATTATCTGTTATTAATGATACATGAACTATTACTGATGTTGGTGTTAGAGTCGCTTCTAAGTATGGATAATATAGCATGAAATTCCTGTCCTGAAACAAAGGCCTCAAAACATGTTTATGTATGCCTTGACTGATTATTTGACACAGATTGTGAACTGTAAGTAAATTCATGGTGATCTTGCCTTTACCAGCATTTGCAATACCTTTCATCAGTGCTTGATACTGAGCCCTGGTGTTGTCTAACTGAAATACTATTATGTCAATATGTTCCATGACTAGTGAGAAGTGATGAAAAAGTGTCATGTTTCCTTCCACTGCATTTATTTTGTCCACACTCGGTTGAGTTATCCTTTCTGCCTTTCTTAGATTTTTCACAATCGTCATCATTGCTGTATTTTGATTGTCAGCTAGCTTATATTGATATGTTAATACCTGAGCTATCTTATTAAATTTGTTGTTGATTTCTTGAAGATCTTTTTCCGTAGCCAGTCCAAAAATATTCCCTAGAACTGCACTACCCAGATCGAACAAACCGCGTCTCTCACGTGTACGTGTGATGTTGTTCATGTCCCTAAGTGTCTCAGTTCCACAAGGTGGGATGTCTTGGATCATGATGAGTATGGCATTTTTTGCTTCTTCTAATTTCCATTTTGCTAACTTCATGAATTCAGGTACTTCATTTGTGTTATGAGCTTCTGAAGCGGAACTTCTTATCATTGCTTCCAGTGTCCTCAGTGTCTTAGCAATGTTCTCTAACATTACCGTTAATTCATATAAGATATCCAGACTAATTTCAGTACTCATGATATCTTTCATACTTGCTGTCGGGGCCATTGGGACTACAAGACATCCTTGCCTTATTATATGTTGAGGGTCTAAGCAAGCTGATCCTCTTGCTATATAGATGAGAATCCATGGTGTAAGTCCCTCACCGTTACCTACCGAAAAAAAAATCTATTAATTAACTAATACAGTCATGCTGAGGTCGATGATAGTGATGATGCAAATTACTGTATAAACTGGCTCATGGAGAACAATACCTTTGTTCGTTGTTTTACTTAAAGAAGGAGTTTAAATCGATACCTAGATCACATAAATGCTGTATTGTGGCATTTGTGGCAAGAGTTGCACCTGTTTTTGTTTGTTTTTTTGTTATAGAGTCTTAATTTATTTCTCTATGTATTAATTTCTTCTAATTTATTTTCATCGTGAGTGTTCTGGTGTTCGGTGGTGTCCGAGGTTACATATTTCTATCTATCTATCTACTGCCAGACGCTATATCCCCGTAAGGGGTGGCCTTTTGACTTTCAGTTATTTGTTTTATAGGGAGGGGCACTAACCCTCCACCAACCCACTTGTTGACACGTAGGGAGCACGTATGGTTTGGTTATATGGTTACCATCTAGCGTTGTAAATGGTTTTTGGCTTATAGGAAATCATTTGGCTTTTCACTCAATGTAAAGCCACCTGTGAAGGAAAGAAAAGCAAAAAGAAGTGACAGGAAAGATATGAGAGGAGGGCAGGCACAGAAAAAGAATGATAAAGGCTAAGTAGGCAGCACTACATCAAGTGAGTGGATGATGGTCGCCACCACCTACCACTACATATTTGCTGGCTAAATTCTTTGACACATTTTTTAATGATCAACATGACTTTGCTTTTCTTCACCACTCGACAGTGCCTTAATTACTACCTAATTGGCTGTTTTCTTAATTACTCTGAATGGGCCTTCAAATTTCTGTGAGAGTTTATTGTCTCTAGTGTGAATGATACCATAGACAATGTTTCCTATGCTGATAGTTGGTTCATTTGCCTTTTTATTAAATGATTCCGCCATTCCTTCCTTGGACATCGATAATTGTTTCCTCACCATTTTGTGTATATCCTGGAATTCAAGCAAACGTAGTTTAGGATAATCGTCATAATTGTATACAGGCAAATATTCACCTTCCAGAATCTCATAGGATGATTTTTTGTCTGTCCCGTAGATAATGAAACGGGGTGTGTCTCCTACAGACTTGTTTATTGCACAATAATTGATGCTTCCACTCTGGGAATCCAATCATCCCAGCTTGTATAATTTTTATTGAGAATGTGTCGTAACACATCCAACACTTTTGTGTTTTGTCTCTCTACCAACCCAGTGGATGCTGGGTGATAGGCCAAGACATTGACCTTTTTTAGATTGTATTGTTTACATATTTCTTGTAAGATTTCAGAATTAAACTCACCTCTATTATAACTTATCGATACCTTTGGTGTGGTGAATCTACATATATTATGGTCTATAATTACCCATGCCACTGTTTCTGTTGTCTTATCGTTAATTGGGACTAAATTACATATCTTGTGAAATGATCTGAAGCAACGAAGAGATATTGGTTATTATTGTAAGATAAGGGTAACTTATGCAAGTCAACAGCGACAACAGCAAATGGTTGGTTAGGTACAGGATAGTTTTCTATAGGTGCAGGTGTTAACGTGTAGCCTTTGTGTCTCACACATGATTCGCATCTGTCTATGTGATTGTGTATGTCTTTGCATAATGATGGCCGGTAGTATAGCATCCGGGCTTGTCTGACAGTCCTGTTTTTGCCAGGATGTCCTGCATGTGGACTATTGTGTATTGTCCTTAAAACCTGTGGTATCATTTCATTACGTACCACTTGTTGCCTGTTATTACATCTGAGGCCTTGCACGCCACAAGGAGTAAAGCGCCACACCTGCTGAAATCTGTTTTTATCAGCCAGCAGCTCCCTCAAACATTACACTCTGACTGTTCAAAGTCGCTTTGCTTAATTCCAATTAGTGAAGTAAAAATGAAAGTCTGAAATGAGAAGTGTGCCCCAAGTGACCTTTGTGACACTTGGTCTGGAGTGAAGGTTCTGTTGCATGCCAAAAAGGGTAAACTCCATTCGTATGTCAATCTATCTATCTGTCTATCCATCCTTCAGCTTATTAAAGGTGTGCTTCTTAAATAATAAACTAAGTGTGCTTTGTATTTTCTTTTGTTCTACACAGTAAACCACAAGCTTTGGCAGATATGTATTTGGGTGCCCTTTGAGCACCAATGCAAGGGTTGCACTTTGCACTTTATCGTTTAGTTCCATGTTGCCCTTAAAAAACAACTTACCTTTATCATAGTATTGAACGAATATGATACTATATTGGTTTGAATAAGAAAAACTACACAAAAATGGCTGCAAAATGCTCACAAAGTCCGACAAGACACTAGCAAAAAACATTTTTCTGCTGATGACGTAATTTTAACAATGAAAATATTATTTTACCAAATTTCTTAGATTTTGCCCTTAGAGCACCTTATGTCCAAATTTTAAAAAATATAACTAAAAAATTACATTTCTATGAACTTTTTTATGCCGCCAGACTTTGAAGGCAATTTTTGGAAGATTATAAATGTGTCACTTTGCCCCTTGTTGCGTGCAGGGCCTCTTTTCTTCGATGATTTGGTTGTCCTGGGTTGATCCTATAAAAGGCATTGTCGGCTGCTGTGTATTGTTCGAATGGTATATTTAGCTAGGGTAACTGTATGTCTTCACTCCTCTCCAACTTATATATAACTGTAGACCACGTTATTTTGTAATGCAAAGAACACTGCAAGTGCCTCTAGGTCTGCAGTGAAATACTTTTCTCTGCACCTTTTATTTGTCTGCCAGCGAATACAGTTGGCTGATTTTTTCCACGCTTATCTTCTTGCATCAATACGGCCCCTAATCCTTTAAGTGATGCATCTATGCAAATTACAAATGGTTTTGTGAAGTTAGGATAGGCCAAGCAAGGTGCACATGTAAGTTTATCTTTTAATTCATTAAATGCTAGTTTTTGTTCCTCTCCACACTGAAATACAGCTTGTTTTTTTTCGGCAGGTGGAGTAATGATTCTACTAGGTGAGAGAATTGTTGTATGAATGATCTGTAGTATCCAGCTGTCATAAAAATTGTCTTACTTCATCCACATTTGTGGGTTCAGGGAAAGCCCTTACTGCTTGTGTTTTCTTATCTGATGTGTGGATACCTTCTGCATCAAATCTGTGGCCTGAGAATTCTATTTGCTTAAATTCAAATTTGTATTTAGACGGCTTAATTTTCAAACCAGCATTGGGAAACTTGTGTAGAAGCTGGTCCAATTTCTGTAAATGTTCATCTATTGTGTGTGTTGCAATTATATGTCGTCAAAGCACACACAGACACCATTTCCCAACATTTCTGATAGTACACAATTCAATAATCGTTGGAATGTGCCAGGACCTGTCCTTAACCCCATCGGCATTCTTTTATACTGATAAAACCCTGTATTTGTAGAGAAAGTAGCGTTTTTGCGCAAGACATCATTAAGCGCGATCTGATAATATCCGTTAAGCAAATCAATTGTGGATAATACATTATTTTTTCGTCCAGTATTTTGCAAGACATCACTTAACAGCATAGAAAACCAGTCTGGGATTCTGTGTTGGTTTAATTTACGTTAATCTACTGCCGCACGCATTTCAGCATTTCCTTTGGGCATGAAAAATAATGGGGCATTCCACGGGGAGACTGATGGCTCACTAAGAGCCATATTTAACATTTCATCAGCATATTTATTTGCAAGGGTATGTTGTGAGTGTGCTACCCTATATGCTGGTACATATATTAGTTGTGTGTCCAGTTGTATGTCAATCTTGTGTTTAATCAGTTTAGTACAACCTAATTTTTTTCCAGGTAATGCGACTGTCTGTCGGTGTTTTTGTATTATATCAAGAAGATTATTTTCCACATCAAAATTTCCTGAGTGAATCAAATTCTCCTTTATGCACTCTCTGTCCTTTGATTTTAGCTTACCTGATGTTCCACCTATTGTTACTTCAC